>NC_141877.1:195890709-196193739 GCF_056163025.1 Triticum urartu | reverse complement strand
TCACCTTTGCTAGAGGTCAGTAGCCCGCCTGGATTTCAATTCAAGGTCAGTCGAACCGCAATTAAAAGAAGCAGCAGCCGCTTAGGCGTGCGGAGAACCTAGTCCGCCTGTTCACCGGGGAAGCGGCACATCAGTATCTATCATAGGGGTGTGGGGCGCACGAGCTGCTTGCACCCGATATGGAGGTTGGCGGGGCTTGAATGGATTGCCGGGGGTGGTGCCAAGCACGGCAGTGCGGTGAGGTCGAGGGAGGCCGCAGGCAGGGGACTAGGCCGGTGGTCGATGTCGTTCTTTGTACACTAACTGGCTGGAGGTAGATGAAGGCGATCTGCCCGTTCTTTGTACATTGGACGGTGCAGAAAAAATGGACTGACCTATTTGTTTTCAGTCGAATGTTATTTTCATAGAATCCTGTAGTAATTTAGTGTGCCATGCATGTGGTAGAGCTATCATATGTCATATCATTTATTTCTCACCGACCTGCTATCTACTACCTTTACACTGTACTAATTGTGCACACAGTTCACCCATATTCACACTATTGTTTTTTATGCATGGGTATTTCAGACTCTGGCACAGTGTTGACGAATGCTGAAAAGAAAAGACAGAAGTCGCTCCAGTGTAATTAGAAGATAAGCACTAAGCTTTTCAATGCTCTAAAGGATGAAGTGTCAGCAGTTGGATACAGTAAACATAGCTCTGTAGTTGATGATCTCAATTTCCACACACAACCATCCCAGGTGCTTGCTTTAACTTCGCGCTGTCAAATGTGGTTGCATGTTGCATATGGTGCCTAGCTTGTATTGCTTCCAATCTGGTTAAATTGCATCTACTTACTTTACACATTATACCTCTGATAATGACATGCCTTCCTGTTTTTGATACAAACTACATATGTCTAGTAACCATGTTCGTACATCAAACTAATGCTCTTTCGTATCCCTCGTCAATCACTTACGATGAGACAGTCACCCGAGTGGGTTACTATGAGACGCCATACTCGTTTAAAGAGTGAAGTGTCATCCTCCCCACATGATTCTCAAGAAACATCAAGGCTAAATGAAGATAGTCAATGTAGCTCTCTAGTTGATGACCGCAATTCCCCCACACCACCATCACAGGTGCTTGCTCTAACTTCGCAGTGTGATATGTGGTTGCATGTTGCATACGGTGTCTAGCTTGTATTGCTTCTAATTAGGGTAAATTGGATCTGCTTAGTTTACACATTATACCTATGAATATGACATGCCTTCCTATTTTTGGCACACACTACATCTATGTGTTAACCTTGTTCTTACATGAAACTACCTCTCTTCTGTATCCTGCATCAGTCACTTACGATGAGCCGACACGTGTTTCCTCTAGCCAATGATGATTTTACACGTGGAAAATCCCGTTTGGTCAGGGCTGTTAACGGGTTATCAAATCCAAAAACCGACCCGATAGCTTAACGGTGTTCCGTTACGGTGGATGCCACGTGTCGGTCACCCTTCACGAAAGCACCTCTGTGACGCGCGATTTATCGTCATGGAAGTGGACACTTCTGTGATGATAATTTTGGTAATGTCATGGAACACTTCTATGACAGCACAGGTATGACTATCTTGATTCTGTCATAAATTTTTCATGGATGTACATGCATGACCGAAAACGTGACCTACTATGACAAACACATATCATCACGGAAGTGTATTTTTTGTAGTGATAGATTTCACGAATCTCAACAAGGCTTGCCCGAAGGACCCATTTCCCTTGCCACACATCGACCAGATTGTGGACTCCACTTTAGGTTGGGATTTTCTCTCCTTTCTGGATGCATACTCTGGCTATCATCAGATCTTCATGTCCAAGGAAGACGAAGAGAAGACCTCGTTCATCACCCCATGCGGTATGTACTGCTTTGTACGCATGCCTTTCGGGTTAAAGAGTATCGGGTCCACTTTGGCAAGAGTAGTCCAGATTGGTTTCGAACCATAGTTGCACAGAAACATTGAGGTTTATATGGATGATATTGTGGTCAAGACCAAGCACAGATCAACCCTCATCCAGGATTAGGAGGATGATATTGTGGATGATATTTGCTAATCTGCGCAAGATCAACTTGAAGTTGAATCCATAGAAGTGTGTGTTTGGTGTTCCCTCCGGCAAGCTACTTAGGTTTTTCGTGCCCTATCATGGAATCGAAGCCAACCCCGACAAGATCAAGGATATCGTGCAGATCCAGGCACCTAGGACAGTCAAGGATGTGAGGCGTTTGACAGGGTGTGTTGCTGCACTTAGCAGATTCATCTCCAAGTCTACCGAGCGCGCCCTACCGTTCTTAATTTTTTCTGAAAAAGGCAGGGCCCATGAAGTGAACCCCAGAAGCAGACACAGCTTTACAAGATTTGAAGACCTACTTGTCCTTTGTGCCCACTTTAGTTTCCCCTAAACCACAAGAGCCATTGCTGCTGTACTTAGCGGCAACTAATCAAGTGGTTAGTGCAGCCCTTGTGGCACAACGGGAAGTAGAGGAAACAGAGAGTGAGCAAAGCCTGGTAGGACCGGATAAGGATCAGGGCAAACAAGAGCACGACAATAGGGGCAATCCCAAGGACTCGGCAAGGAAGAAAGTGGTGCAGCACCCAGTGTACTTCGTCAGTTCCCTGTTTGCTAGATCGAGGTACTTTGGTGTGAAAAAGTTCATTTTTGGCCTCATCATGGTGTCAAGGAAACTGTGCCAGTACTTCCAAGCCCATGAGATCACGGTTGTCACTCTGAAACACTGAGACTACCAGCAAAATAGTGGAGTGGGCTTTGGAGATATCCAGCTTTGGCCTAAAGTTTGAAAGCACATCAACAATTAAGAGCAGGGCATTGGCAGAGTTTATTGCAGAATGGACGCCAACCCCTGATGAATAAGTACTGGAAATGGTTACCACAAGCAAGGAAGCGCCCCAAGAATGGATCATGTATTTAGATTGTGCATTCTCCCTGCAAGGTGCAGGAGCTGGCGTGCTTCTCATTGCTCCGACGGGGGGGGGGGGGGGGGGCACTTGAAGTACATTGTCCAGATGCATTTTCCCCATGAGGAGGCAAACAAAAATATAGCAGAGTATGAAGGGCTCCTTGCCGGGCTCAGGATTGCCACAGAATTAGGAATCAAGAAGCTGATCATCCGATGAGATGCACAACTTGTGGTGAGACAAGTCAACAAGGATTACCAAAGTCCATTGATGGAGGCGTACGTTGAGGAAGTGAGAAGATTGGAGGAGCGCTTTGACGGATTGCAAACAGAGCATGTACCCCGTGCGGAAAACAGCAACGCTGATCATGCATCAAAGTGTGCTACACAAAAACCGTCCTGTGGAACTAGAAACTTTTGTTCTCCATCTTACTCAGCCCTTAGTATCCCTGGAAAAAATGGCCTGAAGAGGATGAAGTTGGACACCGATAAGCCTCTCCCGGTAGAGCCCCCCAGGGCTCCTGGTAGGGACCCTGCCGGAAACAACTCCCCATCGATTGCCATGTTGCACAGGGGTTGAGGAACGTGCTCCCGCAGATGACGAGGTGCCGCTTGTCCTTGTTGCTGAGCCCCAGGCTCCAACTTGGGCAACGCACATAGTCCATTTCCTCCAAACTAGAGAACTTCCCGATGCGCAAGAGGAAGCTGAAATAATAGCCCGGAGGGCCAGTATGTATCAGTTTGTCGATGGCACCGTATACAGAAGAAGGCCCAATGGTGTAAAATTCAAGTGCATCTTCCGGGAAGAAGGAAAGGAACTACTGGCAGAAATACACAGAGGCATGTCTGGCTCCCACATTGGATCAAGGGCATTAGTTGGGAAAGCATTCCGGCAAGGATTCTATTGGCCCACAGCCCTCCAAGATGCGGTTGAGCTCGTCAGCAAGTGTGAAGTCCTCCAATTCCATTCCAAGAACATCCATCTGCCTGCACAAGCACTTCAGGCAATCCCTTTGTCATGGCCGTTTTTGGTCTGGGGGCTTGATATCCTCGGCCCTTTCCCCCGAACTGCCGAGGGCATTGAATTCTTGTTCATTGCCATCGACATGTTTACAAAGTGGACGGAAGTAGATGCCGTGAGAAAGGTGACTACCAAGTCAGCTATCAAGTTCTTGAAAGGATTGGTGTGTCGCTTCGGGGTCCCTGCCCAGATCATCACTGACAATGGTACCCAGTTCACGAGCTGCGCCTTCATGCAATACGTTTATGCCCTCAGAAGAAAGATCTCATTTGCCTCTGTTGCACATCCCAGAAGCAATGGACATGTGAGAGGGTGAATGCTAAGGTGTTCGAGGACTCAAGACAGGTATATTTGATACACTGCAAAAGTGCGGCAGGCGATGGATCGATGAGCTGCCGGTAGTCCTCTGGTCCCTCAAAACTACAGCAAATCAAGCTATCGAGCAGCCTCCCTTCTCCCTAGTTTATGGGGCAGAAACCGTTATCCCCACGGAACTCATTTACGGGTCGCCTCGAGTGCTTGCCTATGGAAAGTAGCACAGGATCAGCACCGGCATGACGACGCCGTGCTTCTCGAGGAGAACCGTCTCCGAGCTGCTATGTGTGCTGCACGCTATCAGCAAGCCCTGCGTCTCTATCTCAGCCGCAGGGTTCATGCCGGGTGTTTTGAGGAAGGCGACCTTGTCCTTGGGCATGCTCAGTCCTCCAAGGGTACAAACAAGTTCACGCCGAAGTGGGAAGGCCCTTACCGGGTAGTTTGAGCCACCAGACCTGGCGCAGTCCGTCTGGAGACCGGAGATGGCATTCAATTTCAAAACTCATGGAATATTGAGCATCTCCGCAAGTTCTACCTGTAAGGCGCGGCTGTCGGGCCCTGTCCTGTAGCCACACTTTTTTACAGGCCTTGCCTCAGTTGCATGTAACCCCTTGTACAAATCAAAGCGCAAACCGTAAGCAACAGAGCAATA
This sequence comes from Triticum urartu, assembly GCF_056163025.1. Lineage (NCBI taxonomy): Eukaryota > Viridiplantae > Streptophyta > Magnoliopsida > Poales > Poaceae > Triticum > Triticum urartu. Next base: position 196,188,807 of record NC_141877.1, on the reverse strand, counting down.
AATGAAGCGATGGGGGCCCTGACAATTTGCATGCGTGCTTAAGCATTTCATGAGCGTCACATGTTCATGTAGATAAGATCGCATCTGGCATCATTTCCATCTGCATAAAACTGCAGGTTCCTGCCGAACTTGGCCTCTAAGGGAAGCTAGGAAGATAAACCAACGCTGCAATCTCTGGCAAGCCAAATAGATAAGTTCTATCTCTTGTCCATACATGTTTTGTAAGCAAAGGCTTGTGCATAAGAGAACCTCGCCGCCTTTTGAAACTCAAGTGTTCCCACCCCTCGACTAGAATGTTGCTTCGGTCGGGATGGTCGCAGTGGCCTTTGATGAAAAAAGATTGGCGGGGAACTGGTCCCTCATCACAATTTATGCCCGGTAGGCTTAGTTCCCCAGCAACAAAATAGAGGGTACCGGTAGGATACCATGCCAGGGGAAACTCGTTTATTTAAAAATATAGATGCATTCCACCTTTGCATGGACATATACATGCACGAGTCCCCGGCAAGGATCATCTTTTTCTTTAATATGCTGATCAAACAAGTACGGACCTTACAGGAGAAAAACATGGATTCAAGAGATTACATTATTTTAACTAAAATTTGGCAAGTCCCAACAGATTTAAGATTGAAAAAGATAAGTACCCCATAATCTCCTGTTTTCGTTTTCCCTCCGCTAGGTATTGCAGTGGGAAGAGGAGAGGACTAAAGGAACACCCAAGCAGCATCCCATACCGGCCCCGCCACGGCCTGCCGGGCACGGCCTGACAAGATTGGGAGTGCCAAGGCTGCGAAGGAGGGGCACGGAGAGCAGCACAGTAGTGCCCTGGTCACCACCTCCAGGACTAGCAAGAAGCCCTGGCTTGAGCACCGGTGGAGTCATCGACCAAAGCTCAGCCGGAAGACTGCTGGAGGGGAGGTGAAGGCACCAAGGGAACATCCCTCCCCAGCTATCACCCAAAGAGACTGGTGATGATGGTGCCGGGGAGTGAGGGAAAGAGCGGAAAGACGAGGCGGCAAGTCCCCAGTAGGAGGTGAAGGTGTCAACGCCATGGTACTCCGACCTGGCGCCCTTCCACCCGCCTTCTCCGTCTTCCCTCGTTTTCTCTCCATCACCACCGCTCTAGAGAAATGCTAGGCCTCCAGACCGATGCCTTCCCCAGAGAAGGAGTCGAGGGCCAAGATAGCTAGGGGCTCAGGGTGCACCGCTCCCCACCTTGGCGGGAAGGAAGATGCACCTCCGCTCAACATCAGCCCCAGTTCCACCATTGTCGGGGGTGTCATGCGACATATGCCAAAGGATGGCTTGGCATGGTGGGGGATAGTAAGACGTTGCCGGTGCCAGGAAACGGGATAAGGCGTAGACACGTACACCGGCGAACTTTACCCAGGTTCAGGGCTCTCCTGGGAGATAACACCCCTAGTCCTACTCTGCGGTGTTTCTGCATGATCACTCAAGCAACAATGGTGGCTACAAGCTTGCTCCTTGAGCTGTTTCTCTAGAGGGGGAAGAAGAACAAAGCTAGCCCTAGCTTCCTCTCTCTATGGGTGTGTGTGTGTGTCTAAAATCTGAATGTTTTGCATGTGTGCCCTGGGGGGTTTATATAGGCTTATCCCCCAGGGGTACAATGGTAATCCAGTCGGGTGTAGTCCCCGGTTGTCAGTGTCTATGGTTGCCGGCTTGTCCGCTGGCCATTGGAGCCTGCCGCCTGGTGGGACATACCGGCTGTCTCGTACTTCGCCGACAGGCCGCGCCCGCCGCACGCGGGTCCTGTCAGCAGCTTAATACTGTGGCGATTCCACTGATGATGTGTGCATGGTCGGGGAGGCGTGGCTACAGTGCCGCCGCCTGGCGGGCGTTCACTGTAGCCACTCCCCATCTCTTGTGGTTAATGGCGCACAAACTCTGAGGGAGGGGGAGGGCCGCCTACTGGGAGTCGGCCTCGCCTTGCGCCAGCTGGTCGATGCCCACCGCCTTCCGGCTCCTCACGGACAGGTAGGGCCCGCCGCCGGCGGGCCGTACCGATAGCCCATAGTGGAGGCGTGGTCTTCTCTGTCAGGTGTGATGTCACGGGCCGTGTGGCAACAGTGACGCGCCGGACGGGGGTGTCCGTCTGGTACAGTGCACTGTGGCCACGCCCCTCCCTAGATTCGGGGGTGGTAGATGGCACTGCAGCCACACCCGTCTCGTCGCCTTAATGTGGTGCAAACTTTGATGGCGTGAGGAGCCGCCTGCTAGCAGCCGGCCTCTCTGGAGGCCGCCTGCCAGGAGTTGACCCATCTCATGGCTTTCTTTTGAAGGGTGCCGCCCTCTGGTCAGCCGGCCGATGTTACCAACCGGCCGGGAGAAGGCGGTACTTCTTCCTTCGAGTTCGAGAGGCGTAGCCGGCCCCGATATCTTGAATCATCATGGGGAGCAGATGAGGCTACCCATGGTCGTTTATTCCGACAGTAGTCCCCGAAGCTGGTGGGGCGCCGCTGCTATGAAGGAGAGAATCCTCGGCAGCTTCCTATTCCGTGTGGTCCGATGATCTTGTTCCATCCACCCTTTGAACTATCGACTGGTTCAAGCCGACCGCAATCTGGCGAACCGTCTGATGACTTTGAAATATCACTGCGGGAGCCGAGTGGCGTGCCAGCCGGCTGGGCCAGCCTGCCAGCCCACGCATGTGACGGCACGTCGCAGCAGGCTGCGGCCCTCCAGTACCATGCCTCAGCGCGCACGGATCCAGTGCAGCCGAGGCGAACGGTTGGGATCCCATCATGCAGTAACTTCACGCTTTTTACTGCACGGTTAAAACGGGGTCATGGGGGCATGGGCGCAGTTAATCCCATGACCCCCATGTTCTGCCCCTTCGACTTCCCCGCCTGGGGCTATAAGTAGGGGGAGGTGAGGGGCGGAAGACGCACGCACAACCCACTCTCCCCTCTTTCTTCCTCCTCCCGCTATTGCTGCCGCACTCCCGAAGTCCTGCCGAAGAACTGCCGCGGCTCCTAGTCGACGAGCGCGCCTCACCCGCAGAGATACCACACCACCACGGGTCTGCTCGCTCGCCAAGCTCAACACCTCCATCTAGTCCAAGCCCCATTGCGCGGGCCTGAGCATCGGATGGCTCCAACATGCACGAAGACCACATCACGTACCTCTGCTAAACGCGGTGGCTGCCCGGCAAAAACCTTGTCCGGGCACGCCCGCCGCCCGACAAGGAGATCTTCCAGGCGTCGCGGGAAGGCGAGCGGGTTGTCTTTCACTCACACTTCATCTGCGGCCTCAGGTTGCCAGCGAGCAATTTCCTCCGGGTCTTCCTCCACTTCTACCGCCTTCAGCCGCACCACCTGATGCCCAATATGGTGGTGCTGCTGTCGGCCTTCGTCACCCTTTGCGAGGGCTACCTTGGCATTCCCCCACCCTCGAGTTGTGGGGGAATTCTTCTACACCAAGCTTGGCACTGCCGCCAAGAACGAGGTGGCACAGTGCGGCGCCTTTATCGCAGTGTGCCGACCGGGTGCCAGGAACTGCTTCCCGACCATCAGCCTGACACAGTCAGTCAAGCTTTGGCAGCGGTCGTATTTCTACGTGAAAAACGTCCACCAGGAGCACAACTTCGTCAACCTGCCGGCGTACATGGCCGGCCCGCCAGCTGAACCCCACACCAACTGGGCCATCAAGACGAAGGCACTGTTGGCCGACTCCCTTGCTGCCATCGCCCGACTCTGGGAGATGACGGAGTCAGAAGGCCTGGAGGCTTCGGATCTTCTGACCGCCAAATGTGCACCGAGACCCAAGCCAAATGTGCACCAAGGAGATGCCGGAGGCGGAGGTGGCCCGCCTGGTAAACTATATTTCAAACTGCAAGCTCTCGGAGGTAGAGTGGTAGTTCGACAAGCAGCCGTATTCCCGCACAGACCCTCCGCCTGTGGTAAGTCCTCAACTCGTTTTCTTCTCGCGCGCTGAGTTCTTCTTCTGGCCATCTGATCAATCAATCACTTTGCGCAGATCCTCTCGTCCCAGCCGGTGGCCGACTCCGTGGAAGAAGGCCAAGAATACCTGCCGGATCGGGCGGTAAGCAATGTGGACAACCCCGACCTGGGGGCGGCCGCCTTGGAGGAAGACGACGCCACACGCGGCGGCGGCGGAATAGGCGACATCGAGGCGTGGCCGGATGATGACGAGGAGGAAGATGAGGCACGCCACCCTCACGGATCCGACAGGGCGGCCGGGAGCTCATAAGCTGCGCCGGCCGCGCCAGGCGGCTCACAGAAGCGCCGAGCCGCCAGGTCGTTGCTCGGCAACCAGCCGAAGAAGCTGAGGAATCTGGCCACCACGACCAGGTGGCTCAATTCACAAGGGCCCCAAAGCATCCCCCAGTAGTATCCGCGTAAGTACTTTGGCTTACCTTGCGCTTTTTCCCTTGCTTTTCTTGCAATTATTTTTTCTGAGTTTCTTCTTGTCTCTTTTTTTATGATCAGGGCTCCGCCCTCTCTTGAGAGGTCGACCTCTGCTTCCATCATAGGGGGGATGGAAAGCTCTGGAAACACCAACTGCATAGACCCGTGTGCCGAGCTCCAGGCGGCAACAAAGAGGAACGCACAGGAGGTGCGTGAAGAGCGGGAAGAGGCCGAGCGGCAGAAGGAGGCGGCGGCGAAGGCGGCGCAGGAGGAGGCAAACGCGACCGCCGGGGCCCAGGCCGACGCCGCGACCAAGTAGCGGGCGGAAGCGGTCGCCAAGGCACGGGCAAAGAAGGCCACGTCTGTCCAGGCGACATAACTGATCATTCCTCTACGCGCCGCTCTACCAGCGCCAGGGTATGAGGTGCCGACTGGAGGAGCCGGCGACGACCAGCCGGTCGCGGAAGGTGGAGGAGGCGACGCCGTCATCTTGGGGGTGGAGGAGCCACAGCAAGCGCCGACTGCTGACACGCCCAGCAGCCGGCAAGAAGAGCCGCCGACGCCACCATCCGGTAATGAGTTGGTGGTGGGCTATGCCCCGGTGGTCCATGCTTAGGGGCGTCGTCTCCTAGAGAAAGTGGTGTCGGCACAAAGGCCGCTGGAAGTTGGGGCCGCGAGTTCTTCGGCCCCCGACGCCGAAGCCAGCAGTGCCGCTCCACCGGAATGGACTCTCGGAGGAGGGACGAACATGCTGAACCGTGCCGCCATCAACGTCCAGGCCCATCTTTAGGCCTAGAGAATCGCCCTCCAACAATACAGCAAGGAGTTCCTGGCGACCCAGGCCGCCATCCGGGTATGTCTCCTGAGCCTTGCATGTTTCTTGAAATCTTCTGTGGGGGTGCGCCAACGCACCCACTGGGTGTAGCCCCCGAGTTCCGGGCTTGCTGCTGCGCAAGCGGCTTGGAACTTTAAGGTAAGTTCCGAGTGCTGACATCTTCTTCTTTCTTCTCTTTTCTTGGTTGCAGGACTACTACAACATCCGTGTAGCCGCCTTCAACTCCCACGTACGGGAGCCGGCCAAGGATACCGCTGAACTGACCGACAGCCGGCGTAAGTGCTTCTCCCTTATTCACGCATGGGCGCACCAGCGCACCCGCGGGGTGTAGCCCCCCGAGATTCAGGCCGACTGCTGAGCAGTCAGGCCGTATCTTCCAATGATTAGTATTTTTTCTATTGCTATCTTGCTGATTGTCTTTTCTTGTTGATCTTCCGCGGGAGCCAATCCCGGCTTGCAGCAGCGCCGGGTGAAGCGCAAACTACATTGTGCGCCAAGGGGGAGGAGCGCAGCTGGATGGAGCTGGAGCGCAACCGCCTGGCCAAGAAATTGGCTGACCAGGCGGACCAGCACCAGACGGAGCTGCAGAAGCTCCAGGACGCAGAGAAGGTGCTCGAGGCTGGCTTCGGGACCCAGTGCTCGAGCTGGGTCGACAAGGAGAAGGCCCTGACTGACGGCTACGTCCAGATTGAGGACATGCTCGATGGTAAGCCGCCTTTCCCTTTCGTCTGTCTGCCAACCTCTCATTCAAGCCGGACCTCTGACTTCATGTTTTCTTTTTTCTTCTTGTGCAGAGTATTTCCCTAGTCATGCCGTCGCCGTCAGCCAGGCCATCGAGGCCCGCCGTGACGAGCGATGGCTGGTTGGTGCAGAGTTTGCACCCAACGCACCTTGGACCCTCGCCGAGTAGCTACTTTCCATTCAGGCTCGTCTTCAGCCGGCCCACCGAGCGCTCCGCCGGCTGCAGCACGCCGGAGCTCAAGTGGTCTCTGCCCTCTGGCCGGGTACTCCGCTTCTGCGCACCTCCAGTCGAACCTCTGACTGGTTGGAGGTGGCCATCGGCCGCTTCGAGGCGTGGAAAGGCCCCGCAGCCCGGGCAGGCGTGCGGCGGGCTCTAGAGTTCGTGAAGGGGTGGTACCCCTGGCTGAACCTGGATTAACTGGCCACCCTCCATGCAGAAGCTGCCAAAGAGCTGGCGGTGGTGGCGCCCGACCTCTACCGTCGTGCTGCGGCGATCGCCGTGTACACGGACACCCATGTCTTCCTCCCTGAGCCAACTAAAGAGGGCGCCGAGGCGCCGCCCAACTGGTTCGGGCTAAACCCTGAAGGTGGCGAGGACTCGGTGGAGGAGATCACCTCCAGCGATGAAGGCGAATAAGAGGAGGATGAGGATGAGGACGGCGGAGACGATGAGTCAGATGATGGAGGCGACAACCAGCCTCATCCCGATAGATTTCGACCAACGGGCGGCATGCCGAAGAGCCGGCTGCCGCTGGTGTTGACCAGGCCGAGATCAACCAGGCAGCCGCTCCACCACCCAGAGCCTCGACCTCCGCCGACCCTTCTGATCCGGCTTCTGCTTCTCTAGCCTAGGCGGGCAAGTTATCTTTTCTCTTCCTGCTTTGTAATTTCTTTCAAATAGACTTGTTAGATTTGCGTAGTTCCACCCGCTGGGGGTGTATTCAAACTATGTTGAATGCTAGCCAAGGGCCTTTTGCTATGTAAATTATCTTTGCAAATTTCTGACTTGCCTTGCTCTTCTGCTCTTTTTGACTTTTTCGTTTGCCGCCTTCCCTTAACTACCGTCTTGCCGACCGGCCAGCCGGTCTGCGGTCTGTGGCCGGGTCAAGTACTTGGCCATTTTTTGGGAAGACAAGTACTTAGTCTTTGTAGAGAGTAGCAAGTTTAAGTTGTAGAAACCGGCCGGCCAGCTGCTCAAGAGCTGGTCGGCAAGGCAAGGGAGCCGGATTTGTCCTATGTGAATGTTTTGGTCCTTAACCATTTTTCGTGTGGGCACCCTTTCCTGCCTTTAACTCTTGCCAGCCGGAGAGTCGCTCTGCGAGCTGTGGCTGCTGGCAAGAGAGGGCTTTGGTGCCGGCACATTACTTGTCCGACTGCAGGTAGCATAGGCATAGCACAAGGCGGCAAGCCCCCGGGCCGACTGGTTGAACCCGGTGCCAGGGAAAATAACAAATAGCACATTTAGAGGCATAGAACTTGTCATATAGATAAAGAGGGTAGCCCTCGAGTGCCCCTCGAGGGTCCGATTGTCTTAGCGCTTAGTACAAAAGATGGCGTGGTACATACTGCTTTCAACAGTAAAATCTTCAGAGGAGATTTGCAGTCCACGGGCGCCCCGATTCTTTGCCAGAGTCATCTCTCTTGTGTGCTCTGGGCTTCTATGCATCGGTGAGGTAGTAGGAGTCGTTGACTAAAGCTTTGCTGATGATGAACGAGCCTTCCCAAGGGGCCGAGAGCTTGTGCTGGTGGGCTGTTCGCTGGATCTGCCGGAGCACAAGGTCTCCCTCTTCGAATGATCTTGGCTTGACATTCCGACTATGGTAGCGGCATAGGCTCTGCTTGTAGATGGTGGACCGGCTAAGTGCTAACAGCCGGCCGTCTTCCAGCAGATCAACATCGTCTTCTCTTGCTTCTTTCGCCTCCGCCTCCGTGTACATGGTGACGCGAGGTGAGTCGAACTCGATGTCGGTTGGGATGACGGCCTCAGCCCCGTAGACGAGGAAGAATGGAGTGAACCCGGTTGATTTGTTCGTAGTGGTGTGGAGGCTCCAGAGGATGGGCGGGAGCTCATCGATCCAGCAGCCGTCCGATCTCTCCAAAGGCTCAACCAGTCGGGGATTGATGCCGGAGAGGATGAGGACGTTTGCTCGCTCGACCTGGCCGTTTGATTGCGGACGGGCAACAGACGCTAAGTCCAGTCGAATGCCCTGCGTCGCGCAGAAATGAGCCAAGGCTCCCTTAGCAAAGTTTGTGCCATTGTCGATGATGATGCTGTGTGGTACACCATATCGTAAGGTGATGTCAGCAATGAAGGTCACAGCAGTCGGGCCATTCAGTTTCTTGATTGGTTTTGCTTTGATCCACTTGGTGAATTTGTCCATGGTGACGAGCAGGTGGGTCATGCCGCCGCGTGCTGTCTTGAATGGTCCCACCATGTCCAGCCCCCATACGGCAAAAGGCCAGGTAAGGGGGGTGGTCTTGAGTGCAGAAGCCGGTAGATGTTGCTTGGAGTTGAACTTCTGGCACCCTTTGCAATGCTTGACCAACTCCTTGGCATCTTCCAAAGCAGTCGTCCAGAAGAAACCATGGCAGAAAGCCTTGGCGACAAGGGATCTGGAGGCCATGTGCTGGCCGCACTCGCCTTGGTGGATATGTTTGAGGATTGCTTGACCCTACTCTGGTTCAATGCAGCATTGGAAGACTCCGGTCGCGTTGTGCCTGACAAGCTCTCTGTATACTATCGTGTAGGCTCCTACTCAGCGCTGCACTTGCCAGGCCGAGATCTCGTCAGTCGGCAGTTCTCTGGTCACCAGAAACTTGAGGATGGGTTGTGCCCATGATGGTGCTTGAATTTCTTCTACAACCTCTATGGCCACTTATACTAGGGTGGTTGGGTTGGGAGGTGGAGGGTTGGGGCCGGCCGCCGCTTGCTGAGTTGTTGATGTCTCTCGGCCGACTGCCGCAGCCCCCGAGCCGGGTGCGGCTGCTGCAGTTCTCGAGCTGTCTGGTGATGTCCCCGAGCCGGCTGCTGAAGCTCTTGAGTTGGATCCGACTGCTTCAGGAATAGCCGGCACGAATATAGACTAGGATTCTGGAGAAGTCTTGATTGACGGTTTGCGGAGGCACTGAAGGGAGACATCGGCTGGTATTGCTTGACGGATGGAGCCGATCCGTGCCAGGGCATCAGCTGGCTCGTTTTCGTTCCGTGGCACGTGAAGGAACTCGCACCCCTCAAAATATCCGCTGAGTTGCTGAACGAGGAAGCAGTAACTTGCCATATTTGCATCCTTGGCATCCCAGTCCCCAGACGATTGTTGGACCACCAAGTCAGAGTCGCCGTAGCACAGGATCCGGCGGATGCTGATCTCTTTGGCCCGCCGGAGGCCATGTATTAGCACCTCATACTCGGCCACATTGTTGGAGGCGAAGAAGTGAATTTGCAGAATGTATCTGAGCTTGTCGCCTTTGGGAGACGTGAGGACAACGCCAGCTCCCAAGCCGGTGTGCATTTTTGAGACATCAAAGTGCATCTGCCAATGGGTGGAGTTTGGAGCAGGCGGCAGGTACTGGGTCTCGGCCAAGTCAACGAGGAAATTGGCCAGTGCTTGGGACTTGATGGTGGTGCGCGGCTGGTAGAAGATGGCGTAGGGGGCCAAATCGATGGCCCATTTGGCCACTCGGTGAGATGCATCTCTGCTGCCTATGATCTCGGCAAGTGGTGCAGTGCATACAACCGTGATGGGATGCTCATGAAAATAGGGCTTCAGCTTCTTGGTGGCAAAGTGCATGCCATAGCACATCTTCTGGTAGTGGAGGTTGTTCTGCTTTGACGTGGACAACACCTCACTCAAGTAATACACACGCCTCTGGTTCATGCGACCATCTCCCTGGGTTTGGATTTTCCCCTGGGATTGACATGGCAAAGGCGATCTGGCATTCTCTTCATCGCACAGTGCATACCTCTGATAGATCTGGCCACTTCATCATGGTGGTGTCTTTTGCACGCCACAACTTTCGGCTAGATGAGGACAACGTGGCTTTGGCTCTGGAATCTGCGATCGGAGGATATTGTTCTTCTCTCAAGGTATCTTGTCTGCGTGACCAGGTTTTCTCCTTTACTGTTTCTTGCAAAGAAGTGGGGTTCTTCATCTTGCATCAACGATCTTTTGTTTTCTTGCAATTCAAATGCTACTTTCATCTTTGGGGCCATGGTGGCCCAGATTGGGAGAAAGAGTTTCGTCTATGGCAAGTTGAATGCTAGGAAGAATGGACTCTAGTCAGTCCCTCCAAGATCGAGCATGTATTGGTCTTGAGGCCATGAAACATGCACCGGCCAAATCCTCTTTGCATTCATCTAAACATGTTGTTAAAAAGTCCGTACGTTTTGCCAGCTTTCTGAATTATGATGCTTGCAAGGGTTATTGTTATCCGGCCACTGCCGAGGAAATCAATATTGTTACTCTAGATGCTGGTTATTCAGTTGATCCTTAGGAGTGTGTTGACCTCCCTCGGGTTGATTTGCTATCACCGCCGACGCCTCCTCCGGCCACCTCGCCGGTGAGAGTTGTGCCCTCTCCGGATGTCACGTTTGGATTGATATCTCCCCGCGATCTTCTCCCGGAGTTTTCAGGATCGGGTACGTCACATGGTTTGATCTTTTCCCATGCAAGTCATGTTGGGCCTGTGTACAGCCCGCATCCTGATCTGTTGGCATCAGCCCAGAATCCTTTGGAGCTTTCAGATGATGATTCAGACCAAGGAATAAATTCTGTTACCCGCATGCTGGAGTTGGCAATGCCTGAGGACTCACCGCCTAAACCCCTAGTTGAGTTAGTGCATGATTTGCAAGGACTTGATCTTGTCGTGGAAGAGATGGCTGCTAGTTTTTTGGATTGTTCAAATTGCCTTGGCATGGGACATAGTTTGGAACGTTGCACTAATTTGGTTAGATGCCGTAAGTGCTTCCGGTCCGGTCACGTTAAAAAGGACTGCACCCGGTCTCCTCCGAATATTTAACTCTGGGTTCCCAAAACCAAAACGCCTAGCATCGAGCCTCGTGCCTTCAACAGGAAACTTGACGCTCCGAGCTCCACCGCCTCCTCTGCCAACTCTGACAGATCCCCACCAAAATCTCTAGCCTCCTCCGCTTCCCCAACATCGAGCAGCTTGGCCCCTTGTGTGTAGACCCAAAGATAATGGTGGCATGGGGACAATCAATCTAAACATCCAAAAATGAGCTCTCCTTTCCAAGCATCTATACAAGTTTTATAACAAAGCAGATATTCCTTGGGTTTCTCTCATCTGGAACACCTACTATGATGGAGTTGTTCCTCATGGCACATTTTTATGTGGTTCTTATTGGTGGAGAGACATCCTCAAGCTCAATGAAGTTTTCAGACTCTACTCAGAGGATACCTGTCAGGACCCCGATTCCAAGTCACATCGATCTTGCTGGTAACACCTCATATCACTTTGCCGCCTCACGCACGGTATTCCCACGGGTGTCGCCTTACCATGGCCCGGGACTATTTGCTCCTTTTGGCTCACGTATATGATAGTGTCGCTAGCATCCATATGACAGAGAACCCGGGCCGACATGGCTAGTTGTGGACCCAAAGCGGCACTAACCTATGGGGACAGGCATACATGAATCAACCTCGAGCATGTCGGTCAGCAGCGTGTGAATTCGGGCTGTAGCACTGGGCTAACAGGACTCCGGGAACCCGGCTGTAGCAGGCTAGGCAGGACTCTGGATGTCACCGCGTGACATTTCCCCGAAGGGACAGATACAGGAACGAAGTGAAACAGATGCCGGCCAGTCAAGTGTCCTGAGCAGTAGTGCTGGGCTAACAGGACTCCGGTGAACCGGCTGTAGCGGACTACTATGGCTCATGGAAGCACTAGACTACATTTCCCCATAAGAGAGGCTGCCAAGGATAAACAACTAGATTGTCGTATCCCACACATACCCAGCATTTCAATCATACACACAGTATGCTCGATATGTGTAGATACAACATGGCATCACAACATAACTCTACAACTCAAGTATTTATTCATTAGGCTCCGAGGAGCGAGATACTACAAACATGGGTCTCATGACCCAACAATCATAGCATACAAATCAAAACACATGCGGAAGCTTAACATGTCTGAGTATAGACATCTACAAATGAAAAAGGCTAAGAAGCCTGACTATCTACCAGATCCTGCCGATGGCACAAGATCGTAGCTGAGGTATCAAGCTAACGTCGAAGTCCACGCGAAACTACTAGCGAGACTGGAGTCTCGCTGCAAAACATAAATTAAGCAAACGTGAGTACAAAAGTATTCAGCAAGACTTACATCAGAACTAGCTACATATGCATCGGTATCAACAAAGGGGGGTGGTGGAGTTTAACTGCAGCAAACCAGCTTTGACTCGGTGGCTATCTTAAAGTATGATTGCAAGTAACTCTTTTGAGGTGGCGCACACGAGTCCACATATTCACCATATCAATACACCACTATGGATTCGCTCCCGTCTCCCTACGAGAACGCCATCCATAGCACTGACGCTTATCTTGCGCATTTTAGAGTATCCACTTTCACTTGTCTATGAACTATTATAGGCAACCCAGAAGTCCTTTAACGTGGACGCGGCTATTCGAATAGTTTTATATCCTGCAGGGGTGTACTTCGTCACACATGTTTCCACCACTTAGCGTCTGCACACGACATGTGCTCAGCAGACGTCAAGCGAAAGCCGACATGGGTGTAGACCATGACTTGACTAACCTCACAAGTCTCTAGTCTAGGTTTATCGCCTATTCGGGTTCCATCCGCAAGGAAATCCGGCCGGGGTGTCCTCAACGGCCCCAAACGATGTGTACAGGGTCCCAAGACGCCAAACGGGCGCCCGGCATACCCGGCCACAGTGTATCTACCACATCATAGCCCACCCCTAGGGTCAGCGCTACGCACGGCCGCCAACACATAACCTACAAACACCAGAAACTAGTTGCAACTCCTGGACAGAGGACGAGAGGGGTCAGTAAGTCGAGCGGGGTCATATTTCAGGGCCCAATGTGTGGTAGTAGCTGTTTCATGGATCACAAACACAGAACTCAGTTCCCGAGATCGGTTTCAATGAGACAACCCACCATGTACTCCTACATGGCCTCTCACCGCTACCTTTACCAAATTGTGTTCACACACTTAGCTCACACACAGTAGGACATGTTCACAACTTTCCAATTCATCCCTGATGAATCAGACTTGACACAACTCTAAGCAATAGCAGGCATGACAAGCAAACATGAATGAGTAGGCACATCAGGGCTCAAACAATTCCTACTCATGCTAGTGGGTTTCATCTATTTACTGTGGCAATGACAGGTCATGCAAAGGAAAGGGGTTCAACTACCGCAGCATGTAACAGTTGAATCGCTGTTGTCCTAATGCAGTAAAAGAGAGCAGGTGCGAGAGAGTGGGTTTGTATCGGAATGAACAAGGGGGTTTTTGCTTGCCTGGCACTTCTGCAGATAATATAGTTCTTCATCGGTGTCATCGATCATGTCGTCGGAAACAACATCGACTGAGAGGGGACGGTTACCGGCAAACAGAGAAGGACACAATCAATGCAATGCAACTATATGATGCATGAATGTGACATGGCAATATGTTGTTGATTGGCCTAATGCAACTAGCAACAAGTTAAATGGAGTTGGTTTGAACACTAGGTTCAAATTCAAACTCCATCTGTGCTTTCTTAAATACCATTTAATTGAATTGTCCTAAACAGAGGATATAAGTTGCTCTAACATGCATGCAAATGCCATAAACGGATTCTTTGGATTTTTCTGATCATTTTTCATATATAATTTATTTCATTCTGAGCTACGATTGATTTTCTATTAATTTTTGAAGTTTTAAACATTTTCTGGAATTCTCTAAATTATTATAATTTAAACTAAATCCAGAAAATGTATTACTGCGTCAGCATGACATCAAGGTGATGGCAGCAGGTCAAAGGGGTCGACCAGGTCAAACCTGACCAGTGGGACCCACTGGTCAGTGACCTAGTCAACTAACTAAGTTAGTTAGTCCTAACTAACTAGCCTGGGCCCACTGGTCAGCGACTGTAGTAACTAACCTAACTAGCTAATTAGTGCTAACTAGAGTAATTAGTCGGGCGGGGCCCGTAAGTCAGTAAGAGAGAGGGGGAGGTCAAACCGGGCAGTGGGGTCAACCCATGCCGGTCAACGGGTCAGCGGTGGCCGGCGTTTAGCCGCCGGCGATGACAGAGATGGCGGGGCGGCTCGGAAATGCTCTACAGGGCACCATTCGATCCGTGGGTTGCACCTACGGGTTCCTGGGAGTGAGGCGCATCCATTGATGGTGGTGGTAGGAGCTGGGGTGGCTGGAAAAGTGGCCGGCGACGAGGTTCAGCGGCGGCAGCAGCTCGGGCATCCTCGGGGTAGCGCTACAGAGCACGGGAGGAGGCGGTTGTCTGCGGGCTCATGGGATCGTGCTGAGCACGATGGTGTGCTCGGGCACGAGCTACGGTGGCTGTGGCCATGGCGGCGACATCGCCGATGGCGTGGAGCTTCGGGCTCGATCGGAAGACGGGGCTACGGAACAGGAACGGAGGGGGAGAGCGAGGCGGAAACAACAGGAGCTCACAGGGAGGTCGAAGAACGGCTCAGCGGGCTTGGGGACGTCCTCAGTGGCACGAATCGACCGGCAGTGACCCACGGGTCCGAGGAGGAAGAAGAGCTCGGGGTCGTCGTCACGGAGCTCCTGGCAGTGCCTGGTTTGGTGCAGAGGACGCGGGGGTCGAGGCGGTTCCTCTGGACCCATCGGGGAGGCACGGGATGGACGGTGGCCGCAGTAAATTGCGTCGGCGATGACGAGCTCCGCTCGGGTGTGCTCGGGAGAGGGAGCAGAGGGCGAGGGGGAGAGCAGAGAGTGAGGGAGAGGAGGGAGGGGCCACGGGGTGTCTCCGTGGCGTCGCTAGAAGGCCCGGGGAGGAAGCAGGAGGTGGCCAAGGCGGCGTCAGCGCGCTCTAGCGAGCTGCTTCGTGCGCTGGCGCGGGGAAGAAGACGCCCGTGCCCCTGGTGGCCGCCAGGTGGCGCCAGGTAAGGAAACTCTCTCTCCTATTTTCTGTTTTCTATTTTTTTGCAGTATGTTTTGACTTAGTTTAAATACTAAAACACTTTATAAAATTCTGCAAACTTTTATGGGCACTATCTGATTTAAACCAGAGGCCCTCACCAAGTTTCAGAATATTTGGAGCTACCAAATATTTTATAGGAATTAGTAGCTCCAATTCAAATAAGTATTGACTTAATTCAAAGACCCAAACAAATATTTCTGTGATTCCAAAAATATTGGTTTGAATTTTACCTCTTGCCAATATTTCCAGAAATGAACAGGAACATTTTCTTGGGTTTATTTGAAGCAATTTTTAATGTTGATCATTTTTAGAAAAGATTTCTAAGGCTTTCCACTTTCCCCAATTCAACTTTCATAAATATATACATGATGCATGAATGCTTGTGCAACTAGTTACAACCAATTCTAGGGCTGTGACAACTCACCCCCACTAAACAGGAATCTCGTCCCGAGATTCAGGACGTGAGGTGAGAAGACAAAAGGGACACAAGACCAACACAATCTTCGCGATCCTGGGTGCACTCCATAAGAATGTTGATTTGATCACCTTCATTGTCTCAAAGTCTTGCTCCAGGAACTCCTACCGACATGACAATAAGAGGGGAAGAAATTCTAGAAGGATCGATCTTCTCAAAGATCGAGCAACTCAGGATTAACTCACGGAATGAGACATAGATACATCTCACCAGTTGAGACGCGAAGCACACATTAGGAGTGATGGAAAGAGGTAGATGACAAGGTTCTACTGGGTAGGCAAAAATCTCATGCTGAAGAAGGTGGGGCAAGATCTTAAGATAGCGATGAAATAATCGCCATGATTCCATAATGGGGCACCTTAGGGGAGGTGACTCGTAGAATTATTCCCTTAAGTGGCAAAAAGAATTACTTTTGATACAAAGATCAGTGGAACTCTCTGAACCAGCCTAAGGCAATCACAAACGATCGTTTGGCAGAGTTCAAAAGGAATGGCATATCCGGATTCGAATGGATGATGTGGACTACCTTGTTGAAGACAACGCGATGGATGATTTTGCTTATCATCGGAAATGGATGGGACCCATGGTAGGACCACTTTCGAAGGTTATCTTGACCTGGAATTACCGAGAAGGGTAGTCCAAGGTGGAATGGCACAATGGCGGTGCAATCTAGGAACAAAATGCAAATGCTGGTAATGATTCTAGTAACTAGGGAGAAACTCAACAGTAGAGAGTGATTCCACTGTTAGAAAGGTTATCGCAAAATTGAAGAAACTGAGAGGAGATCCTAATTAATGCCGACGATAATCCTAGTGCTTGCGCGTGCTCTCAAGAACTTGAGCATTCCATAATCATCAAGTTTTGCCAATATCCGTGTCAAGGATCCTGGCAACACAACATACTACCATGACGAATAGTGATGGACGATGCAGATGTAAAGGGAGATAACACCTTCTCAGGTGTCACCTTAGCGAGGCCAAGGGATCAAAATCTGGATGATCGACCGAGAGACATTTAGCACTCTGCTTCTAATGTTCTCCTTGATGTGCTAGCATAACCCATTTACTGATATGGTCTGATATCTAGAACATTAAGTAAAAGGTCGGACTCCGGGAGCACAAGGGTCCATAAGGAGTAACTATTGGGGTAAACCCTACGAGATCCTTACGGGGAGGTGGCCAACTTGCCAAACAAGATACTACAATAACAGGTCTTCCGGCTAGGTGTGTTGGCCACGACATCCACCTTACCGGTTACGGACACCAATATTATAATTCTTGGGAAATGTTCGAACCATCGTATCCGCCTGAGATTTAGATCTGGTTGGTGACAAGATACTTCAGACTCAACATGTCTGAAAAGGAAAGTTTGCAACACAAATCGACGAGATGACGTTGCGAGAATCTCGGGAGATGAACTATGATAGTAAGCTCCAAAACATGAGCTGTTACTGCTACACGCACGTGAACAGGCTGTCCAAGACAAGCATGACCACATGGTAGTCTTATAATAAAACACTATCGAGTCCAGATGGGGAACCATCATCGAGGATATCAAAGTCCTTGCGTAAGTCTAGCTCTTAAGAAGAAACTTCTTCTCCTTGAACAAATCAATCAGTGGCTTGGTGTGCTAGGAATTCATATAGAATGAAGGTTGCAAGTCTCCAGACCACAGAATACTTTGCACGTATGCATGACTGACTTGGGATGATTCCAGAGAAACCGAGACAAACTTTCCCAAATTCATGGCAACAACTTGCTTCAAATGCACATGAACTAGAGGAAGTCACTTCTTATACCAAACATATGCTTCATGAGCTAGCATGAAGAAATGCTTTCAAAGTTTCCAACACTAGCTTAATGTTCAACATGAATCATGGATAGGATGAGAATATTGTCGATGGGCTCAACAACAGGTCATCCAGATTTCCATGAAGATGGAATTCCACAATTATGTGAACAAGGTGATAGCATTGGTCAGACCCAAAAGATATAACGGTGTATGCTCGAGGAAACAACCACGAGTAAGACAACATTATGAACATCGTTGGTTCTCATTTGACTTGACGATATTCCACACTCAAATCAAGGTTTGGACAGGATGATAGATTCAACAACCAATCGTGAGGAACAATCGATGAAAATATCATCTTTCTTCAACACACACACACAAGGACATCCCTTTGGAATGAACTGAGCCGGACAAGCCTTCATCTTCCAACTCTCCAAGTTGTTGTTCAGCTTAACCAACTAGCTCAGGGTATCCAACACAGATTCTTAGAGAAGGGGTGGTTTATAAGAAAACCAACTTGATCACGAACTCACCATTGCGGTCAGGTGACAACCTGGTAATACTTCCGAGAAGATATTCAGAACATCACGAACCACAGATATGATACTAAGCTCGAGATCAATCTTGCTTTTCAGGGCAAGACGATATGATCAATAGAGCAAGGGTTTGGCAAAATCCTAACTCGTTGACCGAAGAGTGCACCAGGAAATAAGGACTAGGTAGCACAATCTATCTTAGAATGATGATTCAATAACCAACACGCTAATAATGAGAATATTGTCCATTAACTACCAAGCAACGGAGTTGCTAGGAGTATTGATTTCACACATCACGACTCACTTGCCGGCATTCCGGTACAATAACATGGGAACGGAGGAATGAACAATGATGGCAAGAAGTATCACTACGTCAAGAATTCATAAGAGAAGGTGTAATTCTCACGACGCTCCTGACATAAGGTGGGTAATACTTCAGGGTAGAACAGAACCAAAAGCTGGGTTGCATTTTGATCTGCGGAATACAACTGCTTTGATCCAATCCTAGATATGGATGAGGTACTGGAGTTTGTTTCTCCTAGTCATTCTGGAATAGAATGGCTTGACAGACCACAAGAGTAAAAGGCATCGATGAACATGAATGCACAACTACTCCTGACTATCAATTGATAGACGAAGGTCAGAAGACAACTAAAGGGGGACAACTCAAAAGAACATCTGATTTTCTGAGTTGTGGATGCATAGATTAGTGTGTCGAGCAAAGCTCAATATTTCTTCCGGATAACCCATGCAGAAAAGTAGAACTGGCAGATTCACAAGGTAGAATGGAGAACTCATTGAAAGCACTCCCGTTGTGATCTTTTGGTTCAAGAGAACTCTTGCCGTATTGGTTCATGTTATTGGAAGAACGATGTACCACGGACCACGAGGACTATCGCAAAGGTTACTAATATTCTAGAACTAGCAAACACTATCAACAGAAGGTAAGTGGAGTGAATCTTGGGTCAGGAACCCAAGAGCAGAATACCTACTACTAAATGGCATCACATGATGCTTTCGAGAATGATGGCCAGAATCATCACACTGGGAACACAAAACATGGCCATATTACTGGGTGACTCCCTAAAACACCTAGGGTCATAATAATAGCTCCAACATATATGTCGAGGTAGTAGAGTACCTCAACGGACCGTTAGTGTGCTTAATCTGGCCCTAAAGGACATCGGAAACGGGAAGAAGGAATTTGCAAATGCATCAGACTATTTAGAGACCTGGGATGACTCGGACAGCATAACGGTTGTAAATGCTCAAAATTATTTGAGACATCCTGCAAAATGGTGGCATAACCACCCAACAACACAATGTCAAGGTTCTGAGGTCAACTGTCAACATACGGAAGTAATAGGAATGGAATTGAGGCTTAAACTCAACAATCCTAGGCAACTACGGTTTAGTAACACGTCATCCTGATAGATAGATGAGAAGGCCTAGTTTCTTAACCCGCGTAGAATGAGAAGAGAATGATTCAGATCAGAGGGCATAAGGTAAAGGAGTAAAAAAGAGCCTTGCGTTCCCTTCCACAATCAATTCCCCTACATAACTAAAGCATTTGTAGACATAACTTTGACCGGTTTGGCTTGGTAATCCTACATGCAGTCAGGCTCTGATACCAACGCTGTCAGGACCCCGATTCCAAGTCACATCGATCTAGCTGGTAACACCTCATATCACTTTGCGGCCTCACGCACGGTATTCCCACGGGTGTCGCCTTACCATGGCCCGCGACCGTTTGCTCCTTTTGGCTCACGTATATGATAGTGTCGCTAGCATCCATATGACAGAGAACCCGGGCCGACATGGCTAGTCGTGAACCCAAAGTGGCACTAACCTATGGGGACAGGCATACATGAATCAACCTCGAGCATGTCGGTCAGCAGCGTGTGAATCCGGGCTTTAGCACTGGGCTAACAGGACTCCGGGAACCCGGGCTGTAGCAGGCTAGGCAGGACTCCGGATGTCACCGCGTGACATTTCCCCGAAGGGACAGACACAGGAACGAAGTGAAACACATGCCGGCCAGTCAAGT
This sequence comes from Triticum urartu, assembly GCF_056163025.1. Lineage (NCBI taxonomy): Eukaryota > Viridiplantae > Streptophyta > Magnoliopsida > Poales > Poaceae > Triticum > Triticum urartu. The sequence goes on along the minus strand of NC_141877.1, from coordinate 196,168,837 downwards.
GTCCTGAGCAGTAGTGCTGGGCAAACAGGACTCCGGTGAACCGGGCTGTAGCGGACTACTATGGCTCATGGAAGAACTAGACTACATTTCCCCATAAGAGAGGCTGCCAAGGATAAACAACCAGATTGTCGGATCCCACACATACCAAGCATTTCAATCATACACACAGTATGCTCGATATGTGTAAATACAACATGGCATCACAACATAACTCTACAACTCAAGTATTTATTCATTAGGCTCCGAGGAGCGAGATACTACAAACATGGGTCTCATGACCCAACAATCATAGCATACAAATCAAAACACATGCGGAAGCTTAACATGTCTGAGTACAGACATCTACAAATTAAAAAGGCTAAGAAGCCTGACTATCTACCAGATCCTGCCGAGGGCACAAGATCGTAGCTGAGGTATCAAGCTAACGCCGAAGTCCACGCGAAACTACTAGCGAGACTGGAGTCTCTCTGCAAAACATAAATTAAGCAAACGTGAGTACAGAAGTACTCAGCAAGACTTACATCAGAACTAGCGACATATGCATCGGTATCAACAAAGGGGGGTGGTGGAGTTTAACTGTAGCAGGCCAGCTTTGACTCGGTGGCTATCTTAAACTACGACTGCAAATAACTCTTTTTAGGTGGCGCACACGAGTCCACATATTCACCATATCAATACACCAATATGGATCCGCTCCCGTCTCCCTACGAGAACGCCATCCATAGCACTCACGCTTATCTTGCGCATTTTAGAGTATCCACTTTCACTTGTCTATGAACTATTATAGGCAACCCAGAAGTCCTTTACCGCGGACGCGGCTATTCGAATAGTTTTATACCCTGCGGGGGTGTACTTCGTCACACATGTTTCCACCACTTAGCGTCTGCACACGACATGTGCTCTGCAGACTTCAAGCGAAAGCCGACGTGGGTGTAGACCACGACCTGACTAACCGCACAAGTCTCTAGTCCAGGTTTATCGCCTATTCGGGTTCCATCCGCAAGGAAATCCGGCCGGGGTGTCCTCAACGGCCCCTATCGATGTGTACAGGGTCCCGAGACGCCAAACGGGCACCCGGCATACCCGGCCACAGTGTAGATACCGCATCATAGCCCACCCCTAGGGTCAGCGCTACGCACGGCCGCCAACACATAACCTACAAACACCAGAAACTAGTTGCAACTCCTGGACAGAGGACGAGAGGGGTCAGTAAGTCGAGCGGGGTCATATTTCAGGGCCCAATGTGTGGTAGTAGCTATTTCATGGATCACAAACACAGAACTCAGTTCCTGAGATCGGTTTCAATGAGACAACCCACCATGTACTCCTACATGTCCCCACCGCTACCTTTACCAAATTGTGTTCACACACTTAGCTCACACACAGTAGGACATGTTCACAACTTTCCAATTCATCCCCAATGAATCAGACCTGACACAACTCTAAGCAATAGCAGGCATGACAAGCAAACATGAATGAGTAGGCACATCAGGGCTCAAACAACTCCTACTCATGCTAGTGGGTTTCATCTATTTACTGTGGCAATGACAGGTCATGCAAAGGAAAGGGGTTCAACTACCGCAGCATGTAACAGTTGAATCGTTGTTGTCCTAATGCAGTAAAAGAGAGCAGGTGCGAGAGAGTGGGTTTGTATCGGAATGAACAAGGGGGTTTTTGCTTGCCTGGCACTTCTGAAGATAATGTAGTTCTTCATCGGTGTCATCGATCACGTCGTCGGAAATAGCATCGACTGAGAGGGGACGGTTACCGGCAAACAGAGAAGGACACAATCAATGCAATGCAACAATATGATGCATGAATGTGACATGGCAATATGTTGTTGATTGGCCTAATGCAACTAGCAACAAGTTAAATGGAGTTGGTTTGAACACTAGGTTCAAATTCAAACTCCATATGTGCTTTCTTAAATACCATTTAATTGAGTTGTCCTAAACAGAGGATATAAGTTGCTCTAACATGCATGCAAATGCCATAAACAGATTCTTTGGATTTTTCTAATCATTTTTCATATATAATTTATTTCATTCTGAGCTACGGTTGATTTTCTATGAATTTTTCAAGTTTTAAACATTTTCTGGAATTCTCTGAATTATTATAATTTAAACTAAATCCAGAAAATGTATTACTATGTCAGCATGACATCAAGGTGATGTCAGCAGGTCAAAGGCGTCGACCAGGTCAAACCTGACCAGTGGGACCCACTGGTCAGTGACCCAGTCAACTAACTAAGTTAGTTAGCCCTAACTAACTAGCCTGGGCCCACTGGTCAGCGACTGTAGTAACTAACCTAACTAGCTAATTAGCGCTAACTAGAGTAATTAGTCGGGCGGGGCCCGTAAGTCAGTAAGAGAGAGGGGGAGGTCAAACCGGGCAGTGGGGTCAACCCATGCCGGTCAACGGGTCAGCGGTCGCCGGCGTTTAGCCGCCGGCGACGACAGAGATGGCGGGGCGGCTCAGAAATGCTCTACAGGGCACCATTCGATCCGTGGGTTGCACCTACGGGTTCCTGGCAGTGAGGCGCATCCATTGGTGGTGGTGGTAGGAGCTGGGGTGGCCGAAAAAGTGGCCGGCGACGAGGTTCAGCGGCGGCAGCAGCTCGGGCATCCTCGGGGTAGCGCTACAGAGAACGGGAGGAGGCGCTGCGGTTGTCTGCCGGCTCATGGGATCGTGCTGAGTACGATGGAGTGCTCGGGCACGAGCTGCGGTGGCTGTGGCCACGGCGGCGACATTGCCGACGGCATGGAGCTTCGGGCTCGATCGGAAGACGGGGCTAGGGAATAGGAACGGAGGGGGAGAGCGCGGGGAAGAAGACGCCTGTGCCCCTGGTGGGCAGCCTGGGCCAGCTGGGCCGCCAGGTGGCGCCAGGTAAGGAAACTATCTCAGTCCTATTTTCTGTTTTCTATTTTTTTGCAGTATGTTTTGACTTAGTTTAAATACTAAAACACTTTATAAAATTCTGCAAACTTTTATGGGCACTATCTGATTTAAACCAGAGGCCCTCACCAAGTTTCAGAATATTTGGAGCTACCAAATATTTTATAGGAATTAGTAGCTCCAATTCAAATAAGTATTGACTAAATTCAAAGACACAAATAAATATTTCTGTGATTCCAAAAATATTGGTTTGAATTTTACCTCTTGCCAATATTTCCAGAAATGAACAGGAACATTTTCTTGGTTTTATTTGAAGCAATTTTTAATGTTGATCATTTTTAGAAAAGATTTCTGAGGCTTTCCACTTTCCCCAATTCAACTTTCATAAATATATACATGATGCATGAATGCTTGTGCAACTAGTTACAACCAATTCTAGGGCTGTGACATTACCATCAACATGGGGGACTCTGTTCTTTTTTGGTTTGATGCTTGGGTGTTCCTAGGCTCATCTGTTCCCCTAGATAGAGATTTCCTAGGTTGTTCTCTTTTGCCATTAATGAAAAGGTGTCTGTACGCGAGGTCATTAACACAACTGATATGTGTGAACTATTTCATCTGCCCTTGTCACTAGAAGCAATGGATGAGATGAACACTGTCCAGTCTGGTCTCCTTGACCTTCATGCTGATGAAGGGATTCCAGATTTGTGGTCATGGACACCTGGCAAAGGTGTTTTCTCTGCAAATAGTTATTATACAGTGATGCATGCTCACATGGCGACTGACACTCCAGCCAAATGGATTTCGAAAAGTAAGGCGACAATGAAGATAAAAGTGTTTGCATGGTTGATGCTAAACGATAGGCTCAATACTAGAGATATACTAGTGAGGAGGCACTGGCGAACACCTCAGGAGGACAACACCTTCCCATTATGCTTTGCCCATGCCCATGAGGATAGAGATCATCTCTTCTTCACATGTCAATTCAGCAAAAGAGTATGGAGCTATTGAACATCCAATGGTTAGCTGGTTTAACCCCAGCTCAATGCTTATTTGCTGCGAGGAAGAGCTTTGGGCAACCTTTCTTCAGGGAGGTCGTTTATCTAGCAGCTTGGAATATCTGGCTCCTCAGAAATGGCAGAATTTTCAGACATGAAAGGCCATCTTTTGCTGCTTGGAAGAGAAACTTCATTCATGATGTGACTCTGCACTCTCACAGATTCAAGCCTAGTCTAAAACCATTGCTGTTAGCTTGGGTTAATTCTTTGCCCTAGTTGGTTGTATGTATCCATGTATATATTTATGTATTTGTGTAAATAGCTCAATAGGTAAGTAGGCCTCTACCTCTATAGTTAGCCTTTCTTTTCAGAACCTCTTTGTCTGTTTGGTGGTTGAGTTTTAATAAAGTGCTATGGGGCTGTTGCCTCATAGTTTCCAGTCAAAACATACACAGGCCTCTGGACCGGCTGTTCCCTGTCGGCCTCTGGGCGCTCCACTACTATGATAGTGCTGACTACCTGGCTGGTGGTGGCGATGTACAAGTACATGGGCTCTTTGGCAGCCGGAGCCGCCAGGACAGGCGGGGTATTCAGCATCTTCTTCAACTGGAGAAAGGCCTCGTCCGCCTTGTTGTTCCACTCGAAGTGAGTAGTTTTCTTCATGATTTGGTATAGAGGAAGAGCCTTCTCACCCAGCCGACTGATGAAGCGGCTGATGGATGCCAAGCAGCCGGTGAACTTCTAAACGTCTCATAGTCGGTTGTGCTTCTCCATTCTCTCAATGGATTTGATCTTCACGGGGTTGCACTCAATGCTGCGTTCTGAGACCAGGAAGCCAAGGAGTTGACTGGTTGGTACCCCAAAGACGCATTTCTCCGGGTTGAGCTTGATCTGAAACTAGTGCAAATTTTCAAAAGTTTCCTTGAGATCTTTCAAGAGGGTGCCGCGCTTCTCTGTCTTCACCACAATATCATCTACATAGACATGGGCATTTCTGCCGAGTTGCTTGAGGAGGCACTTCTACATGCAACGCTGAAAGGTGGCACCGGCATTTCTCAAGCCGAATGTCATGGTCAGGTAGCAGATGGCTCCGAATGGTGTGATGAAAGCGATCTTCAGGTGATCTGCCGGGTTCAACTTGATCTGGTGGTATCCTGAATAAGCATCCAAAAAACTCAATAGCTCGCATCCGGCTATGAAGTATATTACTTGATCAATCTGAGGCAAAGCAAACGGATCCTATGGGCAAGCATTATTAAGTATGGTGTAATCAATGCACATGCGCCACTTGTTGTTCTTCTTCAGTACAAGCACTGGGTTGGCGAGCCACTCTAGAAAAATACTTCCATGATGAAGCCGGATGCCAGAAGCCGGGCTATCTCCACACCAACAATTCTTCTTTTCTCCTCTGACAGTCGGCGGAGGGGTTGCTTGACCGGCTTGGCGTCTAATCTGACATGTAGCTTGTGCTCGGTGAAATCCATCGGAACACCCGGCATGTCATTGGGAGACCATGCGAAGATGTCCCGATTCTCATGGAGGAATTCGACGAGCTCGCTTTCCTATTTGCTCTCAAGGTTGGCTCCTATGACAGTGTGCCTTTCTGAGTGCTCTGGGTCCAAGCGAATCTTCTTCGTCTCTTTGGCTGGCTGGAAGGAGCCCTGGGTCTCCGACTCTTTGGGTTCTGGGGACATGTCCGGCTGCTTGCTGGTCATGGCCATCACAAGGGACTCGGCCAACTAGCTGCTTGCCGTAGCACAATCGGTCGACTTCTCATAGTCTCCAGATATCGTGATAATGCCCTTGGTTCCTGGCATTCTTATCTTGAGGTAGGCATACTGTGGTACCGCCATGAACCTGGCTAGAGCCGGCCGGCCCAGGAGTACATGATAAGGGCTCTCAAGGTCCACAACCTCAAACCAAATCGCCTCGCGGCGGAAGTGATCCTTATCTCCGAAGATGACATCTATCTTGACCTTGACGATTGGCGAGCAAGACAGGCCAGGCACAATACCATGGAAAACAGTCTGGCTGGGCTGAAGCTGCCTCTTTTTAATGCATGACTTTTCCATGGTATCACGATAGGATGTTGATGTTACTGCCGCCATCTATCAGAATTTGAGAGAAATGAGCAGCTCGCCTCTTTGTTGAAAGGCTGGCATCCAGCACTAGAGCATAATAACCCGGAGAGGGCATCACCTCCGGGTGGTTAGCCCAGCTCCAACTAATGGGCTTCTCAGACCAATGCATGAATTCTGGAGCACTTGAAGCAACGACGTTCACCTCTCGGTGCTGCTGACGCCGACTGCGCCGATCGTCTATCACGCTGGTGAAGACGATGTAGGCTCCATGATCTTTGGGGTATTCATCATGAATGGCGCCGACTGCTGGTCGGGCTGCCGCCTACTAAGGAGGAGGAGGCGGCGATCCAGCAGGCGGAAGGGGCAGCAATCCTTCGCCCTTGGAGATTCGGGTGAGCTAGTGGCACTTTCGCATGGTGTGGTTGGACGGCTTCGCGCCCCTGTGGAATTTGCAGGGAGCATCAAGGGTATGCTCGTAGGAGAAGGCGGGTAGCCAAGCATGCTTGCCGCCCTTCTGGCGTTTGGGGCTGGGTTGCCCATCAGGCTTCTGATCTTCGATTGTCGCCACCTGCCGGCTAGTGGAAACCTGCTGTGGGGCTTTGCGCTTGTTGTCGTTCGGCTACTGCCGCCGACTGTTGTCAGCAACCGGTGTTCTGGGGGCCGGATGGAGCACTTTTCTGGAACTGTCCACTCGGAGCTTCGACTTCATGGAGGAGTCGGCAGTGGCATACTTGTTTGCTATGATCAGCGGTTCGTCGAGCGTAGCAGGCTCGTCGCAGAGGAGCCGGTGCTTGAGCAAGGTGCCCTCTCGGCACCTGGCTATGAAGTACTCGATTGCCTGGACCTCATTCACCCCTTCGCAGGAGTTGCGCAGTTTAGCCCACCTCGTCAGGTAGCCACGAGTGGACTCGTCGGGCCTAGAATGCACAACGAGAGCTAGCGGGGCTTGGGAGGCCGTTTGTAGGTGCTGGTGAAGTTGTGGATGAACACTTCAATGAAATCCACCCAGCTGTTGATGCTATAGGGCTTGAGGCTATTCAGCCACGTCGCGGCTGAGCACTGGAGCATGAGCGCAACGTACTTCATGGCAACGCGCTTGTTGTCGTTTGCTATGCTGACGGCTGTGGAGTAGTCCACCAGCCAATCCTCCGGCTTCATGAAGCCGTTGTACTTGGGCGTGTCTCTTGGCAGCGAGAACCCTTTGGGAAAGGGCTCGTCATGAATGCGGCGGCCGAAGCAAGGCAGGCCCATCACCTTTTCTTCTTCTAACGCTAGGGATCACGCCAGGCAGTCAATCCGTTGGTGGGCGTCATTCTCTCTGACTCCCTCTCACTAGCCTAGCCGGTTGCCGAGTGTCGGGTGGTCAACAGGCGGCAGGGAAACGCGCCTCTCCCTTCGAGGAGGCGGAGATGGTGGATAGTCACCCCGTTGTTCTACTGCTCGTGGGCGGCCGTCTTGGTCGCGCTCGATGGTGATGCGAGTTCGGCTGCAGCTGGCAGCCGACTCCTTGTCTCGTTTGTCACGGACGCCACCTGTCGGTGTCTGGAAGGTTGCGCCATGCTCTTAGGGAAGGGGCGGGTTCTCGACCCGCTGGCCGGGCTCTTCCGCACGGCAGCCGACTTTTTGCAGGGCGGCCGCCGTGTTGATAAGGTACTGAACGTGCTCCGTCATGTAGCGATGCTTGTCGCCCTCCACATGGTCAAGCTCGTCTCCTACCACCTGTGCAGTGCATATGTTCTCCATGGGCGTGGCGTAGACAGGGCGGTCTACTCCAAACATGCTGGCGACGGCGCCGCCTCGCTGCCGGACCGTGCCCACGTGGCTAGGCCCGCCAGCAGTCGGTGTGCCGCCAACTACGCGGTCAACCTCGCGCTGGAAGGCCTCGGAGAGGCGTCTCATGGTAGCCAGCTTCTTGTCGTTTTCCACATGCGAGACGCGGCAAGCTTCCAGCGTCTTGGCATCTGCATCTGCTGCAATGGGCGTGGACAGGTCCCGGATTGCCGCCTGCAATGGGTCCTGGCCGGCTCCTCCGGAAGCCCCATCATGGCTGATGACGGTGCTGCCACCACTCTCCACGCGAGGGAGTGGGTCATTGATGACCACCACATTGGTGGGCAAGGAGTCGAAGGAGGACGTATCCGTGTCAACAAGCATCAGTTCGGTGGAGCCATCCGACTCCAAGTCGGTAGCGGGCTTGTTGGTGATGTGGAGCTTGTCGAGGAGGTCGACAAAGCAGCTCTCGGAGCAGAGTGCGCCTGCGACGGGCGCGGGCTCGTCGGGGAGGTGGATCTCGCCAACAAGGTCGTCAAGGAAGGCTGCCGCACAGGCGACCTCCGCGCCATGCAGCACGTCAACGCAAATGCCATCGGGCGTGCAAGGCTGGCTACGCTCGCTAGGGAGGAACAAGGTACGTCCAGAACAGATCTCCGGACAACGGTGCACCATGCCCCACGGTAGGCGCCAAATGTCGGGGGTGTCGTGTGACATATGCCAAAGGATGGCTTATCATGGTGGGGGATAGTAAGACGTCGCTGGTGCCAGGAAACGGGATAAGGCGTAGACACTTACGCCGATTAACTTTACCCAGGTTCGGGGCACTCCTAGGAGATAACACCCCTAGTCCTGCTCTGCGGGGTCTCCGCATGATCACTCAAGCAACAATGGTGGCTACAAGCTTGTTCCTTGAGCTGTTTCCCTAGAGGGGGAAGAAGAACAAAGCTAGCCCTAGCTTCCTCTCTCTATGGGTGTGTGTGTCTGAAATCTGAACCCTTTGCATGGGTGCCCTAGGGGGTTTATATAGGCACACCCCCAGGGGTACAATGGTAATCCCGTACTTCGCTGACGAGCCGCGCCCGCCGCTCGCGGGTCCTGCCGGTAGCTTAATACTGTGGTGATCCCACTGATGATGTGTGCTTGGTCGGTGAGGCGTGGCTACAGTGCCGCCGCCTGGTGGGCGTTCACTGCAGCCACTCCCCATCTCTTCTGGTTAATGGCACACAAACTCTGAGGGAGGGGGAGGGCTGCCTGCTGGGAGTCGGCCTCCCCTCGCGCCGGCTGGTCGATGCTTGCAGCCTTCCGACTCCTCATGGACAGGTAGGGCTCGCTGCCGGCGGGCCATACCAACAGCCCGTAGTGGATGCGTGGTCTTCTCTACCGGTGTGATGTCACGGGCCGTGTAGCAACAGTGACGCGCCGGACGGGGGTGTCCGTCCGGTACGGTGCACTGTGGCCATGCCCCGCCCTAGATTCTGGGGTGGCAGATGGCACTTCAGCCACACCCGTCTCGTCGCCTTAATGTGGTGCAAACTTTGAGGGCGTGAGGGGCCACCTGCTAGGAGCTGGCCTCTCTAGAGGCCGCCTGTCAGGAGTCGGCCCATCTCATGGCTTTCTTCTGGAGGGTGCCGCCCTCTGGACATCCGGCCGATGCTACCAACCGGCCGAGAGAAGGCGGTAGTTCGTCCTTGGAGTTTGAGGGGCGCAGCCGGCCCCGATGTCTTGAATCTCCATGGGAGCAGATGAGGCTACCCACGGTCATTTACTCCGACACACAAGAAGGGGTAGTGTTGGGATTACCAATGATCCCAAGCCCTACATCCTAGGCGGACGTCGAGGGTGCCAAGGACCTTGTCGCCGGGATAACAAGCAGCACCATTTCAAGGCAAGATGCCGCATTAACTAGCGGACGACCGACTGTGGCAGAAGAGACAAGCATTTTCCCACAATGAGGAAGCTGGATATCTCCCAACCATGGATGATTCGTCCACCGCGCCTTCTCCAGGTTTGGACCAGACTCACTCCCCAAGCATCAGCATGAGCATTCGATGTCAGCAACCTCAAGCTACTGCCTGGGGCCTGGCCCCAGACCCTTCTCTTCAGCATAACCAACAAAAAACAGAGGATGGGGGCGAAGGGATGCGAGGATTTATGCCTCCGCTCTTCCACCACCCCTCCTTTTATAGTCGGGTTGGGGGAGAGAGATGATCGATGCCCTCCTCCCCCAATTCAAGAAGACCGGGCCCCTGCCTTGATCCTCTCCTACACCACGTGCCTCCATTACATACCCCACGCGATGCATGCGGCATACATGGCTGAGGATAAGGGCGTGGTGGGTTGAGTGAATTGGCAGTTACTCCCCTGTGCGTTAAACTCATTCACGGGCCATTACAAGAGTGGCCCCACCATGATTGGCTTTACGCGACGTGGGGGAAAACCGAAAATTGGCCCGGACGCAAGTTAATGAAGATGCAAAGAAGATCTCAAGGGGCCAGCCACTTCCATGCTCCTGCCTGTGCACCTGTTAGGGCCTATCCCCATGATGCCCAATGGCATGTTCTGGCCAGGCTCGGGGGCTTCTATCGGTGCAACAAACCCTAGGTTCGTTTCCCAGACTGTGCACATGCACGAGAAAAAGATCACAACACCAAGGTCAGATTGGAGCGCAAGGGATCAGTTCTTCAAAGGACCGGCATGCAGCACAAGAGGACCAAGACTAGCTAGAGAAGCAAGATATTGCTAAGGAAAAAACTCCCTTGCCGGGCAGTCGAGCTTGGCAAGGATGGGGTTACCCCCGGAAGCAAGCCTTCGGGTCAGCCCGATAGGCCTGCCGGGGCTTACAGAAGCAGAACCACCCCACCGCACCACCTCATCACAACGCACGTTGTCGATCAGTGCCGTGTCAAGCTCCAAAGTGACTAAGTGGTTGCCATTCCCCACATGGCAGTCACTTCCTATAGAAAATACCTTCAAGCGACAACCGTCCTGTGACGTGTCAAGCAAGCAGGCGCAATGCTGGCAAAACAGGCCGGCAGGGCCTATCGAGGCGAGCTGTGATGAGATGTTGAGCGGCGCATTTAATGTGCTCTGTTAGCCTGCAAGGTTAGGTATGATAGCACTGTTTGCTATCTAGTCAGTGCATAATGACTGATTTGCCACTATGGTGACCCCTTTATCTATAAAAGGAGGCCCAAGGCAACCCAAGAAAGGGTTGGCTAATCCATCTCCTCACAGGCTCATATGCGCGTAGCCGTTTTCGCCTTGAGGCAACCCTGCCGGGCGGGCGGGTTATGTTCACCACCATTTTTCCACCATGAATCCACCAAAGAAGGAGTAGGGTTTTACGCCTCACGGCGGACCGAACCTTGGTAAAGACTGCCTGTGTGATCTCTGCCATGCTATTCCATGCTCCTCTGCTCTTTGTGCAATGTGCCATACCCCTGCCGAACCAGAAAGGGTCTCTTGGCCCCGTAGGTGGCTGTGGTTTCCTGAGACTTCGTGACTTTAGCTAACCTTGATTCCACTATTTTGGGAGGATGTGTCAATTGATTATTATGAGAACAAAGATGCTATCTATGATGAATATTGTGATGACACTTATGATATAGAGAATAAGGATAACCATCAAACTTGTCATTATGATTTTAATGTTGAATTGAGTCGTGTCAATTGATTGCTTTTATCTTTGTTGGTATTTCCCGGAAGAGGAGAGGATGATGCAGCACAACAATGGTAAGTATTTCCCTCAGTTGTGAAACCAAGGTTATCAATCCAATAGGAGAACCAAGCAACACTATGCAAACGGTCCCTGCACACAAATCACAAATACTTGCAACCCAACACGTAAGAGGGGTTGTCAGTCCCTCCTCATTATTGCAATAGATTAAATTGTATGATATTTGCTAAATAGATCTTGTAAAAGGACAAAATGAAATAAATAAATAAATAAATAAGTGCAGCAAGGTATTTTTGGGGTTTTGCAATAATAGATATGAAAATAATATGATAGAAAATAGACTGGGGGCCGTAGATTTCACTAGTGTCTACTCTGGAGAAAATATCATACGATGGGTAAACAAATTATTGTTTGGCAATTGATAGAAGAGCAAATAATTATGACGGCATCGAAGGCAATGATCATGTATATAGGCATCAAATCCATGATTAGTAGACTGACTCCTGCCTGCACCTACTACTTTTACTCCACACGTCGACCTCAATCCAACATTCATTTAGTGTATTAAGTTCATGGAAAAATGGAGTGATGCAATAAGAACGATGACATGATGTAGACAAGATCTATTCATGTAGAAATATACCTCATATTTTTATGCTTAATTGAAATGATACATGCGTGCCTAACTACGCCTTCTGACATTGGGTGAGGACAGCGCAAGATCGAACCCATCACAAAAAACCTCTTTTCATTGCAACACAAATCAATCTAGTTGGCCAAACCAAACCCAACTTTCAGAGAAGAAATACGAGACTACAATAATCATACATATAAGAGATCAAAGAAGACTCAAATAATATTCACCGACAGAACTGGTCATAAACTCGCAATTCATCGGATCCCAACAAACACACCACAAAAGTTATTACATAAAATAGATCTCCAAGAACATCGAGGAGAACATTGTATTGAGAATCAAAAAGAGAGAGAAGAAGCCATCTAGCTACTATCTACGGACCCATAGGACTATGGTAAACTATTCACGCATCATCGGAGGAGCATCGATGAGGATGATGAACCCCGCTGTGACCGTGTTCCCCTCCAGCAAGGTGCCGAAATAGGGCTCTAGATTGGATTTCATGGTTCTGGAACTTGCGGCGGCTGGAATTGTGTTTCATCGAATCCCCTAGGGGTTCGGGAATATTTTGGTATTTATAAAGCTAAGAGGCGGTGGAAAGGACTCCCGTGGGCTCCACTACCCACCAGGGCGTGCCTGGGCCTCTAGAGCACCCTTGTGTCTTGTGGGCCCCACGGGCCTCCCCTCTTGCACTTCCTTGGCTCACAAGCTTTCTTCTGGGAAGAAAAAAAATCTCCAAAAAGTTTCGCTGCATTTGGACTCCGTTTGATATGCATATTCTGCAAAGTAAAAACAAGCAAAAAACAGCAACTGGCACTGGGCACTATGTCAATAGGTTAGACCGAAAAAAATATAAAGTTCCTATAAAATAAATACAAAACATCCAATAATGATAATATAACAACATGGAACAATCAAAAATTATAGATACCTTGAAGACTTATCAACATCCCCAAGCTTAATTCCTGCACGTCCTCGAGTAGGTAAATGATAAAAACATAATTTTTTATGCTGAATGCTTCCTAACATGTTCATCACATATTCTCTTCTTTTGTAGCATGAACATTTGTACTTTTAGATGATTGAAATCAATAGTCTATATTTGATATGAAGATTTCAATACTCAAGCACATCAACAAGCAACCATGTCTTTCGAAATATCATCACTAAAGAAAGTTATCCCTAGCCCATCATGCTCAATCATTGATCCATTCATGAAACACATTCAAATATTTTCTACATCCAGTGCACAAGTACGATCATAGTACTCCCTAGTTGGTGCTTTTATAAGAGAAGATGGAGACTCAAATAAAAATAAAAATGTGCATAAAGTGAATAGATAGGCCCTTCGCAGAGGGAAGCAGAGATTTGTAGAGGTGCCAGAGCTGAAAGCTTAAATTGAGAGATAAAAATATTTTGCGAGGCATACTTTTCCCGTCAATGAAAACGACAGAAAATTCTCAATACTTTCCATGGTAGATACATCATAGGCGGTTCCCAAACATAAAATAAAGCTTATTCCTTTTTCAACCATTCTTTCACAATCCATGGCTAGCTGTATTCACGGGTGCCTTCCATACCAACACTTTCCAAGGAATTTATAATTTGACAACATAAAGTAAATTTCTTTTTCATTTCGGGACTGGGCATCCCTATTACCGCCACACTCTCGTGCAACGACAAGTGAAAAGACACTCATCTTGAGAATAACACACCTAGCATGGAAAAATATTGGCCACCCTCTGCCGCTTCATGAACGGTACGGGCACACTAAAAGGAAATTCATTTTGAAAAATTAGAGTTGGCACATACAAATTTACGAGGAATGGCACATAAATACCGCATATAGTATAGTGGACTCATATAACAAAACTTTGTTTAATGATTTTGGATGCATAAGTAGTATTCCTACTTAGTACAAGGGAAGGCTAACAAATAGATTGAGAACCAACAAACCAGAAAAAAAGAACAATCATGAACGAGCATTAAGCCGAACTAACACCGAGTAATGCACCACTAGTAGGATATAACTTCATTGTACAACTATTGACTTTCGTGCTTGCATAAGGAATCACATACCTTAACACCAATAATCTTACGAAAGAATAATTACTCACCAAAATGACTCACATATTACTATCATCATATATCAAAACTATTCGAAAGAATGAAGTTTATAATATCTGATGATCTTCATGAAAGTGTTTATTATATCCCTCTTGGATATCTATCACTTTGGGACTAGTTTAATATATTGCCATTTCTTATAACAAGCTCTCAAATAAATTTAAGTGAAGAACATGAGCATAATGTTTTTCATCTCACAAAATAATATAAGTGAAGCATGAGAGAATTTCTTCAAATATTTACTAACTCTCAAATTAATCTAAATGAAGCATGAGAGTATTTCTTCAAAAGAAAATAAAGCACCACCGTGCTCAAAAATATATAAGTGAAGAACTAGAGCAATTCCATATCTCAAAAAATTTAAGTGAAACACATAGCATTATTTTGGCTTTCTCAAATAGGTGTGTCCAGCAAGCATGATTGCGACAAACTAAAAAGCAAAACAAGCGAAGACTCATATAATACAAGACCCTCCAAGCAAAACTCATGATATGTGACGAATAAAAATAAAGCTCCATGTAAAATTACCGACGGTTGTTAGAAGAAAGAGGTGCCTTCCGTGGCATCCCCAAGCTTAGTTGCTTGGTTCTCCTGGAATATTACCTTGGGGTGCCATGGGCATCCCCAAGCTTAGGCTCTTTTCACTCCTTATTCCTTCATCCATTGTGATCTCACCCAAAACTTGAAAACTTCAATCACACAAAACTTAACATAAACCTTCGTGAGATCTGTTAGTATAATAAAACAAATCACCACCTTAAGTACTATTGCAAATCCATTCATATTTTATTATATCATTATACCTAATGTATTTTAACTTTACCATGGCTTATACCCACTAGTATAGTCCATAGATTCATCAAAATAAGCACACAATGCAACAAAAGACAGAATCTGTCAAAAACAGAACAGTCTGTAGTAATCTGGACTTTGACCATACTTTTGTAACTCCGAAAATTCTGAAAAATAGGAAAACGTAGGCAATTTGTATATCAATCTTGCGTAAAATATTCAGAATTTTCCACCTCAGCAGAGGACATCAATTATTCTACTGGACGTAAAAGTTTCTGTTTTTCAACAAGATCAAATCAACTATCACCCAACATGATCCTAAACGATTTACTTGGCACGAACACTAATTAAAACATAAAAACACAATCATAATAGTAGCATAATTATGTCAACACACAAAAACAGAAAAGAAAAGAGAAAAAAATATTTTATTCATTGGGTTACCTCCCAAAAAGTGCTATCGTTTTATACCCCTAGCTAGGCATAAGATTTTATTGATGCTCGCACGAAAGATAATAATTGAAACATAAAGATAGCATCATAAAACATGTGACAAACACATTTAAGTCTAACATACTTCCTATGCATAGAATTTTTGTAGGCAAGAAAATTATCAAGACAAGAAATATCTAGCATATGCAAGGAAGAAGAAAGAAACAATAGCAATCTCAACATAACAAGATGTAATTTAGTAACATAAAAATTTCTACAACCATATTTTCCTCTCTCATAATAATTACTTGTAGGATCATAATTAAATTCAACAATTTAGCTATCTTATAAAAATTTCTCTTCGTGATGCTCATGCATAAAAATTTTATAATCTTCCAAGATAGTGGGATTAACATCAACTAAAGTCATGACATCTCCAAGCCCACTTTCAATATTATTGCAAATATTATTATCAATATCATATTCATCATGAGGCTTAAATGAATTTTCAAGATCATAGGAAACATTATCACCCCAATGTCAGGACCCCGATCCTAAGTCACACCGATCTAGCATGTAACACATTATATCACTTTGCGGTCTCACGCACGGTGTTCGCACGGGTGCCACCTTACCTGGCCCGGGACCGTTTACGCCTTTCGGCTCACGTATATGATAGTGTCGCTAGTATCCATATGACAGAGAACCTGGGCCGACATGACTAGTCGTGAACCCAAAGTGGCGCTAACTTATGGGGACATGCATACATGAACCAGCATCGAACGTGTCGGTCATCAGCGTGTGAATTCGGGCTCTAGCAAATGAGCTAACAGGACTCCGGGAACCCGGGCCGTAGTAGGCTCACAGGACTCCGGAAGTCACCGCGTGACATTTCCCCGAAGGGACAGACACAAGAACGAAGTGGATCACATGCCGGCCAGTCTAAGTGTTCCGGAGCAGTAGTAACTGGGCTAGCAGGACTCCGGTAAACCGGGCTCTAGTAGATTTCCATGGCTCAGTGGAAGCACTAGAATACATTTCCCCATAAGAGAAGCTACCAAGGATAGACAACTAGGTTGTCGGATCCCACACATACCAAGCATTTCAATCATACACACAATATGCTCGATATGTGTAAATAGAACATGGCATCACAACAAGACTCTACGACTCAAAGTATTTATTCCTAAGACTCCGAAGAGTCAGATATTATAAACAATGGGTCTCATGACCCAGCATTCAAGTCATACAAGCAATAGCACATGCGAAAGCATAACATGTCTAAGTATAGACAACTACAAAAGAAAAAGGCTGAGAAGCCTGACTAACTACAAGACCCTGCCGAGGGCACAAGATCGTAGCTGAGGTAACAAGCTAAACGTCGAAGTCCACGTGGAACCACTAGCGAGACTGAAGTCTCTCTACAAAACATAAATTAAGGAAACGTGAGTACAAATGTACCCAGCAAGACTTACATCAGAACTATCTACATATGCATCATTATCAACAAAGGGGTGGTGGAGTTTAACTGCAGCAAGCTAGCTTTGACTCAGTGGCTATCATGAACTACGACTGCAAGTAACTCTTTCGAGGTGGCGCACACGAGTCCACATATTCACCCTACGAGAACGCCATCCATAGCACTCACGCTTATCTTGCGCATTTTACAGTATCCACTTTCACTTTTCTATGAACTGTATAGGCAACCTAGTGGTCCTTTACCGCAGATGTGGCTATTCGAATAGATCATTTATAACCCTGAAGTGGTGTACTTCTTCACCATGTTTCCACCACTTAGAGTCCACACACGACCTGTGCTCGGTAGACTTCAAGCCAAAGCCGACGTGGGTGTATACCGCAACCTACCTAAAAACTCAAGTCTCTAACACAGGTTTATCACCTATTCAGGTTTCAACCGTAGGGAGTCCGGCCTTGGTTTCCACATATGACACCAAACAATGTGTACAGGGTTTCGCGACACCAAACGGGCGCCCGACACACCTGGCCACGTGCCTACCGCATCACAGCCCACCCCTCGGGTCAGCGTTGCGCACGGCCTCCAGCATACTACAAACACCAGAAACTACTTGCAACTCCTAGACAGAGGACTAGGGTGGTTAAGAAGTCGACCGGGGTCATATCTCAGGGCCCAATGGATGGTAGTAGCTATTTCATGGATCACAAACACTGAACTCAGTTCCTGAGGATGACATCAATGAGACCACCCACCATGTACTCCTACATGGCCTCTCACCGCTACCTTTACCAAATCATGTTCACACACTTAGCTCACACACTATAGGACATGTTCACCACATTCCAATTCATCCTTGATGAATCAGACCTGACTCAACTCTAAGCAGTAGCAGGCATGACAAACAAACATGAATGAGTAGGCACAACAGGGCTCAAACAACTCCTACTCATGCTAGTGGGTTTCATCTATTTACTGTGGCAATGATAGGTCATGCAGAGGAAAAGGGGTTCAGCTACCACAGTATGTAACAGTTGTAACGTTGTTGTCCTAATGCAATAAAAGAGAGCAGAAGCGAGAGAGTGAGATTGTATCGGAATGAACAAGGGGGTTTTGCTTGACTGGCACTTTTTAAGATAGTATAACTCTTCATCGGTGTCATCGAACTCATCATCGGAACACGTCTACTGAGAGGGGAAAAATACCGGCAACACAGAAGGAAACACAATCAATGCAATGCACAATATGATGCATGATCATGACATGGAAATATGAGTGTGTTGGCCTAATGCAACTACAACCAGATGGGTTTTAGTAATTTTGAACCCAAGGTTCAAGTTCAAACTCAAACTATGACTTTATAAAGTGCATTATCATGTTCTGATATAAACAACAGGTTTAAGTTGCTTTAACATGCATGAAATCAGTACAGATGGATAGATTGGATTTTTATGATCATTTTTCATATATAATTTGTTTCATTTGGAGTTATGGTTAAATTTCTATGAATTTTAGAAGTATTGGGCATTTTCTGGAATTTCTGAATTATTTTTAATCCAAAAAATGATTAACTGCGTCAACATTGCGTCATGCTGACCTCAGCAGGTCAACAGGCACCGTCCAGGTCAAACCTGACCAGTCGGGCCCACTGGTCAGTGACACAACTAACTAATAGAGTTAGTTAGTGTTAGGTTAAGTACTAATCTACGTTAATTACCACTAAACTAAACCTAACTAATAATTAACAGGGGAGGGCCCACATCTCAGTGACTCGGAGGGGGGTCAAACTGGGTCGACCCAGGTCAAACTCGCCGAAGTTGACCCGGGGCTCGTCGCCGGCAAGGCCAGAGACGACGGAGGGGCTCGGGATTCCTCCTCTGGCGACCAAATGGCCGGCGGAGGGCATCTACGCGACGGTGAGGCTCGTCTGCGTTGATTGGTGCACGCAGCAGCGGCTCCGGTGGCCTAAGTCGATGGTGGCAGCGACATGGGTGGCGGCCGGACTTTGCGAGTGCTTGGAATCGGCGTTGTGGTGCACGGTAGGCGAACGGGTGGGCTAGATCGCCTCCTGGGAGAAGCACAAGCGCGATGACGTGCTCAGGGGCAAGCTGAGCTTGCTCTAGCCACGGTGACGACTTCGCCAGCGACGTGAAGCTCACGGGCACGGCGGAGAGAGATGCTACGGGAGCTACAGGCCACGGGGATAAGGGGAGACAGTGAAGGAGCTCACTGGGAGGTTGAAGAGCAGCTCCATGGGCTCGGGGAGGCGCTCGGGGCGGCGAATCGACGACGATGATCATCGGTGGCCGACGAGGTAAATGGCGACGGTGGCGGCGCAGCAGAGCTTCTAGCGCCGCGTGACTTGCTGGAGAGGAAGAAAACAGTGAGGTGGAGACGCTTGGGATGGAGAGGGAGCGAGGAAGTGGCTGTGGCCGCGGCGGTGCACGGCGGCGCTCGCTGACGCGTTCGGGTCAGGGCGGGAGAGATAGCAGAGGAGAGGGAAGGCACGGGAGGAGAATGAGGGGTGAGGGAGTCCTGGACTAAGGGGTCCTCGGGCGTCCGGCCTATTGGCCATGGGCCGGACTGATGGGCTGTGAAGATACGAAGACCAAAGACTGCACCCGTGCCCGGATGGGACTCTCCTTGGCGTGGAAGGCAAGCTTGGCGACTGTATATTTAGATTCTCTTCTTTGTAACCGACCTTGTGTAACCCTAGATCCTTCCGGTGTCTATATAAACCGGAGGACTTAGTCCGGATAGGGGACTCATCATCATAGCCACACAAGCTGGACCTCTAGGGTTTAGCCATTACGATCTCGAGGTAGATCAACTCTTGTAATACTCATATTCATCAATATTAATCAAGTAGGACATAGGGTATTACATCCATAGAGAGGGCCCGAACCTGGGTAAACACCGTTTCCCTTGTCTCCTGTTACCATCGACCTTAGACACACAGTTTGAGACCCCTACCTGAGATCCGCCGGTTTTGACAACGACGTTGGTGCTTTCATTGAGAGTTCCTCTGTGCTGTCGCTAAAAGGTTTGATGGCCCCTTCAATCGTCAATAATGACGCTGTCCAAGGAGAAACTTTTCTCCCAGACAGATCTTCGTGTTCGGTGGCTTCGCACTGCGGGCCAACTCGTTTGGCCATCTGGAGCAGATCGAAAGCTACTCCCCTAACCATTAGGTCAGATTTGGGAGCTTCGGACATCCGTGGAGACTTGATCTTTGCCAGATTCGAGGCCACGGCTGCAGCCCCCGGTCACCCCGATGATCATGACCCAAATCGGTCATCAGGCCACATCTAGGAGATCGTTGCTATAACTGCTCTGGCCTTAGAGCCTGAGCAGACTGCGCCATCCAAGGACGGGAGGATCAACCCCACTACGGAGGCCACAGATTCTACAGCGTTGGAGCCACACATAGACTTAACCCCTAATGATGTTTTTGTCAGCGGAACTCCGGACTCGTCTCTGACCATAAGTTCCGAACCACGTGAGCCCGCGGACCCCAAACTTGATTGTTTATCGATCTTCAAGTTCAGCTCCGCAGACATCTTACAGCACTTGCCTTTGGGTGATGTGCTAAACTCATTAAAGAATCTGTCCTTGGCAGAGGACTCACAACCGAACTATATCCGGTTCGAACTAGGGGCTGACGGTGGAGAATTTTGCTTCCCACCCGCCACCCACTTCATCGCCACGGTCGAAGATTGGACCAGCACACTTGATTACGACTCCGAAGACATCGACGGTATGGACGACGATGCTGGAAAAGAAGAGGACCAGAAACCGCCTATCACCGTACGCCGGGCGACCACTTCCTCGTATGATGAATACATGGTGGATGCACCAAAGGAGAACAACGGCAATAACAAGGAAGATCCAGCCGAGGATAAACCTTCCCAAATACAATCCAAGCGCCGGCGTTAGCGGCGCCGCTCTAAGTCACGTCGCAGTAAAGACAGCAACACCAGAACAGGAGAAGATAATACTCTAGAAGGTGCCAAAGACAACGAAGACCCCGTTGAAACAGCTAATGAACAAGATGAACGGGAAGATGGGCAGGCTAGCCATGGCAAGCAGGCCACGCACGAAGACTCAGAGGACAGAAGTTATCTCCTGCTCTCCGAGGATGAGGTGAGCCTTGGCACCTACGATTTCATCGTGCCTGAGGAACCTCTGGAGCAGGAGTGCTTCAAGCGCCAGCTAATCGCCATGGCAAGGAGCCTGAAAAAGAAGTAGCAGCAGCTTCAAGCTGACCAAGATCTGCTCAATGATAAATGGACGGATGTCCTAGCAGTCGAAGAGTACGGCCTCAAGTGCCCAACCAAAAGCTACCCAAAGCGCAAATTGCTACCTTAGTTTGACGAGGAGGCGCTGAACTACATACCTCCATCGTACAATGTGGCTGACCGACCACCACGCGGTCGAGATAAAACGGCAACTCACGCCGAACACCAGCCGGCCCAGCCTCAACGCGCAGGCAGAGGTAAATTAGCCCATGGTCATACATATGACCTCCGGCAAAACTTGAACAATAAAGCAGGACATGCCGGATCAATCTACGGATCGCTGGGGCGTGCCTCGACACGCGATGATGGCCACCTATTCGGACGTGACAAACTTAGTCATGTCCGGGCCGAAAACCGTAGAGGGACTCCATCAGAGCTACGTCACGATACTGCCCGATATAGAGGCGCCGCACACCCTCATTGCTTCACTGATGAGGTCCTGGATCATGAATTCCCAGAAGGGTTCAAACCCATGAATATAGAATCATACAATGGAACCACGGACCCCGCGGTGTGGATCGAAGACTTCATTTTCCACAATCATATGGCCCGCAGAGAGGACCTCCATGCCATCAAATACCTCCCTTTAACTCAAAGGGCCAGCTTGGCACTGGCTCAACAGTATGCCTGCAAATTCTATTGGCAGCTGGGAGGACTTGGAAGAGGTCTTCCTCGATAACTTCCAAGGTACATATGTTCGACCTCCGGACGCTGAGGACTTAATCCATATAGTTCAATAGCTCGGAGAGTCCGCCAGGAAATTCTGGACTAAGTTCTTAACTAAAAAGCACCAAATCGTCGATTGTCCGGATGCTGAAGCCCTAGCAGCCTTCAAACACAGGATCCGCGACGAATGGCTCGCTCGCCACCTCGGCCAAGAAAAGCCAAAATCCATGGCAGCCCTCACGGCACTCGTGACCCGCTTTTGTGTGGGCGAGGACAGTTGGTTGGCCCGTAGGAAAAAAAATGCAAGCGACGTCGGCACCCCTGAAGCTAAAACTAGCAAAGACAAGTCTCGACGCAATAGATACAAGCATCGAAACAACAGTGATAACACCGAGGAAACGGCAGTCAATGCCAGATTCAGGGGCACT
Organism: Triticum urartu; assembly: GCF_056163025.1. Lineage (NCBI taxonomy): Eukaryota > Viridiplantae > Streptophyta > Magnoliopsida > Poales > Poaceae > Triticum > Triticum urartu. The sequence continues at coordinate 196,146,560 of NC_141877.1, read as the reverse complement.
AAGTACGGTCAGCGGAAGAAGCTGTTCCAAAAGAACAATTCAGGCCCATCTAGCTTGGACCGCATACTTGATCGTCCGTGCCAGATTCATGGCACCCCAGACAAGCCACCCAATCATACAAATAGAGATTGCTTGGTTTTTAAATAGGCTGGCAAATTGAATGCGGAGAAGAGGGAAAAGGGATGGCAAAGCGAGAGATTGCTTGGTTTTTAAACAGGCTGGCAAATTGAATGCGGAGAAGAGGGAAAAGGGATGGCAAAGCGAGGACGATGACGAAGTGCCCTAGCAACCGAACACAGCGGGACAGAAGAAGTTCCCCCCTCAGGTTAAAACGGTGAACATGAGATATGCTACCCACATCCCCAAGAGGGAGCGCAAGCATGCGCTCAGGGACGTCTACGCGATAGAGCTAGTCGCCCCAAAATTTAACCCATGGTCGTCATGCCCGATCACCTTTGATCGCTGGGATCATCCGACCAGTATTCGTCACGGTGGCTCAGCCGCACTGGTCTTAGACCCGATAATTCATGGGTTCCACCTAAGTCGCATCCTTATGGATGGAGGTAGCAGCCTTAATCTGCTCTACCAGGATATAACGCGAAAAATGGGCATTAACCCATCTCGGATCAAGCCCACCAGGACTACCTTCAAAGGAGTCATACCAGGTGTAGAGGCCCGCTGTACGGGCTCAATCACATTAGAGGTTGTCTTCGGATCTCCGGATAACTTCCGAAGCAAGGAGTTAATCTTCGATATCGTCCTATTCCGCAGCGGCTATCATGCACTGCTCAGACGAACCGCATTTGCTCGATTCAACGCAGTACCACACTAGGCTTTTCTCAAGCTCAAGATGCCCGGTCCACGCAGCGTCATAATGGATAATGGAAATACGGAACACTCCCTCCATACAGAAGAGCACATAGCTACCCTAGTAGAAGAAGTACAGAGCGGCCTTCTCAAGCAGAACCTTAATTTGGTTGCCGAGCCAACGGACACCATTAAGAGGGTACGAACTACACTACAGCAGGAGAGCTCGGCTCATCAGGAGCGTGACTAGCAATCAGGCATCCGTCGCAGTTCTGATCAAGTGGTGGCATTCGTGCCGCGCGTACATAACTATGCACTCAAAATCCCATGGGCATCGACGGAGGCATAGCTAGGTTGTGGTCCGTAGTACGGCTCAACCGATGTCAGATACACATATACTTTCACTTGTACTTGTTTCCTTTTGAGGTCTCAATCCCACAGGCACAGTCTGATGCCTGTTCATCGGTCCGCTTGAAGGATAAAAACACCAAGACAGCGAGAAACGTAGACATATGGGGGACTTTTTAGGTGATTCCGTTAATGATAACTTTCCTGTTTTTCAGGACCCACATGCATCTCTCCCTTGGTTTCGGCATGTCAAATAGCCTGTTGCCTATCGCACCTCCTGTATCAATGCGCTTTGACATACTAAATTCAATTACAATGAGAACAGCTTGCGACTGGAGCTGCAGGACTCCAGCTTTTACCTTCGTACCTTTTCTGTTTTCTTTTTTTTCAGCTCCCCTGTGGATAATCCTATTAGGTAGCACCCGTACACTTTGCTACGCTCGATGCTCGCCAGGGGCTTCATATCACCCCATATTACGGCAACAAAAGTCCGAACACTTATATAAGTATAGTTCGGCACCCCGAATTTAGCATTATATGCATTGGCTCCTAATCATGTCTTTGGTCAATAGTTGGGTTGCCCAGCTCCTGTGCTTGCTACCTTACGTTCCGCTACATCGGCTAAGGTAGTAAAGGGAGAACTACTATGATTATGCCTTGGTTTATCCAAAGGAGCACCTTAGTAGAGAAAGCCGAAAACTAACTGTCATGATGCGGCGAGAGCCGGTCAGCTGTTCGCAGGTTGCGAATCGTTGGAGATTTCTTCCGCATTACGCGAAGGATTGGTACTTCCCGATCAGACGCTTATAGCACTGTAGTTCGAATACTAGGGGCTGCGCCTATGTTTTTATTGTCGCACTCCTATGGCTAAGTGAGGGCGTCGCAGCCGCATAGTCTGGTTGCCTGGTTCGTTGCGCTAAACAACTCCTTCAAGGACCATCTAATTGGATCAAGATTGTTTAGATTCCATCCCGAACACCCCCGTACTACCTACGATGGGGCAGAAGCCAACGACTGGTTAACCCTTAGATTTTATACAACAATGTCGCACAGGAAGTAAAAATTTGAAAACATAACAAGCATTATATTGCATAAACATTTTGTTTCATCATACAAGGCAGAGGGAGCTCGAATACATTCATTCAAAGATGGTGTACTTCGCACAATGATCCACAACAATGCGGGACCCCTCTAAGACATCGCCGAAGTATCGCTCAGGCGTGCGGTGCTCCTTGCCCTCTGGCGGCCCCCCGGTCGCTAGCTTGAAAGCGTCCAGCTTCACCCACCAGACCTTGCAATAAGAGAAGGCCAGACGCGCGCCCTCGATGCAAATGGACCGCTTGATGACATCCAGCCGAGGATAGGCATCCACCAGCTTATTCACGAGGCCAAAGTAGCTGCTGGGAATAGCTTCGGCTGGCCACAACCAGTCTATCATATACTTCATGGCTAGTTCGGCCACCCTATGCAGCTCGACCAGCTGTTTCAGCTGATCGCCGCAGGGCACCGGATGTTCTGGCGCGCAATATTGCGACCGGAACAGCTTCTCTGCGGAGCTCCCTTCTTCTGCTTGGAAGAACTCCGCAGCGTCAGTCACACTGTGGCAGATCAGCAAACGCCCATGGAGAACTCCGTATCCGGGTTAGTAAAAGAAATTTCCTCTTTAGACTCCTGCTTTGCATATTGAATGCCTTACTGTAACACCCGAGACTGATGTGCCAGGTGTCTTCCAGTTATTCGCTGTTGTTGCCATGTCATTTGCTTGCGTGTTGCATCTTGCCATGTCATCATGTGCATTGCATCATCATGTTTTCAAAACTTGCATCAGTTCAGGTCTCCCCATTTCTCTCTATTGTCCATTCTGAGTCCAACCACACTTGCATGTGCCCGCGGCATGTCCAAAATAGTGTTTTATAAGTGGCCGGAAAATGTTCTCCGAATGGGTTGAAAGTTGGCATGCAGTGTTGTTATGTTGTTAGTAGCTCGCCTGCCAAGTTTCATCGCATTCAGGGTCCATTTGACGCCCCAACGGATAACTATACGTTTTCGGTCTCCGAAAACTGTTGCCGGGCTTTCCCTCACTTCCCTCCATATACCGTCTTCACATTTCACTACCTACCGCCAGGACCAACCTAACCTCTCTCGTCAACCCACGGCCCTCCTCGCGCATGCATCCGAAAGTTCTCCCAGACCCGACCCGAACAGTCGTCACCGTTGGGTCCGCATCATCCCCAAACATCTACAAAACATCTCCGTTTTGTTATTTGGACACCCTAGCCTATTTATCCGGGACCGTATATGATTAAGATCAGAGGGACCAGATGCCCCTATCCAAAAATACACTTGTTATATATATTTCGGACCAAAGCCTATTTTCTATGGATCCTCCTCCCCGCCGCCACTATTTCTGGTTCCCCTCGGGACCACCAGTGCCTCCACCTGGTCTCCTCCTCGATTTCCCCATTGGCCCAATTCCACCGCAACCTCCTCCTTCCCGATCCAGACAGCTAGTCACCTCCCTCCCAATTTTCAGCACCGGCCATTTCCCTGCCAAGATCCATCCATCCAACCACCAGCCAGCGCTCGATCTAGGTTGGATTGAGGCCTCGACCGCGCTCGCCTCTGCCCTGAGCGAAGCTTCTCCCGCAGCCAGCCGTGCCTCCCCGCCGGCAATGAGAGCCTCCAGCAGGACCCCGTAGGCGGCACCCTCCGTCGACCCGGCTACCAGCGACAACGTCCAGGACCGGCCTTGTCCCACTCCTCTCCTCCCTGTCTCTTTTCCTCCCCGTGCTTCTCTCTCACAGCTCTCTCTCACAGGAACGATGCCATGGCCGTTGAATGGAACTTCGCCTCCATGGATCCTCGCCTCTGCACCCCAGATCCGACCCCCTCCGTTGGGTCCCGCCGTTTCAGACCCGTTCCGGCCTCTCCTGCAGGTTGACTGCGCCGCCGGAGCCCCACATTACGCCGAGTCCGCCGCTGCATCCTCTTCTTCCCCTACGCTGCTCTTCGCGAGGAGCAGAGGGCAACACCCCTACTGCATTGACCGCCAAGTCCCACCTGCTCTTTCTTGTCCTGCCAGATGCAACGGCCTCTCCCGAGAATCCGTCAGGTCCGCCGCCTGCTGCCGTCTTCCCGGCCAACCACGCCGACCCACCGCTTCTCGTGCCTGCCGGCGCCCTCCTGTGATCTCCTTTGTTTCGAGCCCTGTCCCGCGACGACCGCACGCTGCCCTCGAGCGTTGACCGCACCCCGGGCGGCCCCTCCCAGGCCCAGCTCAAGCCTGCCTGCCTCACCACCAAACCAGGCCTGGCCCATGGGTGAGGCCACACCCCAGCATTTCCCCTTTGTTTTTTTATCTGTTGGGCCAGCCTGCCAGTTTTGGCCCGAATAGGGTTTTTTTCAGGCTCTGCAAATTTCTGTATTTTTCCTGAGACTGTCAGTTTTGCAGAATAGCCCCTAAACTTCATGCATTTAATAACTTCACAACCATGCATTGGATTAAAACAAACTTTATGTGTAAAATGCTTAGAATTATGTGTAGATTAATAATATGCCACTTTCATGCATGTTAAAAATGTTTAAACTTCTTGTTTTCTTTGTTTAGCTATATGCCATGCTAAAATGATTTAATTCATAACTAAATAACCATAGCTCCAAACCTAACAAACTTTATATGTAAATGGGGTAGATAAATACATATATTTTCATGGTGTACTTTCTTTGCATGTTTAGCAACTCTAAAATAAGGTTTAGGGCAGAACAGTGCCTAATCCATAAATATGCATATCAGGATTTTTCGGAATTGTTGTTGTTGTGTCCGGCCTCAGTTAAACTTGACTAGATAGTTAGTTTAATCATGCTTCACCTCTTGCCATGTTTAATAACACTTAATATTGTTAGGTGCCTAAACGAGAGAGAACTAAATAAGTCGGCGGTGTTTTGTCAATAATATGCAACTCGTTGCATATTGACCTCCACTTAACTTGTTGTGTTGCTTGTGCATTTTGCCATGCCATTCCTCATTAAATTGGACATGCATCATACTTGATTGTTCATCATGCCATGATTATGTGATGGTTGTTTACTATGTTGTTTGCTTATTTCCGGTGTTGCTTCTTGGAGTTAGTTCCGATAACGTCGCGTTTGTGATGATTCGCTCGACTACGTCTGTTTGTCTTCTTCATGGACTCGTTCTTCTTCCTTGCGGGATATCAGGCAAGATGGCCATACCCTAGAAATCACTTCTATCTTTGCTTGCTAGTTAGTCGTTCTTTTGCTATGCCGCGATACCTACCACTTTCTATACAATGCCTCCCATATTGCCATGTCAAGCCTCTAACCCACCTTTCCTAGCAAACCATTGTTTGGCTATCTTACCGGTTTGCTCAACCCCCTCTTATAGCGTTGCTAGTTGCAGGTGAAGATGGAGTTTGTTCCTTGTTGGAACATGATTATAGTTGGGATATCATTACTACCATATCTTGTTTACTTTAATGCATCTATATAATTGGTAAAGGGTGGAAGGCTCGGCCCTATGCCTGGTGTTTTGTTCCACTCTTGCCGCCCTAGTTTCTGTCATATCGGTGTTATGTTCCTTGATTTTTGCATTCCTTATGCGGTTGGGTTATAATGGGAACCCCTTGATAGTTCGCCTTGAATAAAACTCCTCCAGCAAGGCCCAACCTTGGTTTTACCATTTGCCACCTAATCCTTTTTCCCTTGGGCTCTGCAGATTCAAGGGTCATCTTTATTTTAAACCCCCGGGCCAGTGCTCGCCTGAGTGTTGGTCCAAACTAGAGCACCGTGCGGGGCCATCCCTTGGCAACTTGGGTTATGTCGGCTCCTGTACTCTTAGCTTATGCGGTGTGTGTCGGTGTCAAAACTGGCGGATCTTGGGTACAGGGTCCCGAACTGTGCGTCTAAGGTGGATGGTAACAGGAGGCAGGGGACATAATGTTTTACCCAGGTTTGGGCCCTCTTGATGGAGGTAAAACCCTACGTCCTGCTTGATTAATATTGATGATATGGGTAGTACAAGAGTAGATCTACGACGAGATCAAAGAGGCTAAACCCTAGAAGCTAGCCTATGGTATGATTGTATGTTATCCTACGGACTAAAACCCTCCGGTTTATATAGACACCGGAGAGGGCTAGGGTTACACAAGGTCGGTTACAAAGGAGGAGATACAAATATCCGTATTTCCTAGCTTGCCTTCCACGCCAAGTAGAGTCCCATCCGGACACGAGACGAAGCCTTCAATATTATATCTTCATAGTCTAACAGTCCGGCCAATGGACATAGTCCGGCTGTCCGGAGACCCCCTAATCCAGGACTCCCTCGGTAGCCCCTGAACCAGGCTTTCAATGACGATGAGTCCGGCGCGCATTATTGTCTTCGGCATTGCAAGGCAGGTTCCTCCTCCGAATACACCATGGAAGAATTTGAATATAAGGATAGTGTCCGACCCTGCAAAATAAGTTCCGCATACCACCGTAGAGAGAATAATATTCCCACAAATCCAGTTTGCTAACTTGTTTTGGCAACATGACATTATGTCACGGCCCGGTGATTATTCGAACCGTTTCCTTTAACTAGCCCCGCACATAACGCGAGGTAGTTTTTTGACACGTCTTGTCAAAACAGAGATCGTGTCCCCTTATCACGAGATTCTCATCAATACAGGTGTGGGTAACCCAACCGTGCCATCGATTACGGCACTTGGGGGATAAGCAAGTTTTACCAGGCTAGTGGGGACGCATAGTTTCGTCCGCCCATATAAAGGGATAAGGATTTACCTTTTCATCCACACCTTCTTCTTCCTTTGCTCATCCATCTTCGCACACTCGAGCTCCAGCGCCCAAGTTCGCATTTCCCACCTTGACCTTCTCCAACCATGTTCGGAGCGGGAGGCAGGTGGATGATCTCCTCCATCACGGAGGGACAAATCAAGAAGCTGAGGAGAGCCGGATACCTACTCGACGACATCGCGCACCGGTTCCCAGAAGAGGGGTAGCTCATCCCCACCCCCAGGCCCCATGAGAAGGTAGTGTTCCTCACCCATTTCCTCCACGGACTGGGATTCCCTCTCCACCCATTTGTCCAGGGGATCATGTTCTACTATGGCCTGGATTTCCACGATCTAGCCCCGAACTTCATCCTCAACATCTCGGCATTTAACGTCGTGTGCGAGGCCTTCCTCCGCATCAGGCCCCACTTCGGCTTATGGCTGAAGACTTTCAATGTCAAGCCGAAGGTAGTGAGCGGCCGCCAGACGGAGTGCGGAGGCGCCATGGTGGGCAAGATGCCCAAAATCACATGGCTCGAGGGCTCCTTCATGGAGACCATAAAGGGGTGGCAATCGGGGTGGTTCTACATCACCGAGCCGCGTGACCCTAAATGGGTAGCGGCCCCCGAGTTCCGATCTGGCTTCCCCACACGGCTCACCTCCTGGCAAGAGAAGGGCCTGTCCTGGGGTAGTTCGGGAGAGCTCAGCGGACTCCAAACATGTATTCAAAACATGGTGAACAAGAAGCTCAAACTTGTCAACGTAGTCCAGGTCATGCTCAACCGCCGGATCCTCCCGTGCCAACAACGGGCCTTCAACTTGTGGGAGTTCCACCTGGCGCAGCACCGAACTCTGAACAGGCACTTCGCACAACTCATGAAGATGCCTGGAGGGTGCTATTCAACAGCGCCGAGGTTCCCCCTCCCACTACTGAGGATCGCGGATTCAGCGCGAAGCGCCAAGCCAGCGCGCTAAGCTGCTTTACCTCTTACAGGATACTTGTTTTTCATAGTTTGACTCCATGCGGGATCTAAACTCCCGTACCTTTGACAGGACTGGCAGGAGACGGCCGGACAGATCGATTGTCCGACTCCTTTGCCCGAAGACCCAGCAGACGCTCTTCTAGCAAAGATGCTGACTCCGGATCCTTATACGGTGCTGGAGAAGACCAAGAAGGCCAAGGGAACCCGAAAGAGTTCCCGACGCCCGGCGTCATCGGACTCACCATCCGAGGACTCTATAGCGCAATCCTCCCCCGAAGATGAGGAGGCACAAGAAGATGCTCCCCCTCCAGACGGGGGAGACAAGAAAAGGAAGGCCGCCCAAACTGGGGAGGCCGAAGGGTCCAAGAAGGGAAGGACTCTCCTTCCGGACAGCTCTACCACCGCCGCCGACGGCGAAGACGAGTGGCTGCCCAGGGCCAAGCCCCTGGGGAAGTCGTAAACATTCGGATACCAGAGTAACGCATAGCATTCCTTTGTCGCACTGCTTCACCTAAAGGCGGCCTTCCGGATTCCAGGAGCAGAGGGGACAAGGCCCCTGAGGGCTCCGAGCTCGGCCCTCAGCCGAACACCGTGCCGGAACCTCTAGTGGTTCCGTACTCGGGCAGGCGGCCTCCTTCTAAGAGGGGCAAGATGCCTATATAGGTGTAATGCCCTCGATGCGGCTATATCTCCCACGTGTCGAAGCATGACTTAGAGGCATAACCGCATTGAAAGCAATGTCGCAAGTGAGGTAATCTTCACACAACCCATGTAATACATAAAGGAAAGAGGTACATAGTTGGCTTACAATCGCCACTTCACACAATTACAGGAATAAAGCATTACATCAACCAGATACAATCAAGGTCCGACTACGGAGCCAAAATAAAAGAAGACTACCCCAAATGCTACACAGATCCCCGATCGACCCCAACTGGGCTCCACTACTGATCAACTAGAACGAAACAACACAAAGGACAAGATCTTCATTGAGCTCCTCCTGAGCTTGGTTGCGTCATCTGCACAGAATCGTCGGCACCTGCAAGCTGGTTTGGAAGTATCTGTGAGTCACGGGGACTCAGCAATCTCGCACCCTCACGATCAAGACTATTTAAGCTTATGGGTAATGTAAAGGTATGAGATGGAGCTGTAGCAAGCGACTAGCATATATGGTGGCTAACATACGCAAAATGAGAGCGAGAAGAGAAGGCAAAAGCACGGTCAAACAACTATGATCAAGAAGTGATCCTAGAACAACCTACGTCAAGCATAACTCCAACACCGTGTTCACTTCTCGGACTTCGCCGGAAAGAGACCATCATGGTTACACACGCGGTTGATGTATTTTAATTAAGGTCAACTTCAGGTTTTCTACAACCGGACATTAACAAATTCCCATCTGCCCATAACCGCGGGCACGGCTTTCGAAAGTTCATAACCCTGCAGGGGTGTCCAACTTAGCCCATCACAAGCTCTCACGGTCAACGAAGGATATTCCTTCTAGTGGGAAGACCCGATCAGACTCGGAATCCCGGTTATGAGACATTTCGACAATGATAAAACAAGACCAGCAAAGCCACCCGAATGTGCCGACAAATCCCGATAGGAGTTGCACATATCTCATTCTCAGGGCACACCAGATCGTCCAAACTTCCGGTAGGCCAGCCCAGAGTTGCCCCTGGTGGCCACCGGCGGCTGACAAGTTGGACCAACACTCAGAGGAGCACTGGCCTGGGGGTTTAAATAAAGATGTCCCTTGAGCCGGCCGACTCAAGGGAAAGAAAAGGCTAGGTGGCGAATGGTAAAACCAATGTTGGGCCTTGCTGGAGGAGTTTTATTCAAGGCGAACTGTCAAGGGGTTCCCATTATACCCAACCGCATAAGGAACGCAAAATCCGGGAACATAACACCGATATGACGGAAACTAGGGTGGCAAGAGTGGAACAAAACACCAGGCATAAGGCCGAGCCTTCCACCCTTTACCAAGTATATAGATGCATTAATTAAATAAGAGATATTGTGATATCCCAACAAGTAAACATGTTCCAACAAGGAACAACATCTCCATGTTCCAACAAGGAACAAACTTCAATCTTCACCTGCAACTAACAACGCTTTAAGAGGGGCTGAGGAAAGCGGTAACATTGCCAAACAACGGTTTGCTAGGACAAGGTGGGTAAGAGGCTTGGTTCAACAATATGGGAGGCATGATAAGCAAGTGGTAGGTATCGCAGCATAGGCATAGCAAAAGAGTGAGCAACTAAGCAAGCAAAGATAGAAGTGATTTCGAGGGTATGATCATCTTGCCTGAAATCCCGCAAGGAAGAAGAACGAGTCCATGAAGAAGGCAAACGGACATAGTCGAACGAATCCTCACAACATGACGTTACCGGAACCAACCCGAAGAAGCAACACCGGAAAGAAGTAAACAACATAGTAACCACACATGAACATGGTATGATATGCGGGATGCGGTATGCGATGCATATGCATGATTTGACAAGGAATGATTGAAACTGGCCTCAACTTGTAAATACAAGAGTGCCACTGGAAAGGTGAGGTGATTTCGGTTGAAATCGATATCAAGATCGCCGGAATCGGATAAACGGTTTGGAAATGGCAAGCAAAACAAATGGCACCGGTCTGCGATAAACAGCAAGTAGCCATCTAAATGCAACAAGATAATTATGCTTCAGCACTCAAACATGGCAACAAGATACATGGCAGGGATCCACTCATAATGCTTGACAAAAGATGAACACTGAGCTACGGCCAATACATCCATTAACAGGTTCAAACAAGCATGGCAAAAGTGCAATTGGTAAACAGGTCTCAGAGCAAGCAAACCAGATATGAGTGGATCCCTTAGTGACCTTTGGAGCAAGACTTTGGAGCAAGAAAACTATATGCTACAGGCACTTAACATGGCAAAGCAAGACATGGCATGGAGCTACTCGAAGAGCTTAACAAAAGTCCCTTAGTGACCTTGAGCCAAAAGGGATCAGAAAATACAATTGCAAGCATGTGAACATGGCAAAAACATAATCAGATTACAGACTTAGTGAAAAACTGGAACATGCAAACCAGATATCAAGTAGGCATGTCTACGAGCTCGATGCACTCACTACAGAGCAAGGCATGAAAATCTAAGCATACACCCATCAAGAATACACATTATACAAGCTAGAGATGGCAAGAACAACAACATAGCATGCGCGGATCAACTACAACATCCTTGGCAAAATCGCTAACAAGTAGACAATCTGCCCAGATTCACGAAATAGCAAAAGTAGAGCTCGATTGACTCAAACTAGGGTGCTCCATAATTCCAAACAAAGACATGGATGGATAGAGCACTACAAGATTAACAAAATATCCTTACTGATCATCCTCAAAAGAGGCACGGATCACTAGGAAACAACATGAACATATGGCATATTGCTAAAAACAGTCCAAGGACTTGGTGGAATTGCTAAGTCCCTGAAATAAGCATTAACGAATGCACCACTTTGCAAGCTTGTGCTAGTCACCACACACATCACAAAAATACATGGATTGCACCTCTGGAAAGATGGCAAAGCATATAACAAAATACATGTAGAGCTCAGGGGCATATCATGCACACAATAATCATGGCAAAAATGACAAATAGCTATTTGGAGCAGCAGATCTGACAATTAACTCAAATAGATCTCTTCCAAAAGCATTTTGGGGATCAAGATGAACTCAAATGAAAATTATGCAATGAGATAAAATGATGTACTCTCTTAGACGAACATTTTGATATGCTATACGCGCAAAACGGAGTTACCGGTGCAAAGTTACGGCACGATGAACATGGGCATTTGAAACATGGAAATCTTGGGAACTTAGTGGAATTCTCACCCCGGGAAAGGTCAACGGGCGGAGTGGATCAGGTCGGACGAGGCGGAGCGGATCGGGTCGGGCGAGGCGGAGCGGATCGGGCCGGGCCGAGGCCGAGGAGGAGCCGAGCGACGGAGATGGCGGCTCCGGCGAGGTCGTCACCAGCGGGACGGCGGATTCGGCCGGGCTCGGGCTCCCGTGGCCTGATCTGGCGGCGGGCGGTGGCGGAGCTCCTCCGAGGGGGCGGGGCGGTGATGCGGCGAGGCGAACGGCGGCGGTGGTCGCCGGTCAAGGCGGCGAACGGCGGGGTAGAGTGCCACGGCGAGCTCGCCGGCAGGAGGAAGTGCGGCGGCGCTCGGGCGAAGGCGGCCAACGCGGTTCGGGCAGGACACTCGCGGGGCACGGCTGCGGCGAGAACAGGCCGGGAGGGCCCGTGATGGGCTCCAGCGGGCCCGCGCGGCCGGGGCGGCCGGGGTGCTGACGGAGACACATGGCGATGCGGGAGTGGTGGAGGGCGCCGGCGGGGCTGAGGTGGCACACTCCCATTGGACGGGGCGATGTGGCGGTGGAGTGGACGCGTCTGCCGGCGAGACGGACATGTCCGGCGGCGCTGAGGGAGGAGTTTTAGGGTTTCGGGGAAAGGATCCGAAAACGAAAATGAAGGGGCTCTATTTATAGAGGTAGAGGGAGCTAGGAGAGTCCAAATGAGGTGCGGTTTTTGGCCACGCGATCGTGATCGAATGACCGAGATGATGGAGAGGTCTTAGGTGGGTTTTGGGCCACTTTGGAGGGGTGTTGGGCTGCAACACACACGAGGCCTTTTCGGTCCCTCGGTTAACCGTTGGAGTATCAAACAAAGTCCAAATGGTACAAAACTTGACAGGCGGTCCACCGGTAGTAAACCAAGGCCGCTTGAAAAGTCTCGGTCCAATACGGAAATGTTTAATACCCGCACGCGAAAGAAAGGTAGAAATGACCACCGGAGGAGAACGGAGCGCTGGAATGCAAAACGGAAAACAGGGAAGATGCTCGGATGCATGAGACGAACATGTATGCAAATGAAATGCACATGATGACATGATATGCAATGCATGACACGCAAGCAATGACAAGGCAACAACAGCGAATAACTGGACGACACCTGGCACATCGGTCTCGGGGTGTTACAACAGGTGTCCTCTGTCCATCCAGAGGCGCCGGACAATCTGCTGAAAGCACTTCGTAGCGCTTCCATCGACGAGGAGCACCACACTATTATGAGTGCATTGATCCAGAAGGTTCAGTCCGCCAAGAGGGGATTGACTGAAGCCTCTGCCAGCCTTTTAATAGGCTTTGAGGTAAGTGTTTAAAATATAGGAAAAATATTACCGGATAGACAGTAGCCCCTGATGCTCTGTTTGGTGTTCGCAACGAAAAGCCGAACAGAGAATCAAACAATATCGCAGGAGTCTAATATAAGTATGGCAATATGCATATGCAGGCTTCGCTGCTGGCGTCAGCCGCACTGACTGCGGAGGTCGCCATACTGAAGCAGGACCTTAAAGGGTCCCAGGACGAGCTCGGCCTTGCCAAGAGGCAGCGCGAGGAGAACAAAGGTAAGTAGTACCTAGTCTATGGATATGTAGAAAAAGAATGCGATTGCAAAATGATAGGATCATCATGAATTTGCCAGGGGCCACGACCGAAATGGCGACCCTAAAGCAAGCGTTGTCCGAGGCCGAAGATAAAGCGGCTAAGGAGTGCACCGAGCGAGAAAGGCAAGAGGTTCGGGTGGGCGAGGTGCAGCAAGAGCTCGAGACTCTCGTGATGAAGCACGAGGCGTTGGAGCTTGACTCGAAGACGCGAGAGTCTGAGCTTGCCGCGGCCCTCGAGAGCGCAAAAAATGCCAAGGCCGAAGCCCAAAAGGCCCTCCAGGAGATCGACGCAATGAAGAAGATAGCGGCGGGTAAGGCATTCTATATGCAAAGCAAGCATGTAAAAGTAAATTACCGATTACTTACCCGAATTCGGAGCTCTCCAGGAGCATTCGCAGATTTGCCCCGCAGCGTGTCGGATGCCGCGACGTTTTCGCTGGGCCGAGGATGGAAGCTCAACGGAGAAGTTGTTCTAGGCCCAGTATACTGGGACCGAACACCCAGTGTCTGTGAGCGACCAGCTAAAGCAGCTGGTCGAACTGCACCAGGCGTCCGAACAGGCCATGAAGGCCTTTATAGTCCGGCTGTGGCCTGGCGACGCCCTCCCGAACAGCTACTTTGGCCTGGTGAGGAGGCTTGTGGATGCCGGCCCGCGGCTGGAGGTCGTCAAGCGATCCGTTTGCATTGAAGTTGCACGCCGGGCGTTCGCCCGTGTGAAGTTGATATGGGTCAAGCTAGACGCCATGAAGCTGATCAAGGAAGGGCCGCCGGAGGGCAAGGAGCATCGCCACCCCGAGATGTACTACGAGGGTGTTCTGCAGGGTGCCCGTCTCATAGCGGACGAGGGCACGAAAGATGTAATATTTCAGTGAAACTTGCTCATGTGATCCTGTATTTATGAAAACTTGTTCATATGCGCTATGCAATACTTATTTGAATTTAAAATATTACCTTCTGTTTGGCTGCTTATCCAATCTAAGAGATGGCTAGTCCTCGGCTTCTGCCCCAATGCCGCGAGTGCTGGGGTGTTCGGGATAAACCTGAGCACTCTTGTTCCCATTTTTGGGTCCTTCAAAGGAGGTGCTCAGCACAACGAACAAGGCAAGCTGGCTAATGATGCTTTATCACTCTCACTTAGCCATAGAATTCTATAATTTTAAATTTTGGCGAAGCCCCTGGTATTTGGATGGCCGAATTTGGGGCACGATACACGCCTTTAAGCCGGACAGGGCCGGCCCCTCGCTCTAAGCGGCATAAGTCTTTATGGACTCGAAACTTCACCGAACAACGACCAGTCTCTCGCCTTATCATGACAGTCAGTTTTAGCTTTCTCCACTGAGGTGCTTAGCCCAGCAGAACCGGGGCACAATCACAGTAGTTCTCCTAGCGCTACCTTAGCCGATAGAGCGGAACGTAAGGTACCAAAACATAGGAGCCGGGCAAACCCAACATTTGACCAAAGACATGATTCGGAGCTGATGCATATAATGCTATAAGTTCGGGGTGCCGCACTTGTGAAAGTGTTCGGACTTCTCACACCATATTGTGGGTACTTAAGCCCCTGGTGTATTGGGCATACCAAAGTGTACGGTTGCAAGGCGTCATTAATGAACACACATATATATATAACAAGGATGCAATAATAGTCGTAATGTTATGCATTGTTTATTCAAAAAGGTGCGTTAAAGCAGAATGATACAGATAGTGCGATAAGCAAAGAGTAGGACTATGTCCCTTCCAAGGGCAAGCTGAGGAATAGTATTAAATCAAATATTTCGCTCGTTATTGTAATCCACATGGGAATTCCGTGGTGTGACGTAGCTTTCTACCTCCTTGGTTGCTGCATCATGTGTTCAGCAATAGTGCTGCCGGACAGGGTTTCCAGAGATTAAGGGCCTGAAAAAGAGAAACATAACAAAGCGGGAAGTCCCTAGTGCGGTTTAAGCCGCGTCTTGGGGCGTGCCGCAGTTGTGCCCCCCTCCCCACCTGTTCCCATGGTATTTTTAATGCGTAATTATGTACGCGTGGCATGAGTTTCACCGTTTGGCTAGGACTGTGGTGGGGGCCGCATTGCTACGCGAGCTTACATCACGCCAGGCGGTCTAGTTGCCGATTTCTCCGAGTGCGCTTGAAGGTGTCCGGGTCTTGAAACGCCGAACTGGTGGATTGCGTTGAGAGGCTGCTTTGCACTTCTGCTGCGAGGGCCGCAGTGTGCTCCTCCGTTCAGAGAGAGCGCTCTGTGTTTCCATTGACTGTAATAACCCCACGAGGTCCTGGCGTCTTGAGCTTGAGGTATGCATAATGCGGTACCACATTGAATCTCGCAAATGCGGTTCGCCCGAGCAGTGCATGATAACCACTGCGGAACGGGACTATATCGAAGATTAACTCTTCGCTTCGAAAGTTATCCGGGGATCCGAAGACCACTTCTAGTGTAATTGAGCCTGTGCAATGGGCCTCTACACCTGGAATAACACCTTTAAGGTCGTTTTTGTGGGTTTGATCCTTGAGGGGTTTATACCCATTTTGCGCACTGTGTCTTGATAAAGTAGGTTCAGGCTGCTGCCGCCATCCATAAGGACTCGAGTGAGGTGAAATCCGTTAATGATTGGGTCTAGAACCAGTGCGGCGAATCCGCCATGACGGATACTAGTGGGGTGGTCCCTGCGATCGAAAGTGATCGGATAGGAGGACCATGGGTTGCACTTTGGGGCGACTGGCTCCAACCCATATACGTCCCTGAGCGCACGCTTCCGCTCCCTCTTGGGGATGTGGGTTGCGTATATCATGTTCACCGTCCGCACTTGTGGGGGAAACCTCTTCTGTCCTCCGGTGTGTGGCTGCCGGGGCTCCTCCTCGTCATCACTATGTGGCCCCTTATCCTTGTTTTCGGCAATTAACTTGTCGGCCTGCTTAAACACCCAACAATCCATGTTGGTGTGATTGGCTGGCTTGTCTGGGGTGCCGTGTATTTGACACGAGAGATCGAGTATACGGTCCAAACTGGACGGGCCCGGCGTACTTTGTTTGAATGCCTTTTTCCGCTGACCGGGTTTAGAGCCTTTGAATCCGTCATTGACCGTCGTATCCTTAGTATTATCACTGTTAATGCGGCGCTTATGTTTGTTGCGATGTGACCTGCTATTGCCGTCCTTGGTATCCGAAGTACCATGGTTCTTTGACATATTGTTACTGCGGGCTAGCCAGCTGTCTTCTCCCGCACAAAAGAGGGTCATGAGTGTCGTGAGGGCTGCCATAGATTTCGGCTTTTCCTGACCAAGGTGTCGGGCTAGCCACTCATCACGGATGTTGTGTTTGAAAGCTGCTAGGGCCTCTGCATCCGGACATTGGACGAGTTGATTTTTCTTTGTTAGGAACCGAGTCCAGAATTGCCTGGCCGATTCTTCTGGCTGTTGAATTATGTGGCTCAAGTCATCGGCGTCTAGTGGTCGCACATAAGTGCCCTGAAAGTTGTCGAGGAATGCGGCTTCCAGATCGTCCCAACAGCTAATGGACTCTGCTGGCAAGCTGTTAAGCCAATGTCGCGCTGGTCCTTTCAGCTTTAGTGGGAGGTATTTGATGGCGTGTAAGTCATCACCGCGGGACATGTGGATGTGGAGGAGGAAATCCTCGATCCATACCGCAGGATCTGTTGTGTTGTCGTGTGATTCAATATTTATAGGTTTGAAACCTTCTGCGATTTGATGATCCAGTACTTCGTCTGTGAAGCATAAGGGGTGTGCGGTGCCTCTGTATTGGGCTATATCGCGACGCAGCTCGAATGGGTCTTGCCCCGCTGTGTTCGGCCCGGCTGGATTTACTTTTACTGTATCCGGCATGATGTTTATCGTCTCGCATAGTGGCGGGCCCTCGTGATCCATAGATCGATCTTGCATGTTTTGCCGTGTCCTCCAATACGTCTCGCAGGTCTGGCGTGTTTCCCCATGCATTTTTATTTGAATGGCGTCGGGGTGCGGGCTGAGCTTTTTGCTGGAATGCCTCTCTATCACAGCCACGAGGTGGCCGATCAGCCGCGTCATACGCTTCTTCCTCCAGTCGAGGTAGCAACCTGCATTTTGGGTAACTCTTGGAGGGGCGCTCGAGTTTATATTCCTTGGCTGCGAGGACTTCAGTCCATCTATCAGCTAGCAGATCTTGATCAGCTTAAAGCTGCTGCTGCTTTTTCTTAAGGCTATTTGCCGTGGCCATAAGCCAGCGTTTGAAGCGCTCTTGTTCGACGGGATCCTCTGGCACGGCGAATTCGTCATCGCCGAGGCTTGCCTCGTCTTTGGAGGGGGCATGTAATTATCATGCTCCGCTTCTCCATCTACCGCTCTCTCAGGAGGGCTGGCTCCTCCATCCGCCTGTTCTAAATCTTGCTGGAGGGGGTTGTTGTTGTCTTCGACACTATTCGGAGTGTTATTACCTCCTGTGCCGGTATCAGCACTTTTGCTTTGGCGGGACTTAGAGCGGCGCCGCTGACGTTGGCGCTTGGGTTGCTTCTTGGAGGGGTCATCCTCCGCTGTCTCGTTGCCATTGCCTTCTTTGGGTGTATCCACCATGTATATATCGTATGATGAGGTGGCTGTCCAGTGCCCTATGGGCAGTGGTTCCTCTTCGTCTCCCGCATCGTCGTCCATACCGTCGATATCTTCGGAGTCGAAGTCGAGCATGTCGGTTAAGTCATCGACAGTGGCTAGTAAGTGGGTGGTGGGTGGGTCGCGAATTTCTTCGTCGTCTGCATCCCAGTCCTGCCGGACATAGTTTGGCCAGGATCCTCCTGACAAGGAGAGAGACCTTAATGAGTTCAGTATATCGCCGAAGGGCGAGTGCTGAAAGATATCCGCGGATGTAAACTCCATGATCGGCGCCCAATCAGATTCGATAGGAATGGGCGCAGGCGGTTGAGAGTCCGTGGCCGGAGAAGGATCCAGCAGTTTAACAACATGGCTCTCATGCAAGGTAAGGTCGATGTTCGGCTCGATCGCCGCTAAGGGTAAGGCCTCCATGGCGGGGTCCATCCACCCATCCGCGGAAGGCGCAACTGGCTCCGAAATGAGGGTCGGAGCGGCTGCCGATGCGATCTCCTAAACATTGTCCGATGGTAGAGCTAAATCGTACTTATCGTGACCGCGTGACGCACAAGGCAGAGGCTTGAATCTATCGAAGATCAAGTCTGCGTGGATATCAGCCGTGTAGTTTAAGCTTCCAAAACTGACCTGGTGGCCAGGGGCGTAACTTCCAATCTGCTCCAGATGGCCAAGCGAATTGGCCCGCAGTGCAAAGCCGCTGAACACAAAGATCTATCCAGGGAGAAAAGTCTCACCCTGGACTGCATCGCTATCGATGATAGTAGGAGCCATCAACCCTAATGGCGATGATACAGAGGAACTCTCAATGAAAGCACCAATGTCGGTGTCAAAACCGGCGGATCTTGGGTAGGGGGTCCCGAACTGTGCGTCTAAGGCGGATGGTAACAGGAGGTAGGGGACACAATGTTTTACCCAGGTTTGGGCCCTCTTGATGGAGGTAAAACCCTACGTCCTGCTTTATTAATATTGATGATATGGGTACTACAAGAGTAGATCTACCACGAGATCAGAGAGGCTAAACCCTAGAAGCTAGCCTATGGTATGATTGCATGTTATCCTACGGACTAAAACCCTCCGGTTTATATAGACACCGGAGACGGCTAGGGTTACACAAGGTCGGTTACAAAGGAGTAGATACACATATCCGTATTGCCTAGCTTGGCTTCCACGCCAAGTAGAGTCCCATCCGGACACGAGACGAAGTCTTCAATCTTGTATCTTCATAGTCTAACAGTCCGGCTGTCCAGAGATCCCCTAATCGAGGACTCCCTCAGTGTGCCCTGAGAACGAGATATGTGCATCTCCTATCAGGATTTGTCGGCACAGCGGGTGGTCTTGCTGGTCTTGTTTTACCATTGTCGAAATGTCTTGTAACCGGGATTCCGAGTCTGATCAGGTCTTCCTGGGAGAAGGAATATCCTTCGTTGACCGTGAGAGCTTGTGATGGGCTATGTTGGGACACCCCTGTAGGGTTTTGAACTTTTGAAAGCCGTGCCCTCGGTTATGGGCAGATGGGAATTTGTTAATATCTGGTTGTAGAAAACCTGACACTTAACATAATTAAAATGAATCAACAACGTGTGTAGCCATGATGGTCTCTTCTCGGCGGAGTCCGGGAAGTGAACACGGTTCTTGTGTTATGTTTGAACGTAAGTAGGTTCATGATCACTTCTTGATCACTTCTAGTTCACGACCGTGCTTTGCTTCTCTTCTCGCTCTTATTTGTGTATGTTAGCCACCATATATGCTAGTGCTTGGTGTAGCTCCACCTCACTACCTTTTCCTACCCATAAGCTTAAATAGTCTTGATCTCGCGGGTGTGAGATTGCTAAGTCCCCGTGACTCACAGA
This sequence comes from Triticum urartu, assembly GCF_056163025.1. Lineage (NCBI taxonomy): Eukaryota > Viridiplantae > Streptophyta > Magnoliopsida > Poales > Poaceae > Triticum > Triticum urartu. Next base: position 196,126,693 of record NC_141877.1, on the reverse strand, counting down.
TTACTTCCGAAACCAGTTGCAGGAGCCGATGATGCCAGTGTAGATGACGCAGCTGAGCTCAAGTGGGAGATCGATGAAGATCGTGTTTGTTGTGTTGTTTCGTTTCCTTTCGATCAGTAGTGGAGCCCAGTTGGAGGGATCGGGTATCTTTTGCATTAGGGTTGTCTTTCTTTATTTGGTTTCATAGTCGGACCATGATTGTATCTGGATGATGTAATGCTATATTTATGTATTGTGTGAACTGGCGATTGTAAGCCATCTCTCTATCCCTTTCTTATTCTGTACATGGGATGTGTAAAGATTACACCTCTTGCGACATGCCTACTATGCGGTTATGCCTCTAAGTCGTGATCCGACATGTGGGAGATATAGCCGCATCGTGGGTGTTACACTTACCCGCCGCGATCATCCTGGCCTCCTGAATCTCATGGAGGGTGCCTCGGGCTTCAATCTGTGCCGCCACCGCACTCTTACGAATCTTGGCAAGTTGGGCCTCTTGAGCCGATGCATTGTGCTCCAAGCTCGCGCACTTCCTCACCTTGTCCTGGAACTCCTGTTGGTGTTCGTTGACCCGGGCCTTGAGCCTCTTACGGGCGGCCTGCTCCTTGACAGCCTTCCCCTCAGCTTCAACCAGGGCCACTTTCAGGGCCGTGACCTCGGTTGTCGCCTCTGTTCATATTATGGTATTTCAGTCATTGCATATCATTTTCCCTTCTTCGAATCCACAACAGGTTATTACTTACCTTGTTTTTCCTGGAGCTACCTCTTCACCTGGGCCAGCTCCTCCTCGGCCTCCGCCAGTTTCTGCTTCTGTCCAGAGACTTTTGTACTATGCGAGACCGCGGCCAACAGCAACGCCTGCACATACATTTCAGACAAATTTAGTTAGTTTCCTGCAATAGGAGATTTGCTCTGTCCAGTTTTTTCTTTTCGAACACCGGACAGTGTCTCCGGGGCTACTGTCTATATTAGGATTTTCTCCTTTTTGGCGCTACTTACCTCAAAACCTGTTAGCAGGCTACTGCGGGCTTCAGTTAGTCCGCTCTTGGCGGACTGAACCCTTTCAATTACCATGCCCATAAGGGCACAGTGCTCATCCACAATGGAAGCGCATCGCAGCACTTCCAACAGGTTATCTGGTGTCCCTGGTTGGACAGGGGTCACCAGGCGAATAGGCATCCCCCTTCTTTCGAAGGAGGTCGCATGCCGGATTTCGGAGCAGCCTCAATCTCCCAAATTGAGTCCGGCTGAGGGTCGAACTGAGTCCGGCCCTCCCAACCAGTCTTCATGGGGATTGATTCCCCTTGGTGTCCGGCGACGGGAATTTTGCCTTCTAGCGCCTCCTGAGCCTCTCCCCCGCCTGGAACAGTCCTTTGGGAAAGCACCTCCGCATCATCCTTAGCCTTGGGGGAGTGAGCGGCTGGCGGTGAATCGTTGGCCATCGCCTTGGAATCAAGCGGTCCTCCTGAAAAGGATCGCGGGGAGCTGTTGTGAGCCGGACTACAATAACATAATCAATCATGTTAATACAATAAGGGGGAGGAACACTACCCTCTCGTTGGGCTTCGGTGTGGGAATGATTTGTCCTTGGGCTAGAAGACGGTGGGCGATTTCCTTCGCCAGGTACCCGGCCGCCCGAAGCTCAGTGATATCCTCCTCCTTAATGGAGGAAGCCATCCACTTGCCTTGACCTCCGGATCCGGACATGGTTGAGTGCTTTCTCGAGTGGGGAACATATGAGAACTCGGGCGCTGGAGCTCAAGAGTGGAAAGGCAGGAAGAAGGCATGGGGGAAGAAGGAGGAATCTTATCTCCTTATAAGGGCAGTGAATATTGAACGCCACCCCACTCGCCTCAAAATTTGCCTGCTCCTGAGGGCTATGTAAATGGCACGGTTGGGTTACCCACTGTGATAGCTTGTTTTTTGGCCCTTCTCTTTTTTTTTTGTTTTTTTGAGGTTTGTGCTTGAGTTTCCTTTTCCCGGGGCTATGTGGTCTGGAAACTGAAGAAGATGCCCTCTTCTTTGCTTCCATAGTGGCTTGTCATACCCAAATCCTTCCCTAGACCCTGTCATTTTCATCCTAGCCCAAATCCCAATATTCTTTTTATTGGGAATATTCCTTTTTTATTAAAGAAATAACTCAAATTGCCCTAGGTTGTGAAGCAACCTTTATTTCCATCACTCCTTTAATTCCCAAATAATTCTCATAAATTGTTTGGGTCATATCTTTCTCAAATTTGGCAAAATATTTCATTTGTCATGTTTATCATCATCCTCAAATAATTCATTTCCTATTCTGCCCTAAATGGCACATTGTGAAGCAAGTGCTATTTTCATTTTCCCAATTGACCTCAAACTCCTTGGGTACCTTTTCCTGACCATATCATTGCCCCATGCCAAAATGCATCCTCATTTGCCTAGTAATTATTGAATTATAATTTTCCAAAGTTTCTATCCAGAAAGAAGCTTTGTGAAGGAGGTACAAGCTAGGCATATCCAAATGAGTTGCCATTTTGCATGATCCCTCATATCATCATATCATAGCCCTCCTCCAAAGTAGGTCTCATGTCATGCCTCCATATGAGCTCATCTTCAATTCCTTGATTCTGTCCAAAATTTCAGTATGTGAAGCAAGTATATTTTATCTTCCTCCATTATGGCTGCCAATTTTTCTAGGTCTTCTGTTATGCATATAACTTACCTCCACCCATTTTGGGCATGGTTCATCAAGCCATTTTTCCTCTAGAATTTTTGCAAGTTGCTGTCCACAGGAGATGTTTGTGAAGCAAGTACCAGTTTGGCTTGGCCAATTGGTATGAGACTTTTTGAGTGTCTTCATATGACCAAATGACTCTGCCTTGCCCAATTTGAGCTCAAGTTGATGCTTCATCAGAGTGGATCATCCTAATCTAGTTTCTGGACCAGTTTATGTGGCTGTTAAGCAACTACATTAAATCTTGATCCTAATCCTCTCCAAGTTACCAGGGTGAAAGTCCTTCTTACCCTAGACTTACCAGACAACTCCATTGCTACCAAACTCGTTCCTGTTGATCAGCAGTTCTCATCCAAGTTTACTGTAGTAAACTTCAGAGGTGGTTTAGCACTTAACCAGAGCACTTTTAACCAATCTACCACCGTAGTTGCAACCTACCCAGGAAGGCCAAACCCCCAGACATTGTTTGGTTTCGCTTGTGGCTCTGCGTGCACCAGTGCGCGCGGTGACCACCGACTTGGCATGCAGGGGGCGCGTCCAGAATGGATTCTTGCTCGGGCCCCTCCTCTGCTCGGCGTCTCAGCAAGCACGGGCATGCCCCTTAGCTTCCTCTCATCGTCCCCGTTCTCTTGGAACCCTCTCCCCCTCCGTAAGCCCCTCCATCAGCACTCGTCGCCGCACGCCCAAGGGCGCACTGTGGCCGACCGCGCCTTAATGGCGTTCGGCCGCATCTCTCCTGCGCTCCCTTGGCCGCCTCTTCCCCATGAGCTCTCCCTCCTATTCCCTCTCATCGCCTCCCCCCGAGTCCACGCGTGAGCACACGCGTCCGCGGCGCTTGCCGCGTGTCCACGGCGATGACAACGCAGCACCTCGACCCGTGGCTATATAAGCCCACCCCGAGCGCCTCTGAGCTCACCACTAGCCTCACAACTCTCCTCCGGTCCCGCCCAGCCTCTCAAACGAGCTCGAGGAGCTCTTTGTGTCCACCAATGCCGCCATGGACGCCTCAGGTCTCCGCTCGAATCCAAGCCACCCGAGCCACTCCTCCACTCCCTGACCTCTCCACGAGCTTCCCCACATGCTGGAGACCCTTTCCCTCACCTCCATTCCTTGCCGGAGCCTCTCCAGGCACTACAAAAAAAAAGACACATCCGTGACATTTTGGGCCAAATGAAATTTTTTTCTGTCATACATATGACACTTCTATGACGATAATTGTGACAAAACCAGGTATCATCATAGATGTGGTGGGCTTCTACTTCTATGACAAAAAATCATGACAGAAAATGGGCTTTTCGTCCTGGGCGGGCCAGAGACGCAGCTGCATGACATTCTTTGGGCCATCCATGACGGAAAAAACCGTGGTAGAAGGAAGGGGGAGGAAAATTTCGGGGAGTTCCCGGTTACAGTGGGAGGTTGGGGGCCGAGCGATGCGCATTTCTCTTGTACACGTACGCGCGTGTGTGCCAGGCGTTGGCTCTAACTGAACCCGAGCGAGGCATTGGGCTCTAACTGAACCCGAGCGATTGCACTGCAGGCTACGCGTTACTGAACCCGAGCGATCGATCGATGGCTGGTAACTGAACCCGATCGAGCGATTCCTTGACTACTACTGCTAACTGAAGCCGATCGATGGGATGAACAGTGAGCGTTGCGGGGGGGGTGGTGGATGAACAGTGAGCGGTGGCGTTGCCTCTGTATGAACAGGACCCCGTGGTGTGGTGGAGGGCTGGATGAACAGTAGACGGTGGAGGGGTGCCCGTGGAGGGGTGGATGAACAGGACCCCGTGGTGTGGAGGGCAGGATGAACAGTAGACGCTGGAGGGGTGCCCGTGGATGGGTGGTTGAACAGGACCCCGTGGTGTGGAGGGCTGGATGAACAGTAGATGGTGGAGGGGTGGTTGAACAGTAGCCGGTGGAGTAGCACGCGGTGGAGGCTGGATGAACAGGAGCCCGTGGAGGCTGGAGGAGGTCGATGGTGGATGAACAGTAGCTCGTGGAGGCTGGAGGGGGTCAACGGCAGAGATGAACATTATCCCGTGGAGTCCAGTTTTGCAGTACACCACACCCCTCCCGATGAACAGGACCCCCGTTTCGACCGTAGCGCTCCAACACAAGTCCGTTTCCTCCGTTTTGCGGTACGCCACACCCCTCCCGATCAACAGGACCCCCGTTTTGCGGTACAACACAGCAGGCTGCCGCGCCTTCACCGCCGAGCTACGCATCATCGCGTGGCCCGGCAAGTTCAAGCCGGATTTGCCTCCTCGCTACGACGGCACGGCCGACCCTGCGGAGTTCCTCCAGATCTACAAGCTGGGCATCAAAGCTGCCAACGGAGACGAGAAGGTCATGGCGAACTGGTTCCCCATGGCACTCAAGGACGGGGCCCGCACCTGGCTCCTGAACGTGGCTCCTGGCACAATCTCCTCCTGGGACGAGATGCGCACCTGCTTCATCGCCAACTTCCAAGGCACTCGCGACCGGCCACCCGCCGTGAGCGACATGCGCCGCATCAAGCAACAGCCCGGGGAGACCCTGCAGAAGTACATCCAGCGCATCAACAATGCTCGCCTCAAGATTCCCAAGGTGACTGAGGAGGCCATCATCTCGGCCTTCTCCGACGGCATGCGCGACGTCAAGATGAAGGAGGAGCTGGCGATGCATGAAGACCTGTGCACTTCCTTGGAGCTATTCGACCTGGCAACCAAGTGCGCCAGGGCCGAGGAAGGGCGTCTCTCCCTCCTTGAGCTGCCTGCCGCAGACCCAGAAGAGAAGAGGCCCAAGGCCAAGGATGTGAAGCGCAAGGGGGCTGCCGTGCTCGCGGCAGAACTAGACACCAAGCGAGGCAGAGATCAGCCCGAACCTTCCAAGGGCAGCCAGTACTGTGTGTACCATGACCTCCACACCCACAACACCAACAAATGTCAAGAGCTCCGAGCCGTGCGAGAGGGAAGGATCGTCCGTCGCCCTGACCGCAGTGACTGGGGCTACGGTCGAGGAGGAGGAAGGAACGCCGGACGCTGGGAAGACTATGGCCCGCACCAAGGGTGGCGCGATCAACCTCGCGAGGATCGCTGGCAAGACCCGCCTCGCGAGGGAGGCTGGAGGGATCAGCCTCGCGAGGGAGACTGGAGGGATCAGCCTCGCGAGGATCGCCCGCAAGGCAATGCAGGCCTCCCACCGCTGCCGCCGCAGCCAAGGAGAAACGAGGACCGCCACCAGGACGAGGGGGCTGGGGGCTTCCAGGAGCCGCGTGCGATCGCCTGCATCCTGGGTGGTGCACAAGCCCCAGCCTCTCAGCGCATCTTCAAGCAGTTCGCCCGCGAAGTGAACGCAGTCCTCCCCAGGCTCGAAGCCACGCGCCCTCTCAGGTGGTCGGCGTGCGCCATCACGTTCAGCTCAGCAGATCAGCTCAAGTGTGCGGCTACAGCCGGAGTTCTCCCGATGCTTTGCTCCCCGATCGTCAGCAACGTGGTGGTCACCAAGACCCTCATCGATGGCGGGGCAGGGCTCAACGTCCTGTCCGGGGAGACGTTCAACAACCTCCAAGTGCCCTACAACCAGCTTCAGCCAACCAAGCCTTTCTCCGGTATCACCGACGGCTCCACGGTCGCGATTGGGCAGGTCCGCCTCCCTGTCACCTTCGGGGCACGCGACAACTACCGCACCGAGCTCATCGACTTCGACATCGCTCACATTCGCCTGCCGTACAACGCCATCCTTGGGTACCCAGCGCTAGCCAAGTTCATGGCCATAACTCACGACGGCTACAATGTCCTCAAGATGCCAGGAAGCGGCGGAGTCATCACGGTGCCCTGTGAAGAGAAGGACGCGGTGTGTTCCCTGGAACGAGCCTTTCAGGCCGCGTCACTGGAAATCCCAGATCGTGGAAGCGGGAGGCCTCCCGAGACCGCCCCTAAGAAGAAGAAGACATCATCTGGCCCGACCACTCAGGAGGCAGGCCCCTCTGGGCCCGCTCCTGCCCAGGGGGAACCTCCTTCCATTGCATAGGAAAGCGCGCCCGGTGCCCTCCTCAGGCAGGGCTCGGGGGCTCTCCCCTGGAGGGCCACCGACCTAGCTAGGGTCACGAGGGAGGCGCTTGGGCACCACATGGAGGCGTGTTTCGAAGCACGTTTCCCTCAAGAAGGAGCAAGGCAAGGAGACCCAGACCCTCAGGAGTTCGTTAGAAAGGCCATTCAGGAGCTACAGGAGTCAAGAGTCATGAAAGGCGGCTGCCGCCTACCAGCAGTGGCTCCCCATCCAGGCGAGGATGGTGGGCTGCGCGTCTGCATCGACATAACAGGGCTCAACCGAGTCGCCTCTCTGGAGCGCCTCTGGCCCTCGCGAGTGGGGCGCTGCGGAGGTCCACCCCACAGCTACGTTCGCATGCCTTATGGCTTGCCGAACGCGGCTGACACGTGCCAGCGCCTCATGAAGGGCATCACGGAGGCATGAGAGGCCAAGCGTTGCCCAGCCCTGGCAAGGATGGAGATGGCCCGCGAGGAGCCGCCAGCGTCTTGGGAGCCTCCCGAGGCCCCTGGGCCTGGGGGCTCGTGAGGATCGGCCCCCGCAGCCCACCGAGCCTGCTACATCAACGCTCCTTCGTCCTCAACATCATCAGGTGACATCTTTCGAGCCTTATTTCCAGCTGGAAGCGCCCCCCCAGAGCTGCATTATTCCCAGGCCGCGTGGGTCCGTCCCAGCGGCATGTATCCCATTTGCATTTATTTCCGATTATGCATTAGACTCACGATGCTTGATTATTCGATGCCGGTCCACGACACCTCTTCTTCTCCATGCCGACCACTTGCACGTTAAAGGGGGGGGTACCTGAGCATCGCGACTCAGGGCTCTTACTGGCTCTCCAGCCCTCACCCTCTGGCCTTGTCCATGGCATCGCGACCTGGCATACCAGCGATGGCTGAGACCAGCTCGAGGGCCGGGACCCGAGGACGTAGAGTGCCGACATCTAACCAAATTTGCAGGGACGCACCACAAGATAAGGCCCAGTGCCAGGCGCAACCCGCCTAGAGGTAGGGCCCCGTGAGTCCCACGCTGGCTCACGGGTGCACAGATACACCTCGCCAGGCCCTACCGTGCCAGCCAGGTGTCAGGGCAGGGTTGTACACGCCCCGGGGGCTCCTCCCGGAGGGGGCCCCCTCCCACGTACCAGTGGAAGCACCATGCTCCGTGCTGGCTGACGACACTGCCGAGGAGCGGCTATGACCGTACACATACAGTAGCGCTATGCTCCGCACTGGTGATAAACAACTGAGGGTGGCCCCCGGGCTGCACCAACCTCAGGGAGCCCAGAGCTCAGTGTCTAGCCTCACCGTAACGCCTCCCCTCGGGAGTGCCGCGCGAGGGGGCTGGGCACGGGGGCTGTGCCTGGGTCACACCCAGACGCACGCCGCCCAGCCAGGTCCCCCCAGGCCTGGTTCGTCGCGCGTCTCTCCCCAAGCGGAGCCAAGGTACGAAGGCCGTTTGAGCGTCAAGGGGGACTCCTGAGCATCGCGACTCAGGAGCCTAACTGGTCACGTAGCCCCTCACTCTGTGGCCCCGTCCTGGTTTCTGGTCGGGACCAACGCTGGGTGAGGCACGCGCGTGGCCGGGCTCTGCAGACGTAGAACGGTAGATCCACCCGCATCACACCTCCCTACTTGCTGTTCGTGCGCCAAGGGGGACTCCTGAGCATCGCGACTCAGGAGCCTAACTTGTCACGTGGCCCCTCACTCTTTGGCCCCGTCCTGGTTTCCGGTCGGGACCAACGCTGGGTGAGGCATGCGCGGGGCCGGGCTCTGCCGGCGTAGAACATAAGCAAGTAGGAAGGAAAGGCGCAATTTTCAAGGAATTCAAAAGCAAATATTACAGTCCACACTGTTATCTCAATGCCAAACGCAAGTTTAAACGCCTCCCCGAGGCATGATACATGTGCAGGAATTAAAGGCATGATAGGAGCCGCGACAGAGTCACTTGTCGGCGGTGGAGCATCGCGGATTGGGTACGCCTCACGGAGCGGTGGGGTCGGCAGCGCCTTGCTTCGGCTTGGTGCTGAAGGCCCGGAACTTCCCCAGCAGGGCCTCTGCGCGACCCTTCATGGCCTCGGCAGCGGCAGCGGCACGCTCGCCGCTCACTGGCTCCAGCAGGCGGTCGAGGTCGACACCGGGATCGCGAAGGTAGATGTGCGTGAGGACCCGCATCAGTGCTGCAGAAGACAGGACATGCGCCTCGGCATCGGCCGTGGGGCCAAGGCCAAGGGAGACATCTTCAAGACCGTGAACCAGGAAGGGAAGCAGCTTGGCGGGGCCGTCCTCGGCGCCAGCCAGTGTGCTCTCCAGGCCACTGTCATAAAGCGTCCTCAGTGAGGAGCGAGCCCTCGCCTCCATCTCCGTGAAGGCCACGCAGTCCTCGGCAAGAACCAGGGCCTCGTCGTCCAGCTTGGCCTTCCTCGTCCCCAACTCCTGCTCCAGCACGCCTAGGCGGTCGTGGCATTTCTTGAGCTTGACCTCCCTCTCCTTGAGAGCCGCCTCGCGAGCCTTCACGCCTTCTTCCTGCTCTTGGTCCCGCAAATCTTGCAGTTCGCCCTCCAGCGCCTTGCAACGTCCACGGACATCGACCACCTCCCCCAGGGCTGCGTCACGAGCAGCCTTCGCCTCAAGGACGGCCTGCTCCTCCTCGTTGCATGCCGTCGAGGCCTGGACCAGCGCCGCCCGAATCGAAGCGTTGGAGCGAACCCATCCTGAAGCCAGCTCCAAGCGCCCGGCCACCAAGCGGGGATCGGCGCCAAGAACATCCTGACGCAGTCGGTCCAGCTCAGCAACAGCACGATCCAGAACGGCAGAAGGAGCCAGAGAGATAGCAGCCGGTGGAGTCGGAGGAGAAGGCGGCTCCGCGGCCACAGCATCCTGTGGCGGAGTCTGTCGTGCCCCGACAGCTGTAGTGGCGGCGGCAGGCAAGAGCACCTCGGGAGCCACTTGGGCCGTGGGGGCTGAGCTCGCCCCAGTCGGCTCAGCCAGGCCTCGCGAGGACGACCAGGCAGGAGAAGCCTGTGCGTCGTGGTCACCCTCCTTCGCGAGCAAAAGCGCTGCCACAGATGGAACCTCGGGAGCTCCCTTCAGTTTCTTTGCTGCGGGCGCCAGCCTATCCAAGCGATGCGGACGTCAAGCCTCAGAAGCAGAGCAAGAGATAAAGACAAGAATCGAATTCTTACGGGTCGTCGTCAGTGAGCTCAAGCGGCCTCCGGCCAAATTTGAAGCCTGAATGCCGGCTGGAAGGGTCAACCTCGGGAAGCTTGGAGGCGGAAGGTGTGTCTGCGGTCCGCCCCGGGGCCGGGGCAGACTCACGGGAGATCAGCCCGGTCTTGTCCTTCTTCGGGATCGGGGGCGAGCTCCCGCCGTCCTGCTCGTCGTTGTCCTCATCGTCGTCTTCGTCATCATCCTCGTCGTCATCGCTCGGAGAGAGGCGGAGAACGTGGGACCCGCGCCGGGGGAGGGGAGCCCTCGACTCTCCGTCAGTCGCCTCGGAGTCAGGCCCTTTTCCCCGCTCCCCTCCTTCCTCCTCTTCGCTGGAGTCGTCGGAGGGCATGTCCACCAGTTCCTCGGGAGTTTCCACGGGCACGGGCCCATCCCCGTTGAAGACGGGCATGGACTCCACTACCTGCTCCCAGTCGTCGCGGAGGAACAAGGGCGTAGGAGCGCCCGCCAACCTCGCCACATCACCCCTGACCAGAGATTGGAGGACCGCAGCCAGATCTCCGTTGGCTAGGGCCGCAGGGCTCGGAAGGGGCCTCCACATCGGAAGTGAGTACTGCCGAAGCGGAGCCAGCTGGTGCTCCAGGAATTCCCTCAGCAGCGACGCGCTGGTCAGCTTCGCCGCCACCATATTGGCCGGCCTCAGATCCGCTTCCATCTTCTCCAACACCAGCTTCGCGCGGGGTCCGTGAGCTCTGCTCGACCCCAATCGCCGGAGCTCGTGGGCTGCTCCGTGGGCAAGATCAGCCGAGGGTGGATGCGCCCAGCATCCACCAAGACCCACTTGCTCCTGAAGCCCTCAATCCTTTTCCCGGGGTTCGAAATGGCAATGGCGCCACCGTACGCGACGAAATTCGCGCACGCGGAAGCAGTACCACGAGAGGTCCGGAGGTAGAAGTAGTGGCACAGCAAGGCCACTGAGGGCTGCACCCCTATGTGAGCCTCGCAGTAATAGGCGAAGATTGCCAGGAGAAGGACGGAGTTGGGGTGGAGATGCAGGGCTTGCAACTTATAGTGGCGGAGGACAGAGAAGAAGAACTCGGAGAAGGGAGGCACCAGGCCAGCAGCAATGGCACTTACGAAGAGCGGATAGAAGGTGCTCCCTTGACCCTCAGGGGTGGCGGAGCCGGCTTTAAACACCTTCACGCAATCGATTCCCCGCGCCGTCGCCATCCGGTGCAACCGGGAAAGGCTCGCCTCCGACACGTTCGGCGGGTCCAGGGCAGACGAGTACCAAGCTACGGCCGGGGGCTGACGAGGCGCCATGGCTTCCTAGGTCACACGGTCGGAGTGGATCTGGAAATTTTGGAGGAAGGAAGGAGAGACGCAAGAAAGGGGATCTGAGCAGCAACCGGGGAAAGCAAGTAGCAAATCCTAGGTCGATGCCGCTCCTTTATCAACTCGCGCGGTTGCTAAGGCGCCCATGTCCAATCAACCACCATGCGGCGCCCAAAGCCGCAGGCTGTTAGGGCCCGTGATGCTTCGCTCTTGCCCTTCCGCCTGCCTGCACGGCCAAGTCCGGGCGCGCCTTGGGCCCGGGGGCTACTGTCGGTGTTCTGGGAAAGGGGGTCCCCAGACTTGCCTGCCTGCGGCTTGCGGCGTGGCTCAAAGGGGGGCCCAGCACGGCCCATGTTCACCAACACAAACCCAAGACCCTCGCGAGAGGCCAAGCCTCGCGGGGCGGACGACGCGGAGCTTCCTCAGGAACGACCTCGTCAGGCTAGCCCACGAGGAGGCGGAGAGACCAAGGCAGGATACCTCACGAGGTGCCCGTGACGCAAGCCATGACGACCAAGGGCGCCAGGCGGGTGCCAACCCGCGTAGTGTCCTCCTTTCCCCTTTGGTGCAAAGGGGGCAAGCGCAGCCGCGGAGTACCGAGGCATCAGGCAAACGTTGCCATTTCGGTGAAACGAGACCAAGACCAGGAGGACTACGAGACGGAGGTCACCGTGGAGCCCAAGACGGCGTCATCACCAGAGCTTTGCGCAGGCGAAGACTACTTTTGTCAGGATAGCTGATACTAGCTGTCCCCCTTCAAATGAGCCCGCCATTGTTGGCTCCCTTCCCGCTTGATATTTGGGAAGAGGACCAGGGCCTCTATAAATAGGACCAGCCACCCACAGAGTAGGAGGGTTGGAAGGAAATAGGGGGATCGAAGGATAAAAGGAAGGATCAGAGAGAGAGAGAGAGAAAGGTGACTGAACTCCTCCCAGCAGTTCATCGCCCCAGCCAAGAACAGACCCTCGCGAGGATGTTCTTCCTTGTATTGTTCATCATCATCAGCCCAAGAGGCAATCCACCACACCACACACTAGAGTAGGGTATTACACCACAACGGTGGACCGAACCAGTATAAACCCTGTGTCTCTTGTCTTGTTCTTTCCATAGTTTAGATCCTAGCAAGGCGGAGGAGTGCAGGTAGGTAGGAGGCGAAATCTCCGCGCGCACCCTAGTGTTTGAACCTCAAGGGTCTGCCGGAACCCGAAATCCAACAGCCGCAGGCCGAACCTGCATGTTTGGGAGCCCATGTGTTCTACCTCAGCGCTTTTCATATTGCAAGCGATCGGTACGGCGCTGGTTTTAGATCCTGTCGCAAGGCGAATACACAAAATTGAATAAAGCACGGCAGCTGTTGGAATGAAATCGAACGACAGTTCCTAACCAGCAATCAGAGTTGCAATTCTATCAATGATATACCATGTGTTAAATAATACTGTCGTACTACTTATACACACAGGACACTTGTTTCACCATGCCAGATTATTACATCAAAATCTCTCGGAGGATAGATCAGTTCGGCAGTTGCGTGCTACTAATTTCAAAGTTGATTTGGACAAGCTCTCCTTGCCGAGAAAGTTCGATTTTGACATCATCCCCTGCCACAAGATATGATTTAGATTTGAACCTTAACCATCCTTTAGCATCAATCATCATGCGACCATCCTTTGTACTTACGGTATATTGAGCTGGTTCATTCACACCAAGGCTGCGCATGGTAAGAGAAACTTGGCCACGGTCGCCCGGATTGTTGAACGACTCCCTCGTTGCTCTAGGAATTCTCTGTTTACAAACAAGAAGACATACCCAAACAGTTAGATCAACACAGTGAATCATGTGAAACAACATGGAAAGAAAAAAGAACAAAGCACTTGGGTGGCCAATGCTTACCAAGAAGGTGGACATGTCGGTTTTTGTAAGGACTTTGGTATATGAAGTGCGAACTACAGCCCAGTCTGTTGTCGGTGCAACTGCACGGGCCGGAGCAGATGCAAGTGCAAGTGTTGGTGCAGGTGCCGAAGCCGCCGCTGCTGCCGGAGATGGTGGTCCTTGTAGAGCTGGTGCCGGTGTCGGAGCATGTGCCGGTGTCGATGCCCGATCCTCCGGTAGATCAGACTGACGCGGTCGGTGCCCAATCCTCAGCTAGATCAAACTGAGCTGCTGCCGCTAGAAGTGCTAGAGCAACTTCCGGTGCTCGATCTGTGCGAGACAGCGGCGATCGTCTCTGGTCTGCTATGATCAGCTTTCTAACTTGACTAGGATCCGTGACCGTGATCCAGTTTTTTTCTTCATTTCTTTTAAACGTGAGAAGGACTAATTGTGGCGTTTTTGTTAAACCAAAATGCAGTTCATCATAGGGATTCAGCTTGTACTCAGACAACAGACTGATCCAATTTTTTCCAGTAATATAAGTGATGGATAGTGCCTTCGTTACTGACACGACATAAGAAGTGAAACCTGCAAAAATAGCCATCATAGAGCAAACCAAACGGTTTATTCTGTGATGAATGTCACATGGCAAAACCTGCATCGTAAAATTGCAGGAAAAGAAAGAAAACATGACATTAAATCAATAAGATTTAGATAGTAGATCAAAAAGATTTACTTGATGTGACACGAGTGAGTCCTTACCAGGAAATCACTATGTTGAAGTACTAAACAGAAGATTGATCGTCCAACTACGTGTGGCATGCAGGGGCCCTTCCTACTCCCACAAGCAGGACAGTCCAAAGGTCGTGACAAATCGTATGGACCGAACATCCATGGCACTGGAAATCCTGGTGGGTGCGATAAACCCTGCAATGCATACAGATATTGGAGTGTAACCATAATTGATAAACCGTCCTCAAAAAAAAATATGATCTGGATACTTCAAAATATACAGACTGAATTGAGTGGACAGACATTAACATAGACCGTTCTCATGACTGACCACACACTAAAAGTGGCAGTACTAATAAACAATACAAGGTTCACAAACACAAATCAAGTACTGAACAATAGTGCTTACTATAGACAAGCAAAGTTGCACTAACTAAACTCTACAGACTATTTCTTGCCACCGACCTACGGGATGAACCCCGCATAACTGACTAGGCCATGGACTTCGTGTGAGATGTCTACACGCACCATCACCATCTTGCCAACCTTGGAGAACCTAACAGAGTGGTCTTTCCACTCATAAACATGATGATGAAGACAGGCTGCATCAGATTTGTTGGGAAGCTTTACAAGAACAACACCCTTCGTAATCGAAGGCACAACCAGGAAATTGTTGTGGTCAAGTACAGCCTCGAGAACACGCCTGACAACAATGCTACAGGAAAACACTAGTTCAGGACACGTGGCGACAAGGACACAACAGGTGGATAGTTTAGCAGCAGAACTCATCATCAGGTCTTCCAGTTCACACGGCATGACTTTGAGAACTTCATCTCCACCGTGGACCTGGTTCTAATTCAAACAGAAACCATATTTTATTACTACCTTCGTTCAAAAATATAAGATGATTTTCGATATTATACTCCATATATGACTACATATACGCACAGAAATGAGTGAACAAAGACACTAGAACATGTCTTCAAAGGCATGAGAGCAGAGGGACTACATGCAAAATCCATAACACAAGTTACTGAGGCAAATATACCCTCTTAAAAGGTAGCATTGATGTTCATAAAGTACTCCCTCCGTCCCAAAATTCTTGTCTTAGATTTGTCTAGATACGGATGTATCAAGTCACATTTTAGTATTAGATACAACCGTATCTAGACAAATCTAAGACAAGAAATTTGGGACAGAGGGAGTAGTTGAAAGTAATCTATAAGAAATCAGTGTCAACCTCTCGCATGTTTTGATCAAAATAGGAATTTAGAACCGTCATTTGGCACACAAAAACCACATGCAAGATCACCCAAAAAGTTTTACTACTAGTACTAGTACTGCGTGTTAGATGAAAAAACACGATCAAGATCGAGAAAAAGATCGTCAAGAAGAGATATTACCTGGACTTGCTTAATGAGGGATCCCCGAGAGGGGGGCTTGGACCGGGCGATGGCTTTGAGCTTGTCTGCAGTAGTCTCAGCGGGGTGCTTGCGCTTCTTCGTACCATGAGCCTTGACGGTTTTGGCCAGAGCCATAGACATCACTTTGGCCGGTGCTCCAGCGTCCATCAAGAAACTGTCAAATAGAAATAAAAGAAAAGAAAACAATAATCACAAACCCAAAAGAAGAAAAGAGAGGGAGTTATAGGATCAGTCTCGGGGTTGCAAGACCGGGCCTTGGCCAGAATCAACACCATTGATGCGCTCACCTTTCCTTCTTTGGGAGAGAAGAACAATGGCAGAAGCAGGTCGGGGTTTTCTTGAAGAAATGAGGAACAAGATGAGGCAGAAGCGAGGGTTGGGTAGAGAGGAAGCTGAGAGAGAAGAGTGAAATGATGGTTGCTTCATCTGTCCAACTTACTGCTAGAAAGGAGGGGTTTTTGTGATTTGACGGCTCATTGGGCATTACTGTGACGCTTCGATCGGGGTAGTCTACCGTCACTCTACTACGGAGTAATTTAGTGCATGGCTGGTGGACCCCGATGCTGGCTGTCCCACTCGTCGGCGAAAGTGAGTAATTTAGTGCATGGCTGGAGGAGGATCCGCACGGTAGAGCGTGTCCACTTCTTTTCAAAAGAAAAAATGATTACAGCAAGCGTTTCCACTCTTATGACGGAGGAGTGCGAAACACGGCAGCCACTTGAACATGCACAGTGCTCCTACTACTAGGCATGTGCAGTGGTTCATACGTCAGTACTACACAATCTCGTTGCTAGTGTAGTAAGATATGACGATAATAAATGATGTTGTGCGCATGTCAACTACTCCTATATGTAACAAATACACGAAGAGGAAACAACTATATTGAGATGAGAATGCAACCAAACACACCCACATGCTTTGTGCTACAGTGACTGATCTGCACCGTCTGAGTTTGATCCAATGGTCATGTTGCGCCGAGATATGGACATGCCCATGGAGAGGGTGCCTAAACACCCCAGAAGTCCCTCTTCTTCTTGAGGCGCACGACGTTGGTGATGCAGGGTGCAACCGCCTGCAGAGCCCTCTCCCGGTCGACGGGAGCCAGCTCGTCAAAGACGGCGTCCAATGGCACGAATGGATTCCGGTGACGAACCCCTGAAAGGATTCGCCCGGCAACTGCGACGGCAACCCGCAACCCCTCCTTGTCCAGCTCAGCCCCCACCATCGCACGGAGACGGCTCAGCTCCTCGGAGATATAGGTGAAGAAGGAGACCAGGTCAGGAAGCTGCAGCTTGTTGAAGTCGACCGGGTGGTCGAACGGGTTTAGCCCGACGGCCTGCATCGTCGCGCTGGCACGACGGTAGGCATCGAGCAGCCACAACACGTGCGTGGCAACTTGGTTCACCAAGTGGCTGAGGCGATCCAGGACCTCGTCACGATCGGCCCGCTCGCGCTCTAGCCGGCTCCCCTGACGGCCTATCATATCTCCCGCTTTCTGCAGCAACGCCGCCGACGCCTCGAGCATCTTTGTGGTGGTCATCTTCCGCTTTTGAAGCTCCGTGAACTCCCGCACATAACGGAGGAGCATGGCACTCCTCTCCTCCTTGAGCTCACGGAGCTCCACATCCTTGGCCCTGAGCTCCGCATCCTTGGCCTCACCTCGGACTCTGTGATCTGCTGCGCCGCCATGGCACCAGGTAGAAGCAATGGGGAGAGGAAGTAAAGGGGGAGAAATGGCTGAAAGGCAATGCAATCTACGGGAAGGCGGAGGGAGAGGGGAATCTTTTGGTTTTCACCATG
Organism: Triticum urartu; assembly: GCF_056163025.1. Taxonomy (NCBI): domain Eukaryota; kingdom Viridiplantae; phylum Streptophyta; class Magnoliopsida; order Poales; family Poaceae; genus Triticum; species Triticum urartu. The sequence continues at coordinate 196,109,627 of NC_141877.1, read as the reverse complement.
GTAAAACACTAGTCGACGACTTCTCACATCAAGGAGCGGTGGGTTTTTACAGGCGGAGTCATGACTAATTGCTGTCGCGCCTGCTCCCGTCAATAAAAAATTTAAAAATCCTACCGCGCCTGCTCCCGTCAATCAAAAAAATAAAAATCATGCCGCACCCAAACACCAGAGCAACGTCGCGGTGGATATTTATATTTACCTGCTGGCAAGTAGATAAAAAAGGGGTGAAAAAACAAATGTGGCGGCGGCCTAGCTAATTGGTCGAACTAGCCCAACTAGCTAGCCACCGTGCTTCACTGATGTACTCGGCGGAAAGGTGTTCTTTCGTGATTTGACGACCCATTTACTTGCTTCGGTGCTACGACCGAGGAGGACCCAGAAAACGCGTGGTAGGGCGTCCCATGTCAGGAAGAATATATGCGTGCACCACCTAGGAGGACCCCGAAACCGCGCAGTAGGATGTGCCACATCTCGGCACGGAGGAAAAATGTGCGTGTAAAAATATACTCTATCAGACGTAGTACCTATGGTTCGACCTCGGGACCCAGCCAGTCGGTCGAAAACACCCCAGTAGCCACATAGCTTCATCATTCAAACGTGGCATAGAGGATAGATGTGGTTAGCTCCGTCTCGACCAGCCACAACGCCTCTTGTTCTAGGGGATTCTTCTATTTTCCAAGTTTTTTTTAGTTGCAATAACACCACGGCAAGCTAGCGCCGCTCTTCGTGTGTGCCCGTGCAAAGGTTAGACGATGGAGAGAAGAGATATTGATATCGCAGACCTGGGACCCACCAGTAAGTGAGACAACGGTCATGCACGTGTTGACGAGGCACTCCCTCTACTCTACTCAATGGAAGTACCGTATAAATAAAATCAATTTATGGGACAAAGCCAACAACCGTTTGTTTTTTCAGGCTATCGACTTACGCTTTGTAGTCCAAGTTGCTAGTTCGAATCTCGTATTTCAGGTTTGTTAGTTTTAGGTCCAAATTTGATTAATGACAAGTGGGACCCCCGTGTGTTGTTCCGATATTTCAGTGTAGGATGGTTTTTTGAACAAACACTTTGCGCGGTTAGACAAGTAATGGCATGAGTTACACGTATTTTGCAAGTTTACGAACAAAAATGACAGCGGCATAGAATATCACATCCACCCCACAGCTTAGATACTATGGTGATACGAGTTTTTACACCGTTGGAAGTGAGATCCAATGGCTTGGGAGTAGTCTTTGTAATTATGCGCAATTTCCAAACTCTCCAAAGGTTTTTTTTGCAAATAAAACATTCAGGCCTCGTGTGTGCCACTGCATCTTCGATCCAACGGCTCCCCAGTGCTCATATTAGGTGCTCCCCGTAGCTTAATTACCCACTACGGTGATATGAGCATCTAGGTTCTATGATTAGTGATCAGATGGCACATGCGTAGTACTTGTACTTTCTGCGCATTTCCCAAACTCTATCAGTCGTATATTGCAAAAACATTCAAACCTCCTATTGTGGGCCGTTAGATCTCAGTGAACTCGTATCACCATAGAATCTACGATGCAGGAGCACCTCATACTCTCCCGTGCGAGAAAACATAAGGTGCTATCACAGCTTGGATGCTACGGTGATACGAGCTTGGAGGTCGTTTGATCTGAGATCCAATGGCATCTGAGTAGTGTTTGTGCTTGTAAGCAGTGGCCGAACTCTTTTGGGGCTTTTCTGCAAAAAACCATTCGAACCACCGAGGAGGTGTTGGGTCACAAATCCAACGCCTCCAAGAGCTTGTATCACCAAAGCATCTAAGGTGTAGTAGCACATGATATTCTTACATACAGGAGAATATGATGTCCTCCTTCATCTTAGATGCTACGGTGATACAAGCTTCGAGGTCGTTGGATATGCGATCAAAGGGCATCTAAGTAGTTTTTGTACAAATTGTGTGCAATTCTCAAACTCATCAAGGTTTCCTGCAGAAATATTAAGACACATCATGTGAGCTGCTATATCTCAGATCTACAGGCTCCAAGCAACTCATATCGGCATATAGCATCTAAGGTATGGGGGCACATGATATTGTCCCGGGGAGGAGGGATGGGGGTGCACAACCAATCGGTGGCTAGGAGGGTGGGGACAAATATAATCTAAACAACCCTAAATAGAGCTCCACAATTTTATCTAAGGTCGAGGGGTTGACCCCCGACAATCATAGCTCCGCCTAAACAGAACATTTGCATGTACTGTAACAATAGACTTAATATTCATGTTTTAGTTCCATGTTCATTTTATATATTGAACTGAGAACCATGGACGTCTTACATTTTACTCCCTTCGTTCCCAAATATTAGTCTTTTTAGAGGCTTCAAATGGACTGGCACATATGGATTTATATAGACATATTTTAGAGTCTAGATTCACTCATTTTGCTCCGTATGTAGTCACTTGTTGAACTCTCTAAAAGACTAATATTTAGGAATAGAACGAGTATTTTTGAATTCGTGTCATACATGCATGGTTTGGAAAAATAGATGCACTATACTTATTGGATTGTTGTTGTGTTTGTGCGTGGGTGTCTCTGTGTGTGTGTGTGTGGTCATATGATTGATACATACAAAGTTTTCTCACCTCCATGTTGTTCATCTTTTAAATTTGAATTTGCATTGGAAAACATACTAGGGATACCATGAAATGTGAAATCCACGTTGAGATCACTATATCACAAACTCACTCTAATTCAACAACTCGTCATAAATCAATTACCACGTTGAGATTAGTATTTGCAAGGAAAATACGGGTATTGTAATACACATAGATTTGTTCGGCAATTTAAAAGGTTCCTTTCGTATTCTCGAATGGTAGGACCCAATGGCGTACCAGCAAGACCTTGGCTCGTGTTGATCCTAAAAAAAGAGGGCTCGTGTCCTTTGGTGGCGTGCGTGGTACGCACATTAGGCAACCCCATTACCCCAACCAGTCGAGCCTCAGCGTTTCAAGTCAAAATATCTGGCGTCCAGAATTCCAGCCCTAGGAAATTCCCCTCATGTCCCCGGTCCATAATGACTACTGATGAACAACGGAGGGATTCTTTAGTAACTAGACAACGTTACCTACCGTGCCGAGCACGGTTCAATTCCCTCGGTCGCCGCTCATCAAGGTTACCCGTCAACTGCATTGCCTAGTACTACTACTACTACACTAGGATGAGCACAGAATTGAGCAGGCTTGTTTGTGCCTAGTACTTGAGTTAATATATTAGGCAATGCACTGGTACAGAGGGATTATCCTTTTACTCTGAATATATAACTTGTCTAAAGTCTAACTAAGAAAAATGTTTGACCAAATCCTTTCTTAAGAAATACAACAGGATAGATGTACGGCTTGAAAATTTATTGCATGATGCAGGTTATGATATTGTTTCGAATCCTGGATCTTAAATTTCTGAAAATCCAAAAGTGAGCATAAATTCTTGAAACTAAGCATGGTCACGTGATATGGCACAAATATTACTTCGTAAGTTTTTCTTCAATTTGAGACAAGCTGCTTATGACAAGTTGCACAAATGAAGAGCCAAGGTATTTTGGAAGAAAGACCTATCACGTTAACGCGAACGCTTTCACTATTGAAACCGTGGGCATTTACGTGCCACCACGAGTCCCCGCTTCTCATCGGCAATCGGCAGGTGCCGTCCGAGCAAGCGTGTGAGTCGACGGGAGGCATGCGGGCAGACCGCTGCGCCGGCTGTCAGGGAGGCGTGCGAGCAGACCGCTGTGCAGGATCACCGGGAGGCGAGCCCTTTGACCAGGCTCCGCCGCCCACCGTCGTCCCAACTGCTCCCACTTTTAATGTTGCCGGCGCCGTAGTTTAAAATCAACCCCGCGCTACCTGGTACTCTCTCCTTTCCGGTTTATAGGGCTTATCTCAAAATATTAGTTTTTCCATTTTATGAGGCTCAATTTTTTTGTTTCCGATCACATGTTTAGATTCCCAGGTAAATTAAATCATTGCATGTAAGTATTAAGAGAAAATTAACCAATGCATGTAATTTATGCATGCATGCATTTCAATTAATGCATTGGTAAACATATTTTTTTGAGAAAAACAAGAGCATTAATTGGGTGCTTTTGCAATCTACAAAAAGTATTCCACCACTCACCATCTACCTTGGTTGGTGAGATTTTTGAATTGAGCCTTACAAACCGGAAAGGAGGGAGTATCGCTACAATCCTCACTCTTCCTCTCCGATTCTCCTGTCGTCTACCTCCAACTAGCCTGACCTAAATGTACGCCATGCCGCATCACGATGGTCTGCCCTTAGTGTTCCAGTTTCCTGAGGAAGACACCCAGCCGGAGTCTCAAGAACATAAGGCGCTTTGGGACGAGCATGAACTGGCCTTGCGGGAAGACGCCACGCCTGCCTGTCCCCGCTCCTGTTCCGGCTCCCGTCGCACCGACTGCGCCAGCGCCCATCCCCGTGGCATTGATGGGCTGGGAGCCGCACATTGTCGCTGAGCTTGATCCCACGGGGTTCCACGAGGTGCCCGCCGACTTTCACGCGCCCGTGCACCTGCCAGCGCATGCTCCTGCGCGTGCACTAACGCGCACACCCGTGCAGGTGCCCGTGCACCTGCCAGCGCATGCGCCTACGCGTGCACTGACGTGCGCGCCCGTGCCGGTGCCCGTGCACACGAATGTCTCCGCCGTGCCGTTGACAGCACCTGTCCCCGCGCGGGGGCCAGTGCCCCCCTTAGCCACATGCATGGCCGCCGTCGACCGCTTTCTTGCACCAACGCCAGTCGCCTCCTCCCGCCAGTCGACTCGCTCCGAAGTCCAGAACATTTTGGCCTTCCTTGAAGCTTGGCAAACGTCCGGGAGTACGCCAACAACGGCACAAGACGCCGCCGTCGCCGTCGGTGAGTGGCCCGACGACACACAGAGCACGACAGAGGAGCCGCTTCCCACCAAGAGACGCCCCCGCCGCCGCCGCGTAATCTAAATTTGCCATGAAAAATGTTCGGATTGCCAGGCTTAAAATCCGAATGTTTATCATTTCCGTTTATTTTATATCGATCGTCGTATAATTTAAAGTCGGAGTCAGACTGAACGAAATGTATGGTTTGATCGATTGAATATTCTGCTAGAGCCATATCAAATTAAATATAAAACGTCATCAAGCCACATGTATTCCTTGTCATCCAACGACCTAGACTACTTCAATGTCGAGCGCTCAACACGTTTAGCATGCAGTTAATTTCATGCCAAAAATAGTGCTAATCACATGACAACACGCAAATAATATCCTAGTAGTTAATATCCGCATGCACTTAATATACATCCAAATTAACGTGCATCGCATGTACACACTAACTAGTGCTGCTAGTACGTGAAACTAGTGCTGTGACTTGTGAACGCGTCCAGATATGGTCAATGGCAACATCACCCGCGAGTTCTTCCTGTTTGCCCGTGCGTCTAAACGCAGAAGGGGAGGAGAGAGAGAGCACACATGGAACCCACCAGTAAGTGAAGACGTGTAGATATATTTTGTGCATGGGAGGAAACAAGGTCAACCGATCACATAGGGTAGCCGTGCGATCGAAAGAGTGAGATGGGTTGGAGAGAGTGACCTAGATAGACGATGTGCGTGAGAGAGTATACAATGTGAATAGGTCGAATTGTGCTCAAACATGGTGATATATCGTTTTTGTACGAGAAAGAGCGAGGTCAATCAAGACATACGGAGAGAGAGAGAGAGAGAGAGAGAGATTGAGTGAGCGTGGCCCACCATGAGGTCGAAAGAGTGGTGGCGGCTTGGATGGACTGACCTAGATAGACAATCTGCGTGAGAGAGTATAGAGTGTGTCGATCGAGGCCCGAATCGGGAGATATATCATTTGTGTGTGAAAGAAAACGAGGTTAAACGAGACTCGAATAAAGAGAGCAAGATTGAGCGAGTGTGGCCCACCGTGCGGAAGAAAGAGTGAGACAGTCTCGAGGGAGTGACCTAGATATACAACGTGCGTGCGTGCGCATGCACGAGAGGTTGGGGGATAGATAGGTAATGCATGTATTTAGCGCGAGAGGGTGAGAGGGAGAGGGGGGAGAGAGAGAGCTCGGCATGGGGTGCAATGGCAGGTGTGTGAGGTAAATACATTTGGTAACAGAGTGGAAAAAGGGGTTCTGTGGTTGAGAGACTTAGAGATCGAAACATGGAGAGAAAGAATGAACGTGTGTTGGAAACCGATAGCTTCCTAAGCTGGTTAGGAGAGGAAGATTGACCGATACAGGAAGTATGTAGCATTTGTGCGGGGGGGGGGGGCTAAAAACAACATTTGAATGTACATAGTACGAGACTTAATATCGATGTTTCAATTCGGTGTACATTGTAAGATTTGAACCGAGGAGCAGGCATACGGGTAATTATTAAAAATTCGTGCCATACTAAGTTTCGAAAAGTTGACATTGACTCAGTTTGTTGTGCTATTTTCTAGGTCATATGTTTGAATCCATCCAAAAGTTTTCTCACTACAATGGTGTTCATCATATACATATGCATTTGTATTAAAAAAGTAGCGTGGATACAGTGAAATGCGAAATCCACATTAGAATTGGAGATCGCTACGTGACACACACTCTAATTCAAATAACTAACTACGTGACACACACTCTAATTCAAATAACTAATTATGTGAGACACACTCTAATCCACGTTAGCGTGGGTACTGTTTTTTTTTTTCAAATAACTCCTCATTAATTAATTTATAGTACTCCATCTGTTCACTTTTATAAGACCTTGAAGACATTTCAGACAATGTGCAAAACTATTCATTTTAAGTTGTTTGAAATGACTTACAAAAGTGAACAGATGGAGTATCTCGTTTCGAATGACTAATTATTGCAAGGAAAACATGGGGTAATACATACGGATTTGTTTGCAAATGAAAGAAGATTGGTTTGCATTCTCAAATGTAGGCGCACCAGGCAAACCAGGGTCATGTCGTTGTGGACGCTACTTCGGTGCCTTAAAGGCAACTTCCTTTGCGTCACTGACATGTGGGCCAGCCACCTGTTGGGCCCATATGTCATGGACACAAAGGCAGGTGCCTTAAGGCACCGAAGCATAGTCCTGTCGGGGTGGTCGCCTGTGTCGGACGGACGCGTAGCACCCAGCCACCCACCCCCCGCCCCCCAAAAAAAGGACGACGACAATATAAGTTCACGCTTCCACGTTTTGGATTGAAATATCTGGCGGCCCCAATTCCAGCCCTGCAAAATCTCTCTTCTCCACCGTCCCCTTCCGCGCCCAGATTGCTCAAATCCCTAATTCATCGCCAACCCTCGAATCGCCCCTCGTCTCGTCTCTTTCTCCACCGTTCCCCACCTCTGTGCCGGATGACAACGACGAAGACGACGGTCGCGCTTCACCACCGCACCGGAGCTACCTCATCTATGCCCTCGTCCACCGCACCGGGTGGTCCACCAACAACGTCGGCCGCCGCAATCGACGTGCATCACAGACACCGAGTTCCACCGCATCAGGTGCGCTTCACCGACGCCGTCTCTGTAACGCCCTCGATGCGGCTATAGCTCCCACGTGTCGAGGCACGACTTAGAGACATAACCGCATTGAAAGCAATGTCGCAAGTCAGGCAATCATTACAACATCCCATGTAATACATAATAAAATGGGGAAGACAACATAGTTGGCTTACACTCGCCACGTCACATCAGAGTACATAAATAACATTTATCATACAAATCACTCATGGCCCGACCACGGCGCCAAAATAGAAAAGACCCCCAACATGCGACAAGGCCCGGAAACGAACCCCAACTAGGCACCACTACTGATCATCGGGAAAGGAAACATAATAACGCTGAGAGTCCTCGTCGAACTCCCACTTGAGCTCGTACTCGTCACCTGGAGCGGAATCACCTGGACCTGCATCTGGAGTTGTAGTATCTGTGAGCCATGGGGACTCAGCAATCTCACACCCACGCTATCAAGACTATTTAAGCTTATAGGACAGGATAAGGCAAGTATATGTGGAGCTGCAGCAAGCGACTAGCATATATGGTGGCTAACTTATTCGCAAAGGAGAGCGAGAAGAGGGGGCAAAGCACGAGCGAGAGACTAGAAGCATAACCTGCGCAGGCATAACTCCAACACCGTGTCCACTTCCCGGACTCCGCCGAGAAGAGGCCATCACGGCAACACACGCAGTTGATTCGTTTAATTAATTAAGGTTCAAGTTATCTACAACCGGACATTAACAAATTCCCATCTGCCCATAACCGTGGGCACGGCTTTCGAAAGTTCAATCCCTGCAGGGGAGTCCCAACTTAGCCCATGACAAGCTCTCACGGTCAACGAAGGAATATACCTCCACCCGAGACACACCGATCAGACTCGGTAACCCGGTACAACAAGACAAATCGACAGGTTAAAACAAGTCCAGCAACACCGCCCGAATGTGCCGACAAATCCCGATAGGAGCTGCACATATCTCTTTCTCAGGGCACACTCAGATTGTCCAAACTTCCGGTAGGCCAGCCCAGAGTTGCCCCTGGTAGCCACCGGCGGCTGACATTTTGGACCAACACTCAGAGGAGCACTGGCCCGGGGGGGGTTAAAATAAGATGACCCTTGAGTCTGCAGAACCCAAGGGAAAGAAAAGGCTAGGTGGCAAATGGTAAAACCAAGGTTGGGCATTGCTGGAAAAGCTTTAAACAAGGCGAACTATCAAGGGGTTCCCATAATAACCCAACCGCGTAAGGAACGCAAAATCCGGGAACATAACACCGATATGACGGAAACTAGGGCGGCAAGAGTGGAACAAAACACTAGGCGAGAGGCCGAGCCTTCCACCCTTTACCAAGTATATAGATGCATTAAGATAACGTAGCAATATAATGATATCCCAACAAGCAAATAAAAGATGTTCCAATAGGAACGGCTCCAATCTTCACCTGCAACTAGCAACGCTATAAGAGGGGCTGAGCAAAGCGGTAACATAGCCAAACAACGGTTTGCTAGGACATGGTGGGTTAGAGGTTCAACATGGCAATTGGGAGGCTGACAAGCAAAAGGTAGGCATCGTAGCAGTGGCAAAGCAAAAGAGCGAGCAAACTAGCATAGCAAAGATAGTAGTGATTTCGAGGGTATGATCATCTTGCCTGCACAGTTGTCAAAGTTGACTGGATCCTCACAAGCAAACTCAACGGGCTCCTCGGTAGCGAACTCGTCTCCCGGCTCTACCCAACAAGACAAAAAAGCAACAAGGATACAATCAACCACGTGCAAGACCAAGCAATATGATGAAATGATGACATGCTATGCGGGATGCGATGCGGGATGCAAAATGCAAGATATGGCAGGAAATGCATGAACCTGGCCTCAACTTGGAATTCCAAGTGTGCTACTGGATAGAGGGGATGAAATCGCTTGAAAACGATATAAAGATCATTGGAATCGGAGTTACGGTTTGGAAATGGCAAGCGTTTTAAGATATGACACCGGTCTGCGATTTACAGCAAGTAGGCATCTAAGCGCAACGAAATGAACATGCTAAATGCACCAAACATGAAAACAAACTACATGGCAGTGATGTACACAAGATGGTTAACAAAATACTAGCACTGAGCCATAGGCAAATTCATCCATTAAGAGGTTCAAACAAGCCTGGCAAAAACGAATATGCAAAACAGATTCCAGACTTTGTGAAACCAACACTAGCCTGAAATTTCAGATCACGAAGCCCTCTTCGGAGCAGCAAAACAACATGATAGGTAACCTGACCATGACAAGTAAGAACATGTAATGGAGCTACTCAACAAGCTTAACAAAACACCCAAAGTGACCTGGGGCCAAAAGGGATCACAAAATACTCTACCGAGCTCACGAACATAGCTCAAACACAATCAGTTTTCAGACTTAGTGAAAACTGAGACATGCTGAAATTATAGCTCACGAAGGCATGTAAACGAGCTCGATGCACTCACTACGGTGCAAGTCATGGCAAGACAAGCATATATCCATAAAGAAGGCACAAAATTCTAGCTACACATGGCAATAACAAAGGCATAGCATGCATGGAACACTAACGGTCGCATCGGCAAAATCGCAAACAAGTTGACGATCTGCCCAGATTAACAACGAAGCAAAAGTTGAGCTTGATTGAGTCAACCTAGATCACTCCACATATGCAAACAAAGACATGGATGGATAGAGCATAACATAAATATCAAAACTCCCTTAGTGATCATCCTCAAAAGAGGCACGGATCACTAGGAAACAAGCTGGACATATAGCATCACGAACTAAAATATCCCAGACTTAGTGAAAATCACTAAGTCCCTGAAATCAGCAATCTCAGGTACCTCTCTTCGCAAGCTTGCACAAGACAACACACACATCCTAAAAATGCATGCGTGATACCTCTGGAAAGAATACAAAATGCTTAACAAATCATCCCAAAGGGGCACAGGCATATCATGCACGGATTAAACATGGCAAAAAATGACAAAAGTGCATGATGAACTAACGGATCTGCAATTTAACTCACAAAGCCTCCTTCTAACAGCATTTTGGGCACCAAGATGAACTCAAATGCAAATGATGCAATGGAATGAAATGATATACATGTCGAGACGAAGATCTTGATATATTATATTCCCAAAACGGAGTTACGGTTACAGAGTTACAGGCGGTCAAAATATGCATAAAAAACTAGGGTTAGGGACGAAAAAGTCAACCGAGAACTCAGATCCAGATCGGGATCTCGCGGGTACTGTTCACGACACTGTTCACGGCACGTTCTTCGAGAACTCTAGCGAGGGCGTGGTGGCCGGAGATGGAGGGGAGAGGCCGTGGGCCAGTAAGGGGCGGCCGGATCCGGCCCGGACCTTGCCCCGGCCGGGCGGAGGGCGGCGGAGCTCACCGCGGTGAGTTGCGGCGGCGGTGGAGCGGCCGGCCGGCGGCTGGGCGGCGATGGCGGGGCTCGCCGGCGACGGAGGCGTGCGGCGGCGCGGGGCGGCGGCGTCGGGGAAGACGGGCGGCGCGAGGCGGCGGGGAAGTGGCCCGCTCGGGCGGCGCGGGGGCCGGGCGCGGGCTCCCGCGGGCCGGCGGCGGCGGCGGCGGTTGGCGCCACGTGGCGCGCGGCGAGAGGGCGAGGGGCGCGGCGGACGTTGTCCGGTCCGCTCCGGACACGTCCGTCGGCGGCGGTTCTGGAGTTTTTTTTTGAACTAGGGTTTCGAGGTGGAAGACGAGATCCGAAATGGAGGGGGCTATATATAGGCATAGAGGGAGCTAGGAGACTCCAAATGAGGTGCGGTTTTCGCCCACGCGATCGTGATCGAATGCTCTAGGACATGGAGCAGAGTTTGGTGGGTTTTGGGCCAAATTTGGGGGGGTGTTGGGCTGCAACACACACGAGGCCTTTTCGGTCCCTCGGTTAACCGTTGGAGTATCAAACGAAGTCCAAATGACCCGAAACTTGACAGGCGGTCTACCGGTAGTAAACCAAGGCCGCATGACAAGTCTCGGTCCAATCCGGAAATGTTTAATCACCACACATGAAAGAAAGCTAGAAATGGCCACCGGAGGAGAACGAAGCGCCGGAATGCAAAACGGACAACGGGGAAAATGCTCGAATGCATGAGATGAACATGTATGCAAATGCAATGCACGAGGTGACATGATAAGAGATGCACGAAAAAGAAAACAACACACGGAGACAAAGACCCGAACCCGAGAAATAAATATAACTTAACACCGGAAACGGCAAGAGTTGGATACAAATATGGAAAGTTATATCTGGGGCGTTACAGTCTCCCAGCTCACCAGGGCTACTTCACCGAGCACATCGTCGCACCTCCGCCCCCGAGGCCATTGGGGCTTCACCAACGGTCTCGTCCACCGCATCGTAGCACTCCGCTGCCACTCAAGATCTTCATCCGAGCGTGGCTAGCCAACGCCAGTGCATCACCCTCAACGGCTCTGAAGTGACCCGCACTCTAGCTAGGCGAGCATGCCCAAACGCCGGCCCAAACTAGGTATCCACACATCACTCCCTTGTGCGATGTTCCGACAATGTTTGGATATCCTTTCACTTCTCTCTTAGCTTACACACCTATGCAACTCTGACCTTAACTCTTATTTCTTCTGTAGATATCATCTGAAACAAGAAAATCCATATTTTAGCGAAGCATGACGGCGCTACGGGATCTGGTACACATCTTGCACACCTGTATAACCTTGTAAGTATCTGTCCACCGGTACAACATCAAGATCGATTCCTCTTATTTGATCAACCATTCGCCGTGTCAAAAATGCAGAGGGGGATGCAAGGAGCACAAGGCCTGCACATCCAAGCAAGTGGTAACATGGACTTGTACATGGAACATCCCAAGCGCAAGCAGGGCTGCAATGAGCCTGTAAAAGGAGCTAGCGTATGTCCCTGCATTTCATTTAATTCGTACTGGCATTCGTGTATGATTTGCGTGTAGTGGCTGATCCACGAATTCAAGTTACCAGGGGCGAACATTTAACTTAAAAAATACGAAGGCACTTGCACTCCGGAAATCAACATAACTTGAGAAATGTGAAGCTACATGCACTTTGAAAACCAACTAATGATCCAAAGTAGTTCAGATTATAAACACTAAATGATGCAAGCACCAAAAAACACAAAATGCAACATGGTGTATGAGGTCTACAAACATGGTCTGTACCTGCTTGAATTATTCGTTCTTTGGCTGAAAATATCGAAGTGTAATTGCACGTATAACCAGTGCGCAAACTACATATCAATATATCTATCCTGCACAAGTATGCCAATAGTTTCAAACAACAGATTAGAAAAGTATTTATGCTATGTTGTCATGATACGGGGACTTTCTGGTAGATGGCCTCGACGTTTCCTCAAGCTATGAAAATGCAATATAATTTGCTTGTCATCAATGCCTGCAAATCTCTGTCTCTCTCAACATAGTAGATCATCATTAGACACTAAATCCTTTAATGAGCTTGCAAAATGCTTGCATTAGATCCCTCATTATACACTATATGTTCATCACCAGGAGCATGTAAAATGTTTGCATCAAATCCTTCATTAGCAGTCTGTTCATTAGACACTTCAGGCTCAAGAACAACATGAGCTTGTATGTTTGCACCGGAAACTTGATTAGATACATCAGATTAAGTCAGTTCAGTATTGATGGGGGAGTTATAAAATAAGTGGAAATTGGTTTCATTTTCTCATAGATTCCCTACATACAGGCAGTTTTACAACACCGTAAGGTTTAACTATTGGCCAGAAATTGAAGAGTTGAATTAGATATAATCAGGGATGTGATGTACCTGCTCGTTGCGCATGCTACTCTTGCAATTAGCGACTGTCCGTTTGCGCAAGCTCGATGCCATGCCCGTGCTGCCGCCGCTGCCTCCCACGCAGGCTACACCCAGGGTTGGATCTTCATCTTCTTGTCCTTCCGTTCACTTGAAGCCCGGCGACCGCCCTCCAATGAGGGCGCGAGGAAGTGCTGTGTCGGTCTGTACAGCGGCGGCTAGGTTAGGAGCGGACCAGACTAGAGGCTGGAGTGAAGGAATTGGGATTTTTCCTGCTGTCGATCGATATGGGAGGCGCTCGTTTGGGCCGCGAGCCTGCTATAGGGCCTGCCTTGCACTTATGTTATTGGCCCACCCAAATTGAAACATTTTTCTTCATTTTTTACATTGCCTGCTCATCCGTTGGGACGAACAAAACTAGCATGGGCCAACCTGGACGACTCAAACTACGTGCACACTTTCCAGCCACCTGAGGCGGCCACCCATACCAGCCCCTATGGTGGCGTCGCCCCTTTTTGCGTGTATGATTGGATAGTGAAAAATATTCCAGTGGCGCTTTTGATTTACCCACAGAATGGTTGAATTGCTTGTTTCTATGAACTGAGTTCGCCAATAATGTGAAGGATGCCAGTCTTTTCATCCGATTGTAGATTGCTTAGATCTCGATATGCCAAAAGTAATTGCACGAAATATACAGTAAAAGCCAGTGTGATGTGTTTGGCTACAACTAGTCTGACTATACGTCCTCATATAACATATCAAGGACGCACCATCTTACCAGATTAACCATCCGACTTACCCATGCAGTGTGGGAAGAAAGACGTATTGGGACTGCGTATCCAAGCAATTGATGCCATGGACTCCTTCGTACAACCATGTTAGTGAAAAAGAAGTTGCAGTGTGCCTGTACAAAGAACTGGCGTAAGTTCAGTTACCTGCTTCTCGGAATTTTAGTTAGCCATTTATTGCAAAATTGTTCAATTACGTTGCTTGGCTTAATTTAGTTTGCTACTGATTACATAATGGCACAGCCTGTTAATCATATTGTAGACTGCGCCTATCTATGTGTTTGATACTTACTGTTAAGAATTACCTGTTTGCCTTAACTTAAATATCTACTTGTTTGTTTAACTGCTTTGCTGCTGCAACAGCGGGTTACAATGATGTTAATAACTACTTTTCAGCATCCAATTGAAACTCTTTAATTCCTTGTTTGTTTAACTGGTTTGCTGTTATAACTCCCAGTTGAGATGTTTTGCTAACTTCAACTTTTCTAAATCCCATCGGAACTTTAATGGCAAAACAGGTTAGCCCAAGATCAAAGAGCAAGGTCCCCATGGACGTTGTATCATCCCACGGCAGTGGCACTGGCCCAATCGTGCATTATGAATTGCCAACTGCTGATGCTCTAGAGGCTAAACTAGTGGTAGAAAGAGATTATGCATCTCCACTTAGAGATGAAGTTGACATGTTGAGGAAGCAAACAGCACAATCACAAGCAGTACTCAAGAAAACCATTAAATATTTGGTGGATTTCAAAAAGAAGCAAGCTGAGACTGACCAGATTGTTAAGGTCCTGGAGGAAAAAAGGAAATTAAATTCCTACTTGGTAAATCATACGTGAAATGTTCTTTCCATAGTTGAATAACCTTTGTGTTGTCTGTTCATGTAATCAATCAAACCATTTGTTTTAGAGATCATGTAATAATTTTTTTTTTGTTTTTTTGTTTGTAATTTTATTTGAGCACAAGTCTGTATTAATTGATAAGACTCGGAGACATTTCATTTGGACTGCTGTGCCAGACCTACAAATATGCCAATCGGGCTGAATGTGCATTCAGCAAAACTAGTATACATGGACCATAAGTGGCACGCATCGGAAAGGGCCAAGATGCTGGCTAAAAAAGGATGCTGTTGTAGCCAAAAAAGTACAGCGGCCTGGCTTATGTATGTTAGTTGATATTATTGATCCATATACTCTATAAGTGTTTATATGTTTGTTAGTTCCGTACATTCTTGGTTGATTGACTCGGTATTTGAATCTTGATACATCGCTTGTGTACATATCTAAATGGGTGTACACATTATGCTGCATGTGACATTTGAGTTGGACATGAAGTGTTCCAAATATTTGAATTCACCTTAAACTGGATTCTAGTTTCTGAATTTGAGTATCGGCATTTGTAAACCATATTCATATATGACAGTGGAATACATCTTTATTGTCCTTTTGAAGATATATAAAAACACATAGAATGATTTATAAAGATTCACATAGGAATACAAAATGGATTCGAATTTAGTTGCCAGGGTAAACGTGGATGCTTATTGCCCCAAAATTAGAAAGAAACAGCAAAATGTCCACTCCCACATCGGCTGCCCGAAGCCAAGTGTTTGGGAGATGGAAATTATTGTCTACCCATTACATGGACAATCCATCGGCCCGATTTCCACTGCTCTAAATAGTGGTAGGTTAGTAACTTCAATTAGACGTGACACGACCGCCTCTGAGCCCATTCCGACACGGTGGGCGTCAAACATGGGCGGCAAAACTCATTTGATTCAAGATCGTCCAAAAGACCTCTGTTTCTCCCTCCATTCCCCATTCATACATGGTGGGCAGCAAAACAAACTCTCCTCGTATGAAATAGATGTAGGCTAATATTTTAAATAGGGGCAGATGTGTAACTTCAATCATATGTGATACAACCGCCCTACCTGTCAGCCCTGTTCATACACCGTGGGCGCCAACCATGGGCGGTAAAACACCCTCTCCTCGCCCGAAATAGTTACCGACAAATATTTGGGAGATGCGAGATTACCATCCTATCCCCAACCGACGAGACACCCAAATTTGAAATGGGGGATAAGTTCGTAACTTTCCAATATTTTAGACAGGCGCGTCCCAAAAACATGGTTCCCCGTACCTCTCCCTCCAATTTCCCATTCATACACCGTCCGCGCTAGAACACCCCATTCCCACACCAGCCTCCGTCGGCCACCCCATCCATCGCCGCCGTCCTCCACCACATCCATCACCACCGTCCTCCACCAAGCCGGAGCGCCTACCAAGACCGTGTCATCCACTGCTAGAGATGGACGTTTCTCATCCATGAGGACGGACCAATAGCCTTGCATCGTGTCCTCTCACTTCATCGGCGCCGTCCTCCTCTTTGCCGGGGCCGCTCACACGACCTTCTCTTCCACCGCAACGGGACTTATCCCCCGATGCACCCGTCTACCATCGCAGATCTGCTTCAACGCCACCGACAGCCATCGCACCATCGATGCCTACACGGCGCCGCAAGAGAGGTGGTACTTCATATCTCCTCAACTTTTTGATCTCAACCAGAAAATAGATCTTAACTTGGTTACTCTACTTTCTTTTCAGCTCTTATAATTTAGTTCTTAGTTCGAAGCAAACAATGGATGCTAAATATCATTTCTCTGGTTTGCAGCTTCAAATCTGCCATGGCACAGCCATAATACGGTTTAATTGATCATGCTTAGGGTTTAATTGATCATGTTGGTTCCGTGGTGGTTTCTTTAATAGAAATTACAGGGGAAACCCTCTTTTGCTAAAAAATATATGCTTAGAGTTTCCCCCTTTAATGATCACTATACGATCAGAATACATGCTTCGTTTCATAATAACACTGCTCCACCCATCAAGCTAAACACGCTTAGTTGTTCAAATACGAATCTGATATTATTAAAACAGAGTTGTTTAATTGGTCAGCTAAATGTTCCTAAATTACTTTCGAAAATGCATGTTCGCCGCTCGGGTGTGTATCTCTGTGTGTGGTCTGGTCTGCACGGTTGGGGAGGTGAACTTTGCATATGCAGGGGTTTATAGGGAGACACTCTCTGAGTTGAAACCGCAATGCATTCCATAGATAATCTGACTACTTTTTATGTTTTCATGAATCTTAGATTCTGAACAGCATCATAATGATTATGAGCTTGCGCGCATGAAAAGAATAAAGTAGAACAATGCCATGGCTGTCAAATATGGCATTAAGGGACTGAAATCAAGTCTGGATACAATGCAATGCAAAGACTCTCCACCTACAGATTCTTGCTCAGAATATGATCCTAACAGTGATTCTGAGCTAGTGGGAGACCTAAGTCAATGTAGCTCCCTAGTGGAGGAGTCAGAGGAAGATGCCCTATCTTATTCACCCATCAAGGTACTTGCTCTAACTTTCCAAGGTTACATTACTCGCACATATCTTGCAACTGATGCTTTGCATTGCTTCTACTTTGTTGAACTGCCATTAGCTTAGTTTACGCATCGTGTATGTGAGTACGCCCTGCCTATCCATTTTCAGTACATATTCCATCTGTCATCATACCATATTTATCCACTCAAATGCTTTTCTTGTGTATCAGATGTTCAAAAGGAAGAGGGCAACTACTGATCATGGAGGAGCACAAGCAAAGTATTTGGAATAGGTAGTGGCACCTGATAAATCAAATAGCCCATTAGGTGTAGTTGCAATATCACCTGACCCACAAAATACCCCAACTCTAGCAGACTCTAGCCCTACTACACTGGTCATTTTTGATGCCCCAACTCAGCAGACCCCAACTGCAGCAAACAGTATGATTATGCCAGTTGACATAGCACCAGCTGTACGACGCAAAACCCCCATTCCAGCAAAGAGTACACCAAATCCAGTTGAAAATTCCCTTTTCGAACCAGAGAGAGCCCCAATTGCAGCAAATAGGACCCCTGTTCCATTTCTTCCCAGTTTAGAAGACGAAGCTTATGTTGTTGTCAGGAACTTTGTGCGCATCTTTCCTTCATGGAAAGATTATACCGCAGACACAGAACAATTTCCAGTCTTCCTCCGCAACTTACGCGTAATGTACTAATGTTATTCATGGTCATTAATGCATATGTTTCTGCTGACAGAAGACACAATATTTCATTCTTTTAAATAGGTAAGGTGCAAACTGGATTGTGATGACGAGCAAGGGTTGGTTGCGCTTTTCAAGCACTCGTTGATGAAGTATCATTCCTACCTGAGGCAAGCGCACTTCGATGGCAAGCCTCTGAACAAAATTTCTGTAAAGTCTCCGGTGCTACATTTATCCGGCGGTGACTGGAATAATCTTGTTACACATTGGTCTCGGCTGCAGCGTAAGGTACTGTCTATCATATCACATCACAATTTGAACTACATTTCTGCATTTTCCTTAATGTCTCACTTGTACGAAAACTGTTAGCAGAAGAACATTCATTCTCAAGGGACCACAGAATCTTGCAACTATACTACACACTGCTTTGCTCTTATGAGTACCTCTTGCCCTGTATGACCATATTTACTTTCATAGCTATTTGATTATGTAGCATCACTGCACATGTTAGCCTCGTAATCGTCCATTTGGTGGACATTATAAGATCTGTATGGACTCTTACATAAATTTAGAATCAACCCAATGCTTTTGAAGAGGTTTAGCTCTGCAGTCCTCTTGTAAGGAATGAACGTGGTCTATCACTGTACTTACATTAACAGCTACTCCCTCCATCCCATAATATAAGAACGTTTTGTACAGTACACCAGTGTTCAAAACACTCTTGTATTATGGGAAGAGGGATTGGTTCATTTTGCAGCATTCTGCATCTTATCTCCTTCGCCCACCATTTACTAAAAAGATCAGATCTATATTTAATCTTACCAACAAGTAGAATACACAGACAATGCCAGTGCAGAAGTGTAGCCCATTGCTCTTGTCAATACATTTTGTCCTGTAATGCTTGTACTTCCAGGGATTGGTAGTTTATTATGTAGCATCAATCTGCATCTTATCTTCATTATCCTCTACCCCTTCCAGTATTATCATATCTATAATTACACTCTAGAAAATGTAGAGTGCATGCAATGCTTATGAAGAAGATTCCGTGCTGAAACTCTTGAGTTATCCTTCCCTTGACATGGAGAAGGGCATTATAAAGCCGGTGTTAACTATTAATGTAAGTCAATCCTTCTAATGCCTTTATTGTTTACTACTGTTTAGTTTGCTGTTTCTACCAAAATGCATGTTCGTAACAACTGTAAGTTCTAAGTTTTACTTGTAAAACCAAATTCCTTATTCATACCATGCACATTACTTAATACTCCCTATATGTATGCTTGTTTTTGTGGATCTATAATCCATTATGTGGTGAAGCAGCCCACGTTTGCACCTTGTCATCTCCTGTTTTATCTTACTGATGTGGCTGATGATATGAACAACATGCCATGCACATTCTCCAAAATAGATACAATGATTTTCTTTGCCCTTCATCTATGCTTCTTATGTTGACATGGTAATCCAGTAGTGTGGTGAACCTCCCCGCATTATGAACAATGCCAAATTATGCTATTGATATTTTGAACATACTCTTTATTTTCTAATTTGAAATTGGATAGAATTGATAGAACAGTTATCATCTTTGTTTATACACGTGGAAAACCTGTCATCTCTCTGCTTTGTTTCAGGGTGATATGCCTGATGGCATGCACAAGTCTGCTGAAGGCTGTGAGACAAACCCAACATATATTGCAGCAAAGAAGGCAAAACATCTTGAAGATCGCGAGACAACCCCAAAGTCTTGTCTTGATGCAGTGTTCAAGTTACTTGACACTAACAGTCAGACAAGCTCACAGAATTCGCTGTCTGAATTAGTTCGACTTCTTCAGTCCCAAGTTCTAGCAGAAAGGCATTCTGCAACTCAACTTCGACTTGAAGTCCTATCTCTAAGAAATATTGCGGAGAACACCAATGAGAACCTCATCGCTAAACAGCTACACCTGGAAGCTATGACCGACATGCTAGGCCGTTCTCACAGCCTTGCTTAGCAGCTTGCGCAGCAGTTCCCCCGCAAGGCTAACCTTTCTTGAACTGTCTTGGAAGTGGTCTCGGTTCAGTATTATTTTTTTACACTGCAATGGTGCCCAATTTTTGTAATCTTCTTCTACGTTGCGCTTTATGATCACTGGTGGTGAACTTCGATGCCCAGTGGATGTAATATACCTTAATCCCTATATTGTATAGTGTAGGTTTATTCTAAGTTACTATGTTGTAATTTCTTTATTGTATAGAGTAGCTTTGTTCGTAATTCATACTAGTTACGCAGCAGCATGAAATGAACCCCGGCCCATGATTGTGCGAAACAAATCATGGGCTTTTAACAGGCCAAAATTGTCTCGGTCCTTGTTTGGCCCAATCAGATATCGGCTGCGAGCAGGCCGGATGAAAACAGGGCCGTAGTTAGGCCCAACTATATGACTGGCTTGTAACAGGCCGAAATTAATATAGGGCCGAAATGTTAAACGGGCCCTTAACAGGCCAAAACTAATATCAGGCCGAATTACTAAGTGGGCCTTTAGCAAGTGGGCCCAAAAGCATAGTGTCTAGTTGACGGGCCGAATCTGATGTGGGCCATAATTGAGCCCAAAGCCTCTTAAAGGGCCGGACCTGATCTGGGCCGTAATTTGGCCCAGAACGTGGTAGGCTTTTAACGTGCCGGATCTCATATGGGCCACTGTTAGGCCCGGAGCGTGGCAGGCCATTAATGGACCGGATCAAATATGGCCCGGCATTTGGCCCAAAACATGGCAGCCAGTTAATGGGCCGGCCTACTAGGGTCCTCAAAATCTTGTGGGCCTACAGCTGGGCCGGCCCATTAATGTCGGCGAAATCTCGTGGGTCTTTAGCTGGGCCAGCCCATTATGACCCTGTAACATCCCAAAATTCTAAATTTTGGAATGTTATAATAAATAGATAGACTTGACTGACTGTTTGATTGATTGAGTGACATTGAGTGAAATTCGAAACTTTTGAAAGTTAAATGAGAGGGAATAAAAGGACTTTCCCAAACTTTCATCGTTGCTTTCTGATCTCCATGAATTCAAATTCGTTTCAACATAAAACCCTAGAGAGAAGATGACATGAGTTCTTCCATTTAAAATGAAAAGGGTGTTTGAAAAATATTTGAATTCCATTGGGAAATATTTTCCACTTCTGAAACTTTATGCAACTCAATGATTTTCACGAGAGAAGATAAAATGACTTCTTCAAATTATATATGAAATATGAGTTGGGAGTTTCAAAGAATTAAATTCAAAGTTCTTTTGAAATTATTTTCAATTTGGAATGTTATACATTAGATCATCATGCATATCTTATTTTCTTGGTTTTTGGTCGATCCTAGAAATTTCACACAACTCAAGGACCTTCGGAGAGAGTTGGAGATTTCGTTATTTTCATATTTGAGTTCTCTCAAATTTTGAAAAAAAAGAGGATCATTTGATTTATTTTATTTTATCTTCGATAATTTTTCCAATATCATAATATAAGAGAGGGAATAATATGACTTTCCCAAAATATAGGAAAAATGAAGATTTAATAAATAGATCAAATTTGGTTTTTGCCGGAGTTTTATTTGCATTTTATTTGGATAGGGGAAAAACGCGCATTTTTGAAAATTGCATTTTAGGCCCGGAGAAAAGTTCATTTTGTTAAGCTCATTTTTAGGAGTCAGGGAAAATTTACTTTAGGTTTTTTGGAGTTCGTTTAGATCTCTTTTTGTTTTTTTTCTGCTCGCTGAACCGTTTCAAAAAAAAACAGGAAACTCACCCGCAGGCCACCCGGGCCAAGGCCCAGGCCAGCCGCCGGCCGGCCACCCCAGCTGCGCGCCAGCGCTAGGCAGGCGCCAGCCGCCGCCGCTTCTTGCTTCTAGGCCGAGTCCAATATGGACTTAGGTCGGTTAGCCCCCTCTTTCCTTTATTCTGTTTTCCTTTTTCTTTTAGGACTCTTTTTCCTAATCCTAGTCTATTTCTTGTCCCCTACCCCAAGTCTCCTCACCCCTCCCCAATATAAATACCCCAACACCCCCCCTCTAAACCCACCAAATCAAACCCCCTCTCCTCACACCAAAAACCGAAGCCCCCTCTCCTCCCCAAGCCGCGCCTCACCCCACGCCCCTCACCCGCGCCGCCTTAGCCGCCGCCACCTAGCGCCGCCGCCGCACCTTGCCCACGCCGCCGCCCTACGCCACGCCGCCGGAGCCCCTCGCCGGAGACGCCGCCGGAGGTTGCCCCGCGTCTCTTTTCCTCGGATCGTTTTCTTCTAATCGTTCCGATTCTTTTCTTCTCATCCGATTCGTTTTTCTTTCCGGTTCTTTTCTAAACCATTCCGGTTTTCTAGATCGGTTTTTCGTTTCGGTTTTCTTCTCCGAAACCCTAGATCGGATTCGTTTTCTTTTCCGATCTAGTTGCCTTTAGATCGTTCGCCGGACCGTTCGTCCTAACGAACATGATCATCGGATTCTTCTAGGTTAACGAACGTCCGTTCGTTTAACCGTTCTTCTTTTTCTTCTCGTCGGATTTATTCCGCGATCGTGATCTCAGATCCGATCTTCGTTCTAGTTTTTCTTCTCGCCCGTTTATCGGAATCAGGTGATTCAAGCGCCTGGAGTTTCGTTTCGAAACCGCCGTTCCCTCTAATCAACTTAAACAAGTTTTTGCCCTGGTAAAATTTGACCTAGTTTCAACTTGCTAGAACCGAGTTGTTTTCTTCCGCCGTTTGTTTTCCGTTTTTTTTGTTTGGTTCGTTCTTTCTTTGCAACCGGAGTTCTTAAGTTGAACTATCTGGTTCGTTCTCTTGTTCGAGTTTTACTTGTGCATTAGATGAGTACTTATTGTGTGGTTACTATTGTTTGCTTACGATAGATTGACCGGAGTGTGACGAGTAGATCTATCAAGAGATTTTGAGTGCGAATCATCTTCATCTACATTGCAGGCAAGTTCACACTTTGATCATACCTTCCCTACAACCCATGTTTTATTGCATTAGATCAATCGCCTCACATTGCATGATTAGGATCTAATGAAATTGTGGGATGGGAAGTAGATGAGGTAGTACCTATTACCTGTATTATTATGAAACCTTTGGGAGTTACTTCTACATTTGCTTATTATGCCATGCTATGCTAGTAGACGTGGATTGGGTGAGTGATATCCATGACGGATGTGAGTTGATAATTTTAATGGTTTATCTAAGGTGGCAACTTAAACACACATCTGGGTGGATTGAGGCACCTGATGTCTATCAGGACTTGCCTGTTTTTTTGGACCGCCACCCAGGCTCAAAGGGATCATAAGATAATTCAAGCTAGAAACTTCCGTGTGCAGCCACATGCTGCTATGGGCTCTGGCATAGTTGACTAAGTTGTGCGAACTCTTACGGGGTGGACTAGCAGATGTAGGGGTTATAGGTGGTACGGTCTACCCCACATGTAAGGTGCTAGCGCTTCTGAAAGACTATGTCTCGGTCATCCGCTTCTCAAACACCATGTAGTGCGAGAAAACAAACGGAGGCGATCGAGTCTTGTGGGAAAAGTGCGCAAACCTCTGCAGAGTGTACAAACTAATCATGATTAGCCGTGTCCCCGGTTATGGACAACTTGAGTATCTAGTACTCGAATATCATTGTGAATCTCAACATGTTACTTCTAATTAATGTTGTTGAGTTTTAATTACTTTTAATTGGGATTGAGAATGCTGTCAACGATTCTCAATGATTCACAACCACCATGATAGCTAAATAAATTTATTCCTTTGTAGTAGGGAGAAATTGGCTTTACACAAAAACCTTATAACCATAGAGATTTTCCACCAGCCAAATATGCATGTAGTGATAGCCATTGTTCATTTTCTCTATGGTGTGAATTTGCTAGTACATTCAATGTACTGACCCGTTTCGGGCTGCAACGTCTCATGTTGCAGGATCATCTTACGACGAGTAAGTGATACGTTAGGGTTACGATTTCTACACTCAACCTTGCCATTGGTGTTGATGGGAATCCACAACCTTGTTGCTTCCGCTATAAGGATTGAGGTAATAGTACTTATGTTACTTTATACATGTGATTTACCTCTGTTATAAATCCTTCGAGTACTGTGTGTGTCAGCATACTGATCCAGGGATGACACATAAGCACAAAGACTTGATTCATTCGGGTCGGGTCGCTACAAGATGGTATCAGAGCACATGTTGGCTGTAGGACGTGACCCTAGAAACTGGCAAGCCCATAGCAAAGATTTTTCTCTACAACTGTCCCCTTTCAAAAAAGATCTTATACCTCTCTTGTCTTCTGAGCTTATTCAAAAAATTCCCTTTAGTGAGACCATACCCCTTTCCCCTTTTTGACCACTCGAAGATTCCACTCATGAGACCACTCCAAGAAGTATTGGATATCAGACAAGTAAGACCATTCGGAATGAAGAGGATTTTACCATACAATATGATAATGGAAACTACAATTATGAAGACTCTGAAGACTAGGAGAATTGGAGGCTCTGAAGAATCCCCAGATTTGTATGACCTAGGAATGCTACCCTTATGGAACTTGGCGGATTATGGAAGTTGTCAATACCCAAGATCAAGGTGTATCGGAGAAAGACTGAAACAAGGAGTATGAGAACTCGAAGTTTTGTCAAAGAAACCCTAAGGCAGGAGATATCAACTGTGGAGAGATAGCTCATGGAAATGACAAGAGCAAAAAAACACAGTTATCCATGATGTCATCACCCGCTAATGCTATTGTCACCGTGCTGAGTTAAGGATGCAAGTCTTCAGAATGGGTTTGATGGAAGAAGGCTGATGGAGCACCTAGCATAAAGATGAAGTTTTAGCCCTAGCCGGAATATCACCAGGGTCTGGAGTAGTACATCAAGAAGTTAAAATGGAGCTCCAGGAAGTCGTATTAGATAAGGAAGTATTTCATGAGGAACTTAGGACCCAGAAGTTGAAGTAGCCAAGCTGGAGGAGCTACAACCACGAGAGACCGGAGAATTGTCAAGAACTAAAGGACAGTATGACCATGGTTCATGTGAAGGATGTTGAAACCAGAAGTTTGAAATGCAACTCCGGAATATTAATGGATGTCACGAGAGATTTCACGTCAACAGAGATTGATCTGGCAAAGGAACTTGAGAAGGACAAGCATGATCGGAAGAAGCCATTGGAGGCATGAACAAGGCTTGAAGAGTTTGGAGACGTTGAAGATTTATTGACCCTTAGAAGACCAAACCCCTATTATATACCTACGTTAGATGCGACGATTGTGAGCTGTCATTTGTTTGTTGTTTTCTCGACAGCCACAATAAAATCTGTCTTTTCAAAACTTTGTTTGTATTGTGTGTATCCCTCTCCCTCTCTCTTATCTCACCCCAAACCCATGGACCAAATGGAGGATGAATGGAGATGAGCTTGTATTTTCTGGACCGATGAGTCAATTGGAGACGAACCGATGGATTCAGAACATGGAGGATCACATGGAGAACAACCCTATAGTCGGAAAGGATATGGCCCAACATGCTCTTCAATGCTTTGAAAGAGGTGGTGCTACTTGATGGAGGATATACCAAACCATCAATGGATGGCAAGGATTAACCACTTGGAAAGAATTTAAGTTGACTTTGCTAAAGTCTCAGTTTGTGGCCCAGAAGTTGAAGCCTTATGGAAAGGACATGAAGAAACCTTGTGCATGCAAGATTTGTGGAGAAATCGGACACAACCATAAAGAACACAAGGATGAATGCCCTAATTGTGAAGGAAGTCACCCAGCTGAAGAATGCCCAACTAGGCAGATCACTTGTTTCTTGTGTGAAGGGACTACCCACTATCCTGCTCAGTGTCACATTTACCCCATGGTACAAAGAACCATCCAGTAGAATAAAGAAGTAATGAAAGGAGCCCTTATGGAAAGTTTAGAAGAACCTGTGATGAAGGAAGATGTGGAGGACACACCCAAAGAAGAACCAATTAAACCCTGCACCAAGTCATGCTATTCATGTGGAGAAGAAGGACACATCTCCCAAAATTGTATGAATGGGGATCTAGTAGAATTCCCGGCTGAGGAAGTAGAGTATGACCCACAGGAAATAGAAGCCCTGATTGGAATGGAAAAGTCCAGAAAGAGAAGTAGATTGGATTCCAGGAATGATCTGAGTCATGTCACCTGTTACAGGTGCAAGGAGTCAGGGCACTACCTCAACAGTTGCCCAAAAAGGAAACCTCGACACTTGTCAGAAGTAATATGTTTTAGTTGTAATGGAGCAGGGCACTTTGCCAGAGAATGCCCCAAGGAGAAGGAAACTTGTGCTAGATAGTTGAGTTTGCAACAAAGAAATGGAGTAGTAGAAGTGAGAACATTTTCTTTTATATTGAGGTGTTGAGTTGAGACATGTAATGGAAAAGTGAGAGATTGAATTCAATTGAGGGTGAGAAAGTTAGCATCGCTGGTACTGATATGGATTTTATGAGTTGTTACTCTATGAAGAAGGATTTTGACAATTTTTGAGAATAAGAGAAATATGGTCTATGGAAGATTTATGCATTTTAAGGGTGGTAGTACCCTGTAATGGATTTCGGACAAAAATGAATACGAGTTTAGTCCCGATATGTGTGATGCCCCAAGAGTATGTGGGATGAAGTTGGAGACCGACGGTTGTTTGGACCAAAGGAGTCAGAAGAGAATGTTAAGTTGATTTGAGATAGACTGAAGGTAGCTCAGTCCAGGCAGAAGAGTTATGTAGACTCAAAAACTCAAGGAGGTAGTCTATGAAATTGGAGACAAAGCATGTCTTTATGTGTCCCCTCTGCGAGGAGTTAAACGAATTGGAGTTAAGGTAAAAGTTAGCCCCGAGATTTGTAGGACCATACCGAGTTTTGGAGCGTATGAGAGAAGTGGCCTACAAGTTTGAGTTACCCGAAGGACTGTCAGGAGATCATGATGTGTTTCACATTTCCCAGTTGAAGAAGTGCCATGCAGAGATGGCCAATATTTCCATGTAAGGACGCTTGACCCTGGAAAGGATAATGATGTTCCACGAAGTAGAGTATGGACTTCATAAGTATAAGTTTTTATCTCGGCATGAGGGATATTCCATGAGGATGAAGAAATAAATTACTAATGGATATAAAGGAGGTATGATGTTGGAAATATGGATCAATGGAAAACTCCATGATGAGTCTGAGTAAACATGTCCTAGATTGGTGCCAATAGAAGGAAGGAAGACAGAACAATTGGATGGATTTAAGAATACTAGGAAGTTGGAAATTGGAATAATGATCAGTTACCCGATTATAAGTTCAAGGACTACAAGTGATGAGATGGGCCATAACCCACAGGCCCCAAGACCTTCCAAAAAGCAAGCACACTCTTGCTGAAGGAAAAACCCTGGAAGAGGATATGCCCTTATCGATAGACGATCTTATAGGAGTTACGCAAAACCTGAGAGTTGTGAAGGAACGATAGGTGGTTGTTTGTCTTGCAGAATCTATGGATTTATCCGAACATGGTTCGTCGACAAGAGAAATTCTGCAATGCTTGTGAGGATGACCGAGTGTTAGAATGCGAGATTCGCTAAACTGTATACAAGGTAATGATTTGGGTGCGGGATGGATTGATCACCATACCGACTTACTCTTATTATTCGCCCTGCTATATGGGATGGTAAATCTGAGTGACTTACCTATAGTAGAGAGACGGCGATGAAAACCTTGTTTAAACCTTAGAATGGTATAAGAATTTTTCCCTTGTACACGACAACTTTTTGCCAACCGTAGGTTATATGGTGAGGATCAACCCAGACCCATTTCCTGCAGGAGAAACCATAAATTGTTGACCACCATGAGATATCGATAGTTGTTTAGTTTTGGCGCCAGACCGGTCTGCTACGAAGACCCAGTCGCGGAATAACCTTACCAAGAGGAAAGGACAAAAGAATTGAGGAAAAAAGGTTATGCCGTTACCGGAAGAGCTCTGAGGAGAAATTTTCTCGAGGATCTGAGAAGACCGACACTGTCAAGAAATAAGGATGGAGTATATGAGTTTTGATGGAACCGTAACAATGATTCTAAGGCTGGTAGCACCCCAGACCCCGTGTGATGATTGATGGATTTTGAGAAGACACCCAAACCCTAACCTTTTCTTGCTAGCCTCTCCGAATCTCGAGGACGAGATTCATTTTAAGGGTGGTAGGTTTGTAACATCCCAAAATTCTAAATTTCGGAATGTTATAATAAATAGATAGACTTGACTGACTGTTTGATTGATTGAGTGACATTGAGTGAAATTCGAAACTTTTGAAAGTTAAATGAGAGGGAATAAAAGGACTTTCCCAAACTTTCATAGTTGCTTTCTGATCTCCATGAATTCAAATTCTTTTCAACACAAAACCCTAGAGAGAAGATGACATGACTTCTTCCATTTAAAATGAAAAGGGTGTTTGAAAAATATTTGAATTCCATTGGGAAATATTTTCCACTTCTGAAACTTTACGCAACTCAATGATTTTCACGAGAAAATATAAAATGACTTCTTCAAATTATATATGAAATATGAGTTGGGAGTTTCAAAGAATTAAATTCAAAGTTCTTTTGAAATTATTTTCAATTTGGAATGTTATACATTAGATCATCATGCATATCTTATTTTCTTGGTTTTTGGTCGATCCTAGAAATTTCACGCAACTCAAGGACCTTCGGAGAGAGTTGGAGATTTCGTTATTTTCATATTTGAGTTCTCTCAAATTTTGAAAAAAAAGAGGATCATTTGATTTATTTTATTTTATCTTCGATAATTTTTCCAATATCAAAATATAAGAGAGGGAATAATATGACTTTCCCAAAATATAGGAAAAATGAAGATTTAATAGATCAAATTTGGTTTTTGCCGGAGTTTTATTTGCATTTTATTTGGATAGGGGAAAAACTCGCGTTTTTGAAAATTGCATTTTAGGCCCGGAGAAAAGTTCATTTTGTTCAGCTCATTTTTAGGAGTCAGGGAAAATTTACTTTAGGTTTTTCGGAGTTCGTTTAGATCTCTTTTTGTTTTTTTTTCTGCTCGCTGAACCGTTTTAAAAAAAAACAGGAAACTCACCCGCAGGCCACCCGGGCCAAGGCCCAGGCCAGCCGGCGGCCGGCCACCCCAGCCGCGCGCCAGCGCTAGGCAGGCGCCAGCCGCCGCCGCTTCTTGCTTCTAGGCCGAGTCCAATATGGACTTAGGTCGGTTAGCCCCCTCTTTCCTTTATTCTGTTTTCCTTTTTCTTTTAGGACTCTTTTTCCTAATCCTAGTCTATTTCTTGTCCCCTACCCCAAGTCTCCTCACCCCTCCCCAATATAAATACCCCAACACCCCCCCTCTAAACCCACCAAATCAAACCCCCTCTCCTCACACCAAAAACCCAAGCCCCCTCTCCTCCCCAAGCCGCGCCTCACCCCACGCCCCTCACCCGCGCCGCCTTAGCCGCCGCCACCGCCACCACCTAGCGCCGCCGCCGCACCTTGCCCACGCCGCCGCCCTACGCCACGCCGCCGGAGCCCCTCGCCGGAGACGCCGCCGGAGGTTGCCCCGCGTCTCTTTTCCTCGGATCGTTTTCTTCTAATAGTTCCGATTCTTTTCTTCTCATCCGATTCTTTTTTCTTTCCGGTTCTTTTCTAAACCGTTCCGGTTTTCTAGATCGGTTTTTCGTTTCGGTTTTCTTCTCCGAAACCCTAGATCGGATTCGTTTTCTTTTCCGATCTAGTTGCCTTTAGATCGTTCGCCGGACCGTTCGTCCTAACGAACATGATCATCGGATTCTTCTAGGTTAACGAACGTCCGTTCCTTTAACCGTTCTTCTTTTTCTTCTCGTCGGATTTATTCCGCGATCGTGATCTCAGATCCGATCTTCGTTCTAGTTTTTCTTCTCGCCCGTTTATCGGAATCAGGTGATTCAAGCGCCTGGAGTTTCGTTTCGAAACCGCCGTTCCATCTAATCAACTTAAACAAGTTTTTGCCCTGGTAAAATTTGACCTAGTTTCAACTTGCTAGAACCGAGTTGTTTTCTTCCGCCGTTTGTTTTCCGTTTTTTTGTTTGGTTCATTCTTTCTTTGCAACCGGAGTTCTTAAGTTGAACTATCTGGTTCGTTCTCTTGTTCGAGTTTTACTTGTGCATTAGATGAGTACTTATTGTGTGGTTACTATTGTTTGCTTACGATAGATTGACCGGAGTGTGACGAGTAGATCTATCAAGAGATTTTGAGTGCGAATCATCTTCATCTACATTGCAGGCAAGTTCACACTTTGATCATACCTTCCCTACAACCCATGTTTTATTGCATTAGATCAATCGTCTCACATTGCATGATTAGGATCTAATGAAATTGTGGGATGGGAAGTAGATGAGGTAGTACCTATTACCTGTATTATTATGAAACCTTTGGGAGTTACTTCTACGTTTGCTTATTATGCCATGCTATGCTAGTAGACGTGGATTGGGTGAGTGATATCCATGACGGATGTGAGTTGATAATTTTAATGGTTTATCTAAGGTGGCAACTTAAACACACATCTGGGTGGATTGAGGCACCTGATGTCTATCAGGACTTGCCTGTTTTTTTTGGACCGCCACCCAGGCTCAAAGGGATCATAAGATAATTCAAGCTAGAAACTTCCGTGTGTAGCCACATGCTGCTATGGGCTTTGGCATAGTTGACTAAGTTGTGCGAACTCTTACGGGGTGGACTAGCAGATGTAGGGGTTATAGGTGGTACGGTCTACCCCACATGTAAGGTGCTAGCGCTTCTGAAAGACTATGTCTCGGTCATCCGCTTCTCAAACACCATGTAGTGCGAGAAAACAAACGGAGGCGATCGAGTCTTGTGGGAAAAGTGCGCAAACCTCTGCAGAGTGTACAAACTAATCATGATTAGCCGTGTCCCCGGTTATGGACAACTTGAGTATCTAGTACTCGAATATCATTGTGAATCTCAACATGTTACTTCTAATTAATGTTGTTGAGTTTTAATTACTTTTAATTGGGATTGAGAATGTTGTCAACGATTCTCAATGATTCACAACCACCATGATAGCTAAATAAATTTATTCCTTTGTAGTAGGGAAAATTGGCTTTACACAAAAACCTTATAACCATAGAGCTTTTCCACCAGCCAAATATGCATGTAGTGATAGCCATTGTTCATTTTCTCTATGGTGTGAATTTGCCAGTACATTCAATGTACTGACCCGTTTCGGGCTGCAACGTCTCATGTTGCAGGATCATCTTACGACGAGTAAGTGATACGTTAGGGTTACGATTTCTACACTCAACCTTGCCATTGGTGTTGATGGGAATCCACAACCTTGTTGCTTCCACTATAAGGATTGAGGTAATAGTAATTATGTTACTTTATACATGTGATTTACCTCTGTTATAAATCCTTCGAGTACTGTGTGTGTCAGCATACTGATCCAGGGATGACACATAAGCACAGAGACTTGATTCATTCGGGTTGGGTCGCTACAAGATGGTATCAGAGCACATGTTGGCTGTAGGACGTGACCCTAGAAACTGGCAAGCCCATAGCAAAGATTTTTCTCTACAACTGTCCCCTTTCAAAAAAGATCTTATACCTCTCTTGTCTTCTGAGCTTATTCAAAAAATTCCCTTTAGTGAGACCATACCCCTTTCCCCTTTTTGACCACTCGAAGATTCCACTCATGAGACCACTCCAAGAAGTATTGGATATCAGACAAGTAAGACCATTCGGAATGAAGAGGATTTTACCATACAATATGATAATGGAAACTACAATTATGAAGACTCTGAAGACTAGGAGAATTGGAGGCTCTGAAGAATCCCCAGATTTGTATGACCTAGGAATGCTACCCTTATGGAACTTGGCGGATTATGGAAGTTGTCAATACCCAAGATCAAGGTGTATCGGAGAAAGACTGAAACAAGGAGTATGAGAACTCGAAGTTTTGTCAAAGAAACCCTAAGGCAGGAGATATCAACTGTGGAGAGATAGCTCATGGAAATGACAAGAGCAAAAAAACACGGTTATCCGTGATGTCATCACCCGCTAATGCTATTGTCACCGTGCTGAGTTAAGGATGCAAGTCTTCAGAATGGGTTTGATGGAAGAAGGCTGATGGAGCACCTAGCATAAAGATGAAGTTTTAGCCCTAGCCGGAATATCACCAGGGTCTGGAGTAGTACATCAAGAAGTTAAAATGGAGCTCCAGGAAGTCGTATTAGATAAGGAAGTATTTCATGAGGAACTTAGGACCCAGAAGTTGAAGTAGCCAAGCTGGAGGAGCTACAACCACGAGATACCGGAGAATTGTCAAGAACTAAAGGAGAGTATGACCATGGTTCATGTGAAGGATGTTGAAACCAGAAGTTTGAAATGCAACTCCGAAATATTAATGGATGTCACGAGAGATTTCACGTCAACAGAGATTGATCTGGCAAAGGAACTTGAGAAGGAAAAGCATGATCGGAAGAAGCCATTGGAGGAATGAACAAGGCTTGAAGAGTTTGGAGACGTTGAAGATTTATTGACCCTTAGAAGACCAAACCCCTATTATATACCTACGTTAGATGCGACGATTGTGAGCTGTCATTTGTTTGTTGTTTTCTCGACAGCCACAATAAAATCTGTCTTTTCAAAACTTTGTTTGTATTGTGTGTATCCCTCTCCCTCTCTCTTATCTCACCCCAAACCCATGGACCAAATGGAGGATGAATGGAGATGAGCTTGTATTTTCTGGACCGATGAGTCAATTGGAGACGAACCGATGGATTCAGAACATGGAGGATCACATGGAGAACAACCCTATAGTCGGAAAGGATATGGCCCAACATGCTCTTCAATGCTTTGAAAGAGGTGGTGCTACTTGATGGAGGATATACCAAACCATCAATGGATGGCAAGGATTAACCACTTGGAAAGAATTTAAGTTGACTTTGCTAAAGTCTCAGTTTGTGGCCTAGAAGTTGAAGCCTTATGGAAAGGACATGAAGAAACCTTGTGCATGCAAGATTTGTGGAGAAATCGGACACAACCATAAAGAATACAAGGATGAATGCCCTAATTGTGAAGGAAGTCACCCAGCTGAAGAATGCCCAACTAGGCAGATCACTTGTTTCTTGTGTGAAGGGACTACCCACTATCCTGCTCAGTGTCACATTTACCCCATGGTACAAAGAACCATCCAGTAGAATAAAGAGGTAATCAAAGGAGCCCTTATGGAAAGTTTAGAAGAACCTATGATGAAGGAAGATGTGGAGGACACACCCAAAGAAGAACCAATTAAACCCTGCACCAAGTCATGCTATTCATGTGGAGAAGAAGGACACATCTCCCAAAATTGTATGAATGGGGATCTAGTAGAATTCCCGGCTGAGGAAGTAGAGTATGACCCACAGGAAATTGAAGCCCTGATTGGAATGGCAAAGTCCAGAAAGAGAAGTAGATTGGATTCCAGGAAGGATCTGAGTCATGTCACCTGTTACAGGTGCAAGGAGTCAGGGCACTACCTCAACAGTTGCCCAAAAAGGAAACCTCGACACTTGTCAGAAGTAATATGTTTTAGTTGTAATGGAGCAGGGCACTTTGCCAGAGAATGCCCCAAGGAGAAGGAAACTTGTGCTAGATAGTTGAGTTTGCAACAAAGAAATGGAGTAGTAGAAGTGAGAACATTTCTTTTATATTGAGGTGTTGAGTTGAGACATGTAATGGAAAAGTGAGAGATTGAATTCAATTGAGGGTGAGAAAGTTAGCATCGCTAGTACTGATATGGATTTTATGAGTTGTTACTCTATGAAGAAGGATTTTGACAATTTTTGAGAATAAGAGAAATATGGTCTATGGAAGATTTATGCATTTTAAGGGTGGTAGTACCCTGTAATGGATTTCGGACAAAAATGAATACGAGTTTAGTCCCGATATGTGTGATGCCCCAAGAGTATGTGGGATGAAGTTGGAGACCGACTGTTGTTTGGACCAAAGGAGTCAGAAGAGAATGTTAAGTTGATTTGAGATAGACTGAAGGTAGCTCAGTCCAGGCAGAAGAGTTATGTAGACTCAAAAACTCAAGGAGGTAGTCTATGAAATTGGAGACAAAGCATGTCTTTATGTGTCCCCTCTGCGAGGAGTTAAACTAATTGGAGTTAAGGTAAAAGTTAGCCCCGAGATTTGTAGGACCATACCGAGTTTTGGAGCGTATGAGAGAAGTGGCCTACAAGTTTGAGTTACCCGAAGGACTGTCAGGAGATCATGATGTGTTTCACATTTCCCAGTTGAAGAAGTGCCATGCAGAGATGGCCAATATTTCCATGTAAGGACGCTTGACCCTGGAAAGGATAATGATGTTCCACGAAGTAGAGTATGGACTTCATAAGTATAAGTTTTTATCTCGGTATGAGGGATATTCCTGATGTGAGTTGATAATTTTAATGGTTTATCTCAGGTGGCAACTTAAACACACATCTGGGTGGATTGAGGCACCTGATGTCTATCAGGACTTGCCTGTTTTTTTTTGGACCGCCACCCAGGCTCAAAGGGATCATAAGATAATTCAAGCTAGAAACTTCCGTGTGCAGCCACATGCTGCTATGGGCTCTGGCATAGTTGACTAAGTTGTGCGAACTCTTACGGGGTGGACTAGCAGATGTAGGGGTTATAGGTGGTACGGTCTACCCCACATGTAAGGTGCTAGCGCTTCTGAAAGACTATGTCTCGGTCATCCGCTTCTCAAACACCATGTAGTGCGAGAAAACAAACGGAGGCGATCGAGTCTTGTGGGAAAAGTGCACAAACCTCTGCAGAGTGTACAAACTAATCATGATTAGCCGTGTCCCCGGTTATGGACAACTTGAGTATCTAGTACTTGAATATCATTGTGAATCTCAACATGTTACTTCTAATTAATGTTGTTGGGTTTTAATTACTTTTAATTGGGATTGAGAATGCTGTCAACCATTCTCAATGATTCACAACCACCATGATAGCTAAATAAATTTATTCCTTTGTAATAGGGAAAAATTGGCTTTACGCAAAAACCTTATAACCATAGAGCTTTTCCACCAGCCAAATATGCATGTAGTGATAGCCATTGTTCATTTTCTCTATGGTGTGAATTTGCCAGTACATTCAATGTACTGACCCGTTTCGGGCTGCAACGTCTCATGTTGCAGGATCATCTTACGACGAGTAAGTGATACGTTAGGGTTACGATTTCTACACTCAACCTTGCCATTGGTGTTGATGGGAATCCACAACCTTGTTGCTTCCGCTATAAGGATTGAGGTAATAGTACTTACGTTACTTTATACATGTGATTTACCTCTGTTATAAATCCTTCGAGTACTGTGTGTGTCAGCATACTGATCCAGGGATGACACATAAGCACAGAGACTTGATCCATTCGGGTCGGGTCGCTACAGACCCGCAAGAATCTTGTGGGCTTTACCAGGGCCGGCCCATTATGGCACACAAAAATCATGTGGGCCTTTACCTGGGCCGGCCCATTATGGCCCGCAAAATATTATGGGCCTTTAGCTGGGCCAGCCCATTACGGTCCGCAAAATCTCATGGGCCTTTAGCTGGGCCGGCCCATTATGGTCCGCAAAATCTTGTGGGCCTTCAGTTGGGCCGGCCCATTTAAACTAGTTGGGCCGTGCCACGTGTCGACATATCATAGGCGCCTATCAGACCCACCGATGAGCTGACATGTGTTTCGTCCGGCCAATAAGAATTTTACACATGCAAATTTCCCATTGGTCGGGGCTGTTAACGGGTTATTGGATCCAAAACCCGACCCGATAGCTTAACCGCGTTCTGTTACGGTAGATGCCATGTGTCGGTCACCCTTGATGAAAGCACTTCTGTGACGCGCAATTTATCGTCATGGAAGTGGACACTTCCGTGATGATAATTTTGGTAATGTCATGGAACACTTCTACGACAGCACAGGTATGACTATCTTGATTCTGTCATAAATTTGTCATGGATGTACATGCATGACAAAAAAAGTGACCTACTGTGACAAACACGTATCAGCACGGAAGTGTATTTTTTTGTAGTGAGGGTTGTGTCCCTTGAGAATGGTCACCACCTTCCGTCCATGCCTCCTCCCGTTGCTGTGGCCCCGCTCCCTCTCCGGCGCCACTACTACTCCCGGCGGGAGCGGCACTCCGCCCGCGCCGTCCTCCGGCCTCGTCTCGACCGAAAGTGGCCGGAGCCGGTCGGTCCATCGCCGGCGTTGTGCCCTCCCCTGCCTCTCCTCTGTCTCTGATCGGGGAGGCAGCAAGGAGGAAGAAGACAGGCGCGAGGAGAGGGAGATGGATAAGGCAGGCCCCACGCGTCATCGACCCAGAGCCTGGCCCCACCACGCTGACCTGGATAAGTGACGGGCCCCACCCGTGGGACCCGCACGTCAGCTGCCCAAGCCCGGCCCCGCCACTGTCCACGTGGATAAATGGAAGCGTACTTCGCAGAAGTACGTTTTCGCCTTTAGAAAGTGTATTTCTCTTCTGCTCCAGCCGTAAGTGCGCTTTCGTAGTTTGACAACGTATTTTCTCCTTAGGCGCCTTCTGTTTTCTCACTCAGGGGCTTGTTTGTAGAGATTCTTTTACAGATCGGTCCCTGAACTTCGTCGGGCTATAAATTTTTGCTCGCAACTCCAAATGAGGTGATTCCAAAGCCCACGTCTTCGTTTCGTCGAAGCTGTTCTATTGGTTTCTTTTTCACAATGGTTTGACACTGCGAAAATGACCTTTTTGCCCTTGCACGTAAACAGCCCCTCCGAGAGAGAATTGTTTCCTGCAAATCATTCCGCGGCTTCACCGCACTTCTCCCCGGTGCCTTCTTCATCCCCAGGCAAGCCACAATACCCATTTGCATGATAGTCATGCAGTAGCCGTGGTTTTCAACTTGAATATTTATTAAATGATTGCTTGTTTAAAATATGGTTATCGTTGTTTTGGTAATGCTTCTGGGTTAGTGATTACCTTCTTGCTATGTTGTTATGCACCTGGTTATCATGCCTTGCTAGTTGCTAGTATTCCTTTCATATGCTTATGCTTGCTAGTAGTAGATGTTGATATTGGTGATGGTCTTCGGTGCATGACTGTCGTCTGTCCCGAGTATCGTTGTTATGCATGTTCCATTGCATCCAGTTGGTTAAATGATTGCATGGTAGCATTGTTGATATGTCATGCATGATATTTATTGTTGATGCTAGTGGTCATGCTAGGTATCAATGAGTAGTGTTGTACTTGTGATCTTCATGCTCGTCATTATACTATGTTCAATTGGATATGATTCATTGTGGATATGGTGGATAATTATGTTGCATCCCGTGCTTATGTTGATATCATGTTTATGCATTATCGCATCATGTTATTTTATCATGGCTTCATGTTTAACCGGATTAAATTGAACTTGAACAACTGTTGGCTGAGTCATGGTGCCACCATATCGAACTGACTAGTGCAACCACGCTTACCTTTATGGGAAGGTCCTAACTGGGTCTATTGTCGTGCCTCTCGCCGGTACCTCCAACCAGGGAAGTTTATGGGCGTGCTTACCCTGATCAGGTAGGCAGATAGAACCTTGTGTGCCCGTAGTTTTGATGATAAGCTCTTTTGTCCCTGTTTGGGACGGGCCACGACGGTGGCCATTGTGTCTTTGGTAGACATGGGGCCATCCATGACTTAGCACAAAGGGGAGTTGGTCGGAGTGGCCGGGAGAGTGTCATGGCAGTAGATCGGTTTTTTCAGAACGCCGTTGGTCCACTCGAATGGGAGTGCGAGGCCAT
The DNA here is from genome assembly GCF_056163025.1 of Triticum urartu. Lineage (NCBI taxonomy): Eukaryota > Viridiplantae > Streptophyta > Magnoliopsida > Poales > Poaceae > Triticum > Triticum urartu. Next base: position 196,071,653 of record NC_141877.1, on the reverse strand, counting down.
GGGTTTTGTGGTGTGGGTACAATGTACTAACCTCTGTAGAGTGTATATTAAATCTATCGATAGCCGCGCCCACGGATAATGGCCCAGTTCGTAGTTGGTCACACTATGTGTCAACAGTATTAATGATAACTTGATTAATGACAACCCTGGTTCGATGATGAGATAAGTTGGTTGTGATCGCCAGAAAGATCACCGTTTGGGACCAAGTGTTGGTCATGGTTGTGATCGCCAGAAAGATCACCGTGGTATAGACGATACCGAGTTCTTGTACATTCGTGATGTTGTGCGAGAATCATGGGTAAATATCAAGCTCCTTGTGGTCATTTAATGATTACTACGGTATTGTTTATACCAAGCTTGATTTGATCCTGAGATGATCGTGTGATGTTCGAGGATGGTAAGTGATGCATGTGATGGTTACGAAGTAACCCGAGCAGAATAAATAGTGCATATAGTGTCATCATGTTGCATGCTAGTATCATCAGATTTATAAGCTCATGCCATGCTCATGCTGTTCTAGATGTATCATGTTCATATTGTTGCTGCCATGTTATCCTGATGACCTCATGAATATTTCCTTCTTAACCTGTAATTGCCATGTTGTTGTTTGTATTGAATGCTTCTGGTTATTGTGAGCTTGCAAGTACATTCAATGTACTGACCTGGCGTGTCATGCCATCTTGCAGGTCGTGCTTGGATTTCTTGCTTGTTTGGTGTTGTTCCTGTGTTCGCGAGCTAGGATAAGCGTTTCAGCCAGAGTCCCTATGGAGTGGAGTTCACCACCATTGTCATTGTTCCGCTGCTAGAAGTTTTTCCGCTGCTTCGAGTTGTTCCGCTGCTTGCATAGAGCAACTGAGGATGGTGTAGTGTCGTCGTGCCGATGTTATTCATTGTAGTATCGGAGACCTTGTAATCATATTCATGTAATAATAGGAAGCTGGTTTGTTCTATGCTAAGAAGTGCCGTATTCCAGAAGACTTCTCCTCGATCTCTGGGCTGGAATACGGGGCGTTCCGGTTTTCTCTGGGCCGGGGTGCCACACCCACGCCCGTATTGATGAGAATCCCGCGATAAGGGGACACGATCTCTGCTTTGACAAGAAGTGCCAATGGCAACCGGGTCTCGAAACGTGGAGCGACAGGCAAAAAACGGTTCAAAATTATGACCGGATGGACGTGATGTCATGTTGTAAAAGTCGTTATCAGATTGGACTCATGTATTATTATATTCTCTCTACGGTTTTGTGTGGTGTGTGTTACAGGTCCGGACACGATCAATTTGTCTGAAGACTATTTTGGAGTTCGGAAGGAGGAACCGCCTTGCAATGCCGAAGATAGCACTACGCGCCGGATACCTTGTCATTGAAGCCAGGTTTAGGGGCTACTGAGGGAGTCCTGGACTAAGGGGTCCTCGGGCGTCCAGCCTGTTGGCCATGGGCCGCACTTATGGGCTGTGAAGATACGAAGACTGAAGACTGCACCCGTGTCCGGATGGGACTCTCCTTGGTGTGGAAGGAAAGCTTGGCGACCGTATATGTAGATTCCCTTCTTCGTAACCGACCTTGTGTAACCCTAGATCCTTCTGGTGTCTATATAAACCGGAGGACTTAGTCCGGATAGGGAACTCATCATCATAGCCATACAAGCTGGACCTCTAGGGTTTAGCCATTACGATCTCGAGGTAGATGAACTCTTGTAATACTCATATTCATCAATATCAATCAAGCAGGACATAGGGTATTACCTCCATAGAGAGTGCCCGAACCTGGGTAAACACCGTGTCCCTTGTCTCCTGTTACCATCGACCTTAGACGCATAGTTCGCTATCCCCTACCCGACATCCGCCGATTTTGACACGACAAGGGGGTACGCGGCTGGCGCATGGCGTCTCCTAAAGGTGTCCAGGGCATCTAGGGGGAGCAGCAAGCAGGAGGTGGCTGAGGCGCGTGCCCGCACGCGGCGACCACGCGCGCATGTCCTCCTGCCAGGAGCTTGAGGATGGTGGCGTTGGTGGGCTGGGCCAGTTGGCTGGGTCGGCCAGCTACAGTGCTGAGCCGCACAAGTAAGTTGGCCCAGGTGAGTCCCTCCTTTTTATTTTCTGTTTTTCTTTTTCTTTTGTAACTTTGTAGCTTTTCTAAAAAACCCCTAAACACTCCCAAAAATCATGAAACTTCTCATGCTCACTGTTGGGAATATATCCTGCAGTAAACATTTAAATTTATGATTATTTGGGCATCTAAAATATTTTAAAGCATTTAAATGCCCAAATGCAAATACTATAAGATTTAATTCAGTGACCTTATGAAGTCCTAGAAAAGTGTGCACCATTTTTGTCAGAGGTTTGAGACCAAGGCAAAGATGATGTCCTAGAAAAGGGCATTTCAGGTTCATCCAAAAATATTTTAGTAAACCCTAATTGGTTTAAGGGGGTGTTGGGGTTCTGTCATCCCCATTTAAAATTTATTTAAATTTTAAACATGATGACATGAGAAACAAGAAAAGGCAACAGGGGCTGAGCTAGGGCTGTGACACCCAATCATGGTCATTGCAATAAGTAGTGGACCTAACAAAATTATCATCCCCAAGCTTGTAGTTTTGCATATTATTAACATAATTGACATTAATAGAATTTATAATAACATCATTGAAATCATGCTTTTCATTCAAGGAGTTATCATGAATCACTTTATAATGTTTTCGTTTAACACTTCATCACAATTTTCAGATTCATGATTTTCAAGCAAAATTTCATAGAGATAATCAAGTGCACTCAACTCACTAGTAATTGGTTCATCATAATTTGGTCTTCTGAAAAGATTAGCAAGTGGATGAGGATCCATATAAATAGATTTTTAGAAAGTGAAGATGCAAGCAAATAGAAGGCACATGGCAACACAAGCAAAGATGGAAAATGAGCAAAAGGAAAACGTAAAAGAAGACAAATATCTTTGTGCTTTTCGCAAACATGTTTTAGAAGTGGGGGAGATGAAAATGAGAGGCAAATGACAAATAATGTAAATTGAAAGGAGATGAGATTTGTGATTGGGTACTTGATATATGTTGATGATGTCTCTTTGGCAACAACACCAGAAATTCTTCCTGATTGCTTGTATCTGCATTGGTATTTCCCCGAAGAGGACAGGATGATGCAACACAGTAGCGGTAAGTATTTCCCTCAGTTATGAAACCAAGGTTATCAATCTAGTAGGAGAACCAAGAAACACTATGTAAATAGTACCTGCACACAAATAACTAATACTCACAACCGAAAGCGTAAGAGGGGTTGTGAATCCCTCCTCTGTATTGGGATAGATTAAATTGTGGATTTGACAAAAGCACAAAATAAAATAAACAAAGCAAAAGTGCAGCAAGGTATTTTTGGGTTTTTCGAATAATAGATCTGAGAATATATAATAGGAAATGGACCCAGGGGCCATAGATTTCACTAGTGGCTTCTCTTGAGAAAATATCATACGGTGGGTAAAAAAATTACTGTTGGGCAATTGATAGAAGAGAAAATAATTATGACGATATCCAAGGCAATGATCATGTATATAGGCATCACGACCAAGATTAGTAGACTGGCTCCTGCCTGCATCTACTTCTATTACTCCTGCTATCCAGCATGCATCTAGTGTATTAAGTTCATGGAAAAAAGGAGTAATGCAATGAGAACGATGACATGATGTAGACAAGATCTATTCATGTAGGAATAGACTCCATATTTTTATCCTTAATAGAAACCATACATGAGTGCCTTGCTACCCCTTTTGTCACTGGGTGAGGACACCGCAATATCGAACCCATCACAAAGCACTTCTTCCCATTGCAAGAAAAATCAATCTAATTGGCCAAACCAAACCAAAGTTTCGGAGAAGAAATACGAGACTAATAATCAGGCATATAAGAGATCAAAGAAGACTTGAATAATATTCATAGATAGAACTGATCATAAAATCGCAATTCATCAGATCCCAACAAACACACCACAAAAAGTTATTACATCAAATAGATCTCCAAGAACATCGAGGAGAACATTGTATTGCGAATCAAAAAGAGAGAAGAAGCCATCTAGCTACTGCATACGGACCCATAGGTCTATGGTAAACTATTTATGCAGCATCAGAGCAACACCAATGAGGATGATGAACCCTCCGTGATCATGTTCCCCATCGGCAAGGTGCCAGAATATAGCTCTAGATTGGATCTCGTGGTTCTGGAACTTGCGGCTGCTGGAATTGTTTTTCGTCGACTCCCCTAGGGGTTCTAGAATATTTGGGTATCTATAGAGCTGAGAGGTGGTGGAAAGGACTCTCGTGACATCACTAGCCACCAGGGCGTGCCTAGGGCCTCTGGCGCGCCCTAGTGTCTAGTGGGCCCCACGAGTCTCCCCTCTTGCACTTCCTTGGCTCACAAGTTGTCTTCTGGGTAGAAAAAAATCTCCAAAATTTTGTGCTGCCTTTGGGCTCCGTTTGTTATGGATATTCCACAAAGTAAAAAACAAGCAAAAAACAACAACTGGCACTGGGCACTATGTCAATAGGTTAGTCCCAAAAAAATGATATAAAGTTGCTATAAAATGAATATAAGACAACCAAGAATGATAATATGACAGCATGGAACAATCAAAAATTATAGATACATTGGAGACATGTGATCAATCAAGTATCACATGGTAGTTGTTTTGTTGAATTTGCTCCCACTACAATGACTGAGAAGAAATGCTTACGTGGAGAGTAACAAAAATTCTATGTTTGTGTATCATCAAAGTAATGCATCATGTAATAGTTATATTGTTGAATTTGTTCATGATGCTACTGAAAATTATTGTGGAAGAGGAATATATGATTATAAACCTTAGGTCATCCTACATCCCTTGAGGAGAAATTACTACTGTTCTACAAAACTATGCGCTTGGAGGCCCAACAGAATCTACAAGAATAAAGTTGCATAGTAGACATCGGGACCAGGCGACTTCATTGTTGCATTTTATCAAAAGTCATGGCCTATCATCTTGAATGATATTATGGTGGCACTATTGAAGCCGTTTGTGGGGTACATGTGTGGATTTGCCAAGCTCAACAAAGCGCTTACGACGCTCATTCCTATGAAAGCCAATGCCTAGGAGCTTGGAATTTTTAGGACGATTAGGGCCTGTTTGATAGCCTGCATGGATTTTTGGCACTTTGCATCTGTGGCCCCGCAAGGCCAATCTAAGTGAAAACACGCAAACAAACATGTTTTTCCCATATTTTGTTTGCTTGCATCCCCTCTAGCCTGGTTGTGCGGAAACACACACATTGGTGTTTGGTTGTGGCTTGTTCTATGCAGATTCAAAATGTGGTTGTTTGGTTACATGCAAGAGATGTGGTGTTATAACCTCTTGTTTGAGTGGTGAGGTTACCATCACACGCACATACATACATACATACATAACATAGTCACAAGAAACTAATAACAAGAATAGCATAAACTAGAGTCTTAGGTAGCAGTCATAGGAACAAACAAACACTTGAATACAATAAACCAGAGTCTTAGGTAGCACTTGTGGAAATGGATGTAGTTCTTAGGCCTCTTAGGGGCACTACCAAGCTCCACAAACGCCTTGCACTTCTTATCTGACATAACCTATTTGCCCTTTGAGGGAGTTCCCCGAGGCAACATTGTGGTTCTGCATTGAACATATGAAAATGAGGTCGATGAAGGTACCACATATGAACAAAACGTAATTTCTTCCTCTCAACTAGGAAGGTGTTGGGCCCCCAAGTGCAACGGTTTGCAACAAGCAGCAGTTTCCCTCAAGTGACCTCAAGATTTATCGTATCCATGAGATTTGCGATAATTTAACTAGTTATTAGTACATGCACACAGCAAACTAAACGTCCTTGTGTCCCCAACTAAACTAGGGAGGTTGTCAATCTCACTAGCGTTGCTAGTTACAAAGGAACTGAAAGCACACATGTATGGAGGATTTGATTGCAACAAGATATTAAACAAAAAGGTAATTGGGATGGAAGATATAAGAAGGTGGACAAGGATCCGTATGGTTTCTCTCCAAAAAGATAGTAACAATGTGTTGAACAAATTACAGTTTGGCAATGATTAAATTGCAATGTTCATGAGTATGATTATCCATGGCATAATTAACATATGAGCATCACATCCCGACATCTACAAACCACCATCTGGCTGCATCTATAGCTAATACTCCACCCCAAGCCAGTTATCCATCATGCATCTCAAAGTATTAAGTAAAAAAAAAGTATTGCATTAAGTAGTGACATGAAGTCAATTATATTTTATCTTCACCCTGTGTTCAAAGGACAATTACGCAATCACTTTTTATCCCTAGAGGCAACAGCACAATGCAGGACTTTTCCACTTTTTTGAAAAAACAACAACAACTTAATTAATTAGAAACAATGGTTACATCATCAATAGGAAAGGGTACAATATTTCCCATAGGCTCCTCGAACCAATCCCTTGTCACCAAATTTTTTCCTAACCTAGCGAGCTCATGAGCTACTTTATTTGCTTCCCTATTACAATGTTCAAACCTAGTAAGAGGAAAATCACAAGCCATAAAATAGCAATCATCAAAAACTATCGCCGCTGCTCCTGCAGAATGTCCTTCGTCGTTCATTGTGTAAGTGACTTCCATGTTGTCAGAATTACTAAGGAGACAATTGGAGCCTGCCTTTTGTGGCAGCAATAATCCAAACCTAAGCACCAACACGTCCCTTGTCATAACATCCGCACACCAATCTATCTTCCAATTTCCGCCAACATTGAAATTTCCTTTGTCATCCATGAGAATAGCACCCGCTATGCCCCTTAGCAGACCATGATCAAAGGAAGCATCCACACTCAACTCAATGATACGTCTCCAATGTCTATAATTTTTGATAGTTTCATGCTATTATATTATCAATATTGCATGCTTTATGTGCCAGTTTATATTATTTTTATGGAGTAACCTATTAACTTAGTGCCTAGTGCCATTTTTTGTTTTTCTGCCTATTTTTTGTTTCACACAGAAACCATACCAAAGGAAGTCCAAACATGATGAAAATTTATGGTGATTTTCTCTGGACCATAGGAGACCGGAAACAATTCTTCTACTGTCATAAGCCTATGTTCTTCTATGATCCCATCTGGAGGCCTCTGCTGGTACTCTATGGGAGGGGGAAACCATTGGGTAGGCAATCTTCATCAACCTTGCTACCTCTATGATGACGTGTGAGTAGTTCCCACAGGACCTACGGGTCGATAGCAGTACTCTCTCTCTCTCTCTGATATGTAGTATACTCATCTCTTCGGAGATCTATTCAATATAATTCCCATGGTGTGTTTGTTGGGATCTGATGAATTTTTATGATCAGATTATTCATTGAGAGTTTTTTGAGTCTTTTATGAGATTTATTATTTGTGATTTTATAGCCTTGTACTTCTCTCTGATCTATCTATCTTTTTGGCCAATTAGATTTATTTATCTTCAGTGGGAGAGGTGCTTGGTAGTAGGTTCAATCTTGTGGTGTCCTTACTCTGTGATAGGAGGAGTTGCAAGGCACGTATTTGTATCATTGTTACTAATGGTAAAACAATGGGGCTCAAACATATTATTTGGTCTTGCTTTTCTACATTATGTAATCATGCTTCAAGCATTACTCTCTTTGTTATGAACTCAATACCTAAAGATGCATGTTGGATAGTGGTCGACGGGTCTAGTAATAGTAGTAGATTTAGTAAGATTAATGGTCTACATGTCTGTGGCGTAATGCCTATATATTAATCATGCCATGAAGAATGATCATAATTATGTGCTATTCTATCAATTGCCCAACAATAATTTATTTACCCACCGTAGTATGCTCATTTGAGAGATGACTCTAGTGAACTCTATGGTCCGCGAGTCCGTTGACTTTATATTTACTAAAACCCTAAAAATACTTACTGCAATTTATTTACTTTTATCTTATCTATCTACCACTGCCATATTTAATCCTTGCAATTAACGAGTACAAGGGGATTGACAACCCTCTTGCCCGCGTTGGGTGCAAATATTGCTTAAAGTGATTGTGTGGTGTCTCCTACTGGTTCGATAAACCTTGATTGCTAACCGAGGGAAATAATATCTGCTACTATACAACATCACCCTTCCTCTTCTAGGAAATCCCAACGGTTAAAATAGGTAGCACTAAACAAACCCTATAGGAAGTCTACTCCATCCTCCATTTTTCCTATTTGCATTAGGTGAGTGGGAATTTACTTAGTTTGTTGCTATAGCATGAATCCTCATCAGGGTTTGGTACTCATCTTGAGACTTTCCCTTATGAACAAACTTATGTCTATTCCACCATAAATACCACACAGTTATCGCAATGATATTTTGTGCATTCCAAAGGCCCGGGATAGATAGTTCTTCATCTGGCATAAGGACTAATAATTCAATGACTGCCTCTCCCGCACGACCAACAACACAAGCTTTTTAACCATTTCATACATCCCCAACTTATCCCACATCTCTTTAGCATTCTAGCGTAGAAATAAACACGTGTTTTGTATCCTCTGGCCCATTCGAGCATGATGGGCAATGGGCGAAGTTTTCATGTGTCTATTGACCAGCGTAACACGGCACAGGAGGGTCCCATGCAACACACACCAATTAAAGATTTTTACCTTCGCCGAAGAAGCTAATTTACCCATGCAACACAAATAGGATTGATCATACTTCTACCCATACCATTTGTGTATTCCAATTTCCTCCCGTGTTGTTTATTCCTTTCCTCCAAATTGGTTGATCGAATGGTGAACAAACCATTTTTTGTATAGCTCCAGGCAATGAAATTCGACATATTATGCATAGGGAGAGGGGTCACTAGGACTCGTTGAGCATCAATTGGCCACAATTTTTGTCTCACCAAATCTCCATCCCAAACATTCATGACTAAATCAATAAGATCAGAAATTTTTGACAGAAGATGCCCTCTTCTAGGAGCAATAATTTTTGTATTTGCACACTTCAGGATCCAACTAGCTATATATAACCTTTTTTGAGAGAGTCAACTCCTGCCATAATGCTTTGCCAAGTAAAGGCGGAGCCCTTTTTTACACTTGCATTCATTAAATCACCCTCAGGAAAAACTTGGCTCTTGAGATTGTGGCACATGACGAATCAGGATTATGAAGGAGATGCTAAGCTTGTTTGGCTAACAATGCCATATTAAAGCAGTGTACATCTCGAAAGACCATTCATCCTTGGTCTTTTAGAGCACACATATTCCACCATGCCACCCAATGAATCCTTTTCTAGTTTTCCTAGTCACCCCACTAAAAATGTGCCATCACTCACTGATTCCTGTGCAACATAATTTAGGAATTTTAAGATGGACATAGCATAAGTTGGAATAGCTTGAACAATAGATTTGAGCAACATTTCCTTTCCTCTAGTAGATAACAATTTTTCTTTCCATCCACTAATTTTCATAATAATTCGATCAATTAGGAACTAAAAACAATAACATTTGTCCATACCCACATTGGCAGGTAAACCCAAATATTTGTCATTGAGTTCTTCAATCATAATATTCAAAATTGTAAAAATTTGCACCTTGTCTTCCAATTTTTTATTGGGGCTATAAAATATGCTAGATTTTTTGACACTCACCATTTTCCTGAGGCAACACAATAAGAATTCAGAACTGATCTCAAAGCCTCCGCATTTATGGCATTTTCCCGCATAAGGATCAAAGAATCATCGGCAAAGAGGAGATTGGAAATAGAAGGGGCTTGTCTACTAACCTTAATACTAGAAATATTACCCATCTCCTCTGTGTTAGCTAAGAGGGCAGTTAGGACCTTCGTACATAACAAGAAGAAAAGGGAGAGAGAGGATCCCCTACCTCAGTCCTCTAGTAGGTTTAAAACTCCCCGTCTCTTACACATTAAAATGGGCGAGCTACTCCATGGAGGAAACACAATACATAATTAAGTTCACCATGTTCTGTTAATGAGCATTCCAGTTTGATTGCAACAAAATTTCCTTTAAAAATGAGCGTTCCACGCAATCATATGCTTTGTGCATGTCTAGTTTGATTGCACACAAACCTTCTTTACCCGCCCTTTTCTTTTTCATTGTATGGTAACATTCATATGCCACTAAAATATTGTCTGTAATCATTCTTCCAGGAACAAAAGCACTCTAAGTTGGGATGATAATATCTGGCAGAATTATCTTTAATCGAGCAACAATCATTTTTGAAATAACCTTATACACCACGTTGCACAAATTGATTGGTCTGAATTGAGTTACCTTTTCTGGGGAGTTAACCTTCGTGATCATTCCAATTGTGGTATCATTCCGTCATGCCGGTATATACATGTATTCACCGCAAGGAGGACCTCATCTGTCAGATCTTATATCAACATAGACCAAAATCTCATATATAAAATAGCGTGCTTGATACGTCTCTGTCATATCTACTTTTCCAAACACTTTTTCCCTTTTTTGGACTCTAACTTGCATGATTTGAATGGAACTAAGCCGGACTGACGCTGTTTTCAGCAGAATTGCCATGGTGTTATTTATGTGCAGAAACAAAAGTTGTCGGAATGACCTGAAACTCCACGGAGCGTATTTTTGGAAATAATAAAAAATACTGGCAAAAGATCAAGACCAGGGGGCCCACACCCTAGCCACGAGGGTGGGGGGCGCGCCCCCCTACCTCGTGGGCCCCCTGGAGCTCCTCCGACCTCAACTCCAACTCTATATATTCACTTTCGGGGAGAAAAAAAATGAAGGAGAAGGATTCATCGCGTTTTACGATACGGATCTGCCGCCAAGCCCTAAAACCTCTCAGGAGGGCTGATCTGGAGTCCGTTCGAGGCTCCGAAGAGAGGAATCCATCGCTGTCGTCATCATCGACCATCCTCCATCACCAATTTCATGATGCTCACCGTCATGCGTGAGTAATTCCATCGTAGGCTTGATGGATGGTGATGGGTTGGATGAGATTTATCATGTAATCGAGTTAGTTTTGTTAGGGTTTGATCCCTAGTATCCACTATGTTCTAAGATTGATGTTGCTATGACTTTGCTATGCTTAATGCTTGTCACTAGGGCCCGAGTGCCATGATTTCAGATCTGAACCTATTATGTTTTCATGAATATTTGTGAGTTCTTGATCCTATCTTGAAAGTCTATAGTCACCTACTATGTGCTATGATCCGGCAACCCCGAAGTGATAATAATCGGGACCACTCCCGATGATGACCGTAGTTTGAGGAGTTCATGTATTCATTATGTGTTAATGCTTTGGTCCGGTACTCTATTAAAAGGAGGCCTTAATATCCCTTAGTTTCCGCTAGGACCCCGCTGCCACGGGAGGGTAGGACAAAATATGCCATGGAAGTTCTATTCCATAAGCACGTATGACTATATTCAGAATACATACCTACATTACATTGATGAATTGGAGCTAGTTCTGTGTCACCCTAGGTTATGACTGTTACATGATGAACCGCATCCGGCATAATTCTCTATCACCGATCCATTTCCTACGAGCTTTCCATATATTGTTCTTCGCTTATTACTTTTCTGTTGCTATTGTTATAATCACTACAAAATAACAAAAACATTACTTTCGCTATCATTACCTTTTTCTACCGTTACCACTACTATCATATTACTTTGTTACTAAATACTTTGCTGCAGATATTAAGTTTCTAGGTGTGGTTGAATTGACAACTCAGCTACTAATACTGGAGAATATTCTTTGGCTCTCCTTGTGTCGAATCAATAAATTTGGTTGAATACTCTACCCTCGAAAACTGTTGCGATCCCCTATACATGTGGGTTATCAAGGCTAGTTTCTGGCGCCGTTGCCGGGGAGCATAGCTCTATTCTTTGAGTCACTTGGGATTTATATTTGCTTATCATTATGAAGAACTTGAAAGATCCAAGAACCAAGATTTATCCCTCAACTACGAGGGGAGGTAAGGAACTGTCATCTAACTCTGCACTTGATTCACCTTCTGTTTTGAGTAAGCTGGTGACACCTAAACCTTCTTCTGCTATTCGTTCTAATATGTCGCACGTTATTGATGATGCCACTTCTGCTATGAATGATACTTATGATGAAACTACTTCTATGCTTGATACTACTGTGCCACTTGGTGAATTTCTTGATGAACAACTTGCTAGGGCTAGAGAGAATGAAATTATTGAAACTGATAATGTTGGGGATATTACTACTGGAGTAAACCAAACAAGAGTAGCCGGGTTAACTCTACGAAGAATAGAAGCTCATGAAGACGTAAGGATGGTGGTGCTTTACGAAGGCCCAAGGCCCAAAGGCGGGTTAAGGCATGTAGATGTAAACTGACTTTCTCATGTAACCTGTATTGTAAGATAGGAAGGATAGAGACCGAGCCGGACACGTTTATGGTCTGTCCTCGGGACTCTGTAAACTGGCGGGCGTCAACCTGTGTATATAAAGGGACGACCCCGCAGTGGTTTAGGAACAACACACAACAACTCAAGAGCCAGGCAAAGCGGATTCGCTCCCTGGTCATTGAAACCCTAGCAATACCAACACAACTAGACATAGGCTTTTACCTTCATCGAAGGGGCCGAACTAGTACAAAACTCCCGTGTCCCTTGTCCGGTTTAACCCCTTTAAGCTAACCCATAGCGATGGCTCCACGACTAAGTCCTTTCACGAGGACATCTGTCGTGACAAAACCACGACAGTTGGCGCCCACCATGGGGCTATCGCATGATGGTTCCGAGTTCTTGAAGCGCAGCTTCGAAGGACTCAAGGGATACGCTGTGGGCCGGATGACTAAGAGTCGTCGCGGCAAGCTATACATCGACGACATGGGATGGGGTCCCGAGGCCGGTTCAATTGAATACGGGTACCGGGTCCCCTTTGGTGGGATTCACGTCTTCATCAGCAAGATCGGGAACCGGACCCTGAGCCGGACACCTACACTAACACCATCGAGATGGCTGAGCGTGCAAGCTCTACCCCGGTTCAGCCCGCCGTAAAACATTTCTTTGTAGGTGTCATCCATGGAGCGGAATATGAGGATGCACCGGCGTATGATGGAGAAACAGTTGTCTGTTCCGATGACGAGTCTTTAACTTGAGAGACCGAGTCGCTGTATCAGCTACAGGATGGTCGGAGTAGTGGAGGTTCCGATGGCAACAGTATTCCAGACCCCCTCGATCTGCCATGCCGGGTCATGGTCTTCATGGTTGGTACACAACCAGCGCAACATTCTTCTATCGCCATGGCAATGATCTCTTTCAATAACAACAACGCCAGCAGGAGCAGGGGGCTCTGCGCCGCCTCCGGCCCAGGTTTTGTCTGATTTGTTCGACACTTTGGCAACATTGCTGGCAGCAGAAGTGGATGCGGTGCCCCAAGGTTAGCACAATGCGGAGATTGCAAAGGTGGAAGATTAGATAATTCAGGCTAAAGCGGACCTGGCAGCAGAGAACGCCAGGATGGCTACAGAGCGGGCCGAGTTAGAGGCTCAGGCCTACCGGCTTAGGCTGGATCAAAGTGCCTCAGATGATGTCATGAGGAGGAGATACCGGTCGCACCTCCCGCCGGGTTATGAGCCAAGAAATCTCTTCAACACGCCAGGAGCAGGAACCAGTAACCAACCGGTGGTAAACCGGACGGAGGCACCGGTAACAGGAGCGCCGGTTCAACCGCGCACGATGAACCTGCCTCGTCAAAACAACAGTGTGCCACAGTATGTTCCGACGCCCCCGAGGCATTACTCCAACCCGTTGGATAACATTGTGGCCACCGCTTCATGATTGGCAGCCATCCCAATTGACAGCGAGTCACCAGTAGCGATTGAGACACGACAGGCCAGAGAGCTCCTTTAAATAGCTTTAAACCAGCAGCAGGCTTATTCGCATAGTCGCGAGAGGATTCATTCCACCCCCCGTCCGAGTCAGAGCTACATCAGGCACGTTGAGGATGAACCGGTCGTGTCAAGAAGTGCACGTCATCGTAACTCGCCGCGAGGGCATAACCCAGAAGGTGGTGGTGCTAATGCGCAGGATGTGGTGGATCATGGTCGTGCACGTCGAGAAGACGAGTTAGCAGCACAGCATGCGGCTCGTCGGCTTACTTTGGTTCGTCCTACCGCTTCAGTGGAGCCAGGCATGGTCTTCAGTTCTTTAGGGGTGCTGTGTCTCACCCCCGCTTTCCGTAATGTATGACTGCCCAAGGATTTTAAAGGCCCTCATAAGGTGCCCAATTACACTACCGATTTACCCCCTGAGTCATGGGTTGAGAGTTATGAGATGGCGATGGATATGATGGATGTGGATGAAGCGGTGTGTACTAAGTACTTCACCATGATGTTGGAGCGGACAACTCTTACTTGGTTAAAGAGTTTACCGGCTAACTTCGTTGGGTCATGGGCTGAGTTAAAACACCGGTTTATCCAGAATTTTAAAGATACTTGTAAGCAGCCTATGTCGATTGTGGACCTGGCCGCTTGTGTTCAAGAGGATGGGGAGTCTACGACACATTGGGTGAAGTGAGTCTCAGCTATTTTGCATTTGTCAGACCGCATCAACGCGGATACAGTAGTTTTGACGTTGGAAGGCAATTGCCGGTTTATGCCATTAAAATTGAAGTTGGGAAGGCTCAAACGTCACTGCAATGACATGTCAACCCTTATGGCTGCTTTGGTGAAATACGCCGATTCAGATAGTACCAAATACCCTTAGTCTGAGGATGACAAACCGGGGAAGGGGAAAAAGAACGGCAATGCCAAGGGGCAGCAGTATAATCCGGCAGGTCATTGGAACAATGGTAAGCGCAAGGCAGACAATAGCTTGGACATTGTGGCTAACACCAATGCCCAGGATAATGGTCAGCGTTGCAAGGCTAAACCGCCCCAACGGGGTGGAGGGTCAGGTCCTAATCTTGAACGGCTGCTAAATCAACCTTGCCCAAAACACGGATCGAAGGAGAGGCCAGCTTTGCATCTTTGGAAGGGTTGCTTTATTATGCGGGAGTTCAAAAATTCCAATATATTTCAATACGACAATGGCCCGCCCAGCAGTTCAGGAGGTGGTTTTCATGGGCCGGGTTACGAAGGTGGCAGCTCCAGTTCAGGATTCCAAGGCCATCAGACCGGACATGGCAATCAAGGTAATCAAGGTAGTCAGGGAGGTTATAATCATCAGGAGAATCAACAGCAGCAGCAGTCGGGTTATCAGAGTAATCCGAAGCAGTTGAATAGTGGGCAGTATCATGTCTTCACCACTAGCTTGTGTAAACACGATCAGAAGCTTCATAAAAGGGTCGTGAACTCTGTTGAACCGGCGCTGCCTCAGTATCTGTGCTGGTCTAAGCAACCCATTTTAAGGAGTCGAGAGGATCACCCACCCCGGGTTGATAATCTGGGTCATCTGGCCTTAGTGGTTGCACCTCAAGTTGGGGGGGTATAAGTTCACCAAGGTGCTTATGGATGGGGAAAGCAGTATCAATATCCTTTTCTATGACACCTTCCGCCGTATGGGATTGACAGATAAGAATGTTAAACCATCGAACACCGTCTTTCATGGTGTGGTGCCTGGTAAATCAGCGTACCCAGTGGGCAAGATAGCCCTAGAGGTGGCTTTCGGAGATGATCATGATTCAAGGTCAGAAACGTTGACTTTTGAGGTGGTGAAAATCAAGAGGTCTGTATCATGCCCTATTCGGACGACCGGCTTATGCCAAGTTCATGGCGAGGCCGTGTTATGTTTATCTATAGCTTAAGATGTCCGGTCATAAGGGGACCACAACAGTACATGGGAGCAGGAAGATTGCTTTGGAATGTGAAGAGGGTGATGCGGCTTATGCTAAATCGGTTTGTGCCACAGAGGAGCTAAAGTTTTATAAGGATAACGCAGACATGACTTCTTTGAAAAAACCAACTACAGAGCATGATCTGGCGTTGAAGTTTAAATCGGCTACAGACACTAAGATGGTTGAGTTTGTTCCTGGTGATTCATCCAAGCAGTTCAGCATGAACGCTAACCTGGATCCCAAATAGGAAAGCGCGCTCATCAAGTTCATCCGTGAGAACCGAGACATCTTTGCATGGAAGCCTTCTGACATGCCAGGTGTACCGAGGGAACTCGCTGAGCACACACTTAATATAGATCCTATGTTTAAACCGGTCAAGCAGTTTCTCCGCCGCTTCAATGAAGAAAGGCGTAAGGCTATTGGTGAGGAGGTAGCTCGGCTGTTGGCCGCAGGGTTTATCATGGAAGTCTTTCACCCAGAGTGGCTGGCGAATCCGGTGCTAGTTCTTAAGAAAAACGGCACTTGGCGTATGTGTGTGGACTACACAGATTTGAACAAAGCTTGTCCAGCGGATCCCTTTGCCCTCCCTCGTATTGATCAGATTATTGATGCTACAGTGGGTTGTGACCATTTGTGTTTTCTGGATGCTTATTCTGGTTATCATCAGATCAAAATGGCAGTTAAGGACCAGGAGAAGACAACTTTTATAACTCCCTTTGGAGCCTTCTGCTATGTCTCTATGCCCTTTGGGCTCAAGAGTGCCCAGGCAACTTACCAGCGCTGTGTTCGGAATTGTCTTCATAAGCAGACTGGGCGCAATGTTCATGCATATGTGGATGATATTGTGGTGAAGTCCAGGAAGGAGGAAACATTGACAGATGACTTGAGAGAGACTTTTGACAACCTCTGGGTTTATAAGATGATGCTTAATCCGGAGAAATGTTTCTTTGGTGTTCCGGCAGGCAAGCTCTTGGGTTTTCTCGTGTCTAACAGGGGCATTGAGGCTAATTAGGAGATGATCACAGCTATCACCTCTCTGGCTAAACCGGCATTGTATCAATGATGCGTCTGGCGGGCCGGATTGCGGCTTTGAGCCGGTTTATCAGTCATCTTGGGAAGAAGGCTATCCCTTTATATCAGATGCTAAAGAAAATGGATGACTTTGTCTGGAGCGATGCGGCTGATAAAGCGTTTGAGGATTTGAAGAGACAGTTAGCTGAACCGCCAGTCCTTGCAGCTTCGGTCGATAAAGAGCCCTTATTGCTATATGTGGCTGCTAATGCCCGGGCTATTAGTGTGGCTATTGTTGTGAAGCGCAAGGAGGCTGGAAAGGAGTATCCGGTTCAACAACCGGTTTATTATATCAGTAAGGTGCTTATCGAATCTAAGCAGAGGTATCCGCATTGGCAGAAGCTGGTGTATGGGGTTTTTATGGCAAGCCGGAAGCTCAAACATTATTTTCAAGGTTATCCTATCATAGTGGTTAGTTCAGCCCCTTTGGGAGATATCATCCAAAAACAGAGAGGCGATTGGCCGGATTGCCAAGTGGGCTCTGGAGCTTGGACCTCACGGGCTCAAATATACACCTCGCACAGCAATCAAATCTCAAGCACTCATGGATTTCATCAATGATTGGACAGAGTTGCAGGCACCAGAGGAAAAGCCAAACAACACTCATTGGACTATTCACTTTGATGGGTCCAGGCAATTGGACGGCTCGGGGGTTGGAGTCATATTAACTTCCCCACAAGGTGACAAGTTTTGTTATGTTCTCCGCTTAATGTTCCCTTGTACTAACAATGCAGCTGAGTATGAGGCCTTACTCCATGGCATTTGTATGGCTAAAGATATGAATTTAAGCCGGGTTAAGTGCTTCGGTGATTCGGACCTGGTGGCTCAGTAGGTATCTGGCACTTGGGATTCTAAGGATCCACTCATGGCTGCATATCGACGGGAGGTGGACATAGTGGCTGGTCATTTCAAAGGTTATCAAGTTGACCATATAGACCGGCGAAAGAATGAAGCGGCGGACGCTTTAAGTCGTCTAGGCTCTCAGCGTAAACCGGTGCCACCTAATGTCTTCCTCGACGTACTTCATAATCCATCGGTCAAGATACCAACAGAGGAGGAGTTGTCTATTCCTGACCCAGAGGCCCAGTTGGCGGCGGCTTTGCATGTTATACTGGATTGGACAGTCATGTACCAGTCTTACATGAACCGGGGCGAGTTACCAGAGGATGAAACCTTGGCCCGGCATATAATCCGACGATCCAAGTCAATGACCATTATCAATGGGGAGTTACATCGTTACAGCGTCACAGGAGAAATTCAACGTTGTGTGTCTCCTCAAGAGGGTTGTGAGATTTTGCAAGAAATCCACGAAGGAGAATGTGGTCACCATGCCGGTTCAAATTCCTTGGTGGCTAAGGATTTTCGTCATGGCTTCTATTGGTTGATGGCTCATGCTGATGCTGGGGATTTAGTAAGGAGGTGTGACGGTTGTCAGAAATTTGCACGCCGTGCTCATGTTTTGGCTCAGGAGTTGAGAATGATTCCAATCACTTGGCCATTTGCAACTTGGGGGCTCGATATGGTTGGACCCTTTAAGAGATCCAACGACAAAAAGACCCACCTGTTGGTGGCGGTTGACAAGTTTACCAAGTGGGTAGAGGCAGAGCCAGTCAGTAAGTGTGATGCAGCCACGGCGGTTCAATTAATCAAAAATGTGATATTCCAGTTTTGTTTTCCACACAACATTATAATTGATAATGGTACTAATCTATCCAAAGGTGCTATGAAGGAATTTTGTCAACGTGAGCACATCCGGCTTGATGTAGCGTCAGTGGCTCACCCCTAGTCTAATGGTCAAGCAGAGAGGGCAAATCAAGATATTTGGAGAGTATCAAACCCCGGCTTATGGTTCCTTTCAAGCAGACGCCGGGTTGTTGGGTGGAGGAGTTACCTTCTGTGTTATGGAGTATCAACACCACACCAAACAGATCGACGGGTTACATGCCTTTCTTCATGGTTTATGGAGCAGAGGTGGTTCTTTCTAGTGACATCCGTCATGACTCGCCCCAGGTGGCGGTGTATGTTGAAGCTGAGAATGAGAAAGCACGTCAGGACTCACGGTACCTGTTAGATGAGGAGCATGATTTAGCAGCAGCATGTTCGTCGATTTATCGACAAGATCTCCGACATTATCACAGCCGCCGGGTTAAGACCAGAACTTTTCAAGAAGGCGATCTGGTGCTCCAGCTCATCCAGGATCAGACTGATATGCACAAGTTATCCCCACTTTGGGAAGGACCTTTTGTGGTCAGCAAAAACCTGCACAATGGGTCATACTACCTTATCGATGTTCGAGAGCATAAAGACTGACGCAAGTCGGAGGAGGAGACCCAGTGGCCATGGAATATAGCTCTCCTTCGGCCTTACTATACTTGAGCCACGGGCTCTTCTTATGTACATAACTATGACAATGTATATATTATATAATAAACCGGAGCCTCAGCTAAAGCGGGGTCTCTGTTCTTTTTTACATCATGTGTGGTTCCATGCGGGCTTCTACTTACAAAGTGGAGTTCTATTAACCCGGCCTATAAAGGCACACAGATATAAAGGAAATCACTAGGGGTCTTGGTCGTATTCGAACCATAGCTACACCTCTTGATCGGCTTAAGACCAAAAAGGGAAATCACTAAGGGGCTTGGTTGTATTTGCACCATAGCTACACCTTTTGATAGGCTTAAAGCCAAAAGGAAATTATGTGGAATCAAAGAGAGTCTGTTGCATAAAGCACAACTCAAACATAGGTAACCACTGAGCATAGCTCAAATATTACTTGGGGGCTCCTTGCTTCTCAAAGAACAACGAGCTTGCACCCTTGTAATAGGCTATCAAGCCAGGCTTGGAAGCCAGGTGTATTCACCTAAAACCCCGGGTTATCCTACCTCTTCAAGCAAGCCACTCCGTCCAGGTAAACCTGGTATGACCCACCGAACATTTGACAAGTCAATATCATAGACCCTGAACTTGTCAAAGTTAAAACGGTGATTGGTTAAAGATTGAGGTCCATCTTAAAAGGCTTTGAAAAATGGGTTAACTCAGCGGCCTGGCAGCCCATGAAAAGCCTCGATTTAGGGCCTAACAGCCCATGAAAAGCCTTGCATATTTCTTTTGTATTTGCTATTTTAAAATCTTTTGATAAGAGACTTATGAATATTTTCTGATAAACCGGTGTTTATTACAACCCGGCATGGCATTCAACGCTCATTTGTCAGTACATGATCAGTTCTAAACCGGCAGTAAGTTGCTCCGGTCTCGTTTTGACTAGAGGTCACCTGCATTGTATGAACAAATCGGTGGTTATCATAACCAGCAAGAGGGAAAGGAGTCATCCATACTCCAGATTGGTGTTTTCACCCTTAATATACCAACAGCTGGTCAGCCAACAAGATATATCACAGGTATCATCTATTTTATATCTGGTAATTACAATCTTGGTTATCTATCCAAGTTATGTATATATTTTGGGCATCATGACCCGTCCAGTGGTAAACCACTACGACACTTTCAAGTTCTTATCTGCAGGAGCAAGTTAAATAAAAGCCATATTGGACTATGCATATAAATCCCAAAGGCATGGCAAGTTCTCAGTATCAAGCAAAACAAACATGCTTGATGGCATGACAGATAAAGTGTTCACGCTATCCTATTACAAGGCGCTTTAAACAGCCCAAAATTGAATAATTGTTTTAATAGGAGTGGTAGACTTCAACTGATAAACCGGCCTCCCGTTTATGATTCCTCATCTGGACGGCTTGAAGGTTGAGGGTCATCTTGAGTGGTCGCATTCTCCTCATCTCTAACAAGTCGCTGGAAATCAATCGTTGACCAATCGATTCCAGTTAAGGCTTGAAAAACGGCTTCTTCATGAATAAGGTTGGAAGGGTCAATGTCAGGAGCGTAAGTATGCTAACGGATTGGCGGAACAAGATCTTCTACATTATGAATCAGAGCGGGTTGTCTTTTTTCCTGAACATCGTAAACCGGTTGAAAATGAGATTGATCTGTGTCATCCGCCAATTTGCTTGCTATAGGCCGCATCTCCTTTTTCAGCCTTCAGAGATCATCATTATTGAAATCTGAACCGTCTTCCTTCACACCAGGATAGCCTTTGATGATATCTACCGGTTCCAGATCTGGAATCCACGCCTTGGCCCGGATTGGCGCGGTTAGTGCACCTGACCTTGCGGTTGATCTCTTCAGTTCATCCAACCGAGCGGGCAGCATGGCCAACTTTTCGATGGTTTCTTTTATCAGCGTCGGATGAGGCTTGTTATAAGCTACAATTCAAATGGCTCGCTGGGATCCAGAATACAACTGTTCTATCAAAGTATGGGCCACTTTAAGCTTCGTCTGCATATCGGCACCCAGATGAGTGATGCGGGTTCCTATCATGGTAAAGCATCAATAAACCGGCCATTGATAAGACATAATGAACTGGAAAAACTTCATATGAGGATACTCGCCAAATATAGCAGAGGTCATGGCATTAATCTGCCGTTTTAAGCCTGTCAGTTCTTCAACCACCAGCTTCAGGGCTGCTTCTGCGTCTTCGGCTTTCTTTGTTAAACCAGCCTTCTCTGTCTCCCAGTATGCACGCTCTTTGTTAAAGGTTTCTTTCATCTTTTCCATGGCTGCTAAGGCATTTGTTAACTCTTCCTTGGCCTTGGAGAAGTGTGACCAATACCAGTAATGATAACCTCGCCTTCTTTGTCTCCAACAGCCTTTTCTGGAGTTGATGGAGTGTCAGCAGTTCTCACTGGACTAGAAGGTCTGTCATCAGTCTGGATTGGATTTGCCGGTTCATCATCTGGCACAGCAGTATCAGCTTCTACTAGTTCATCAATATTATGATCTTGAGGGGCTGGTTCATCAAATGTGGCCTCAGTATTTGGACCCTCCAGTTCTGTAGTTTGCTCCGGTTCAATAACCACATGGTCTTTGGGCGGATTATTCGCCCGAGCCTTTTTACTGGGTCTGGCTTTGGCTCTAAACAGAACAAGATGGAAAGGTTAGCATAGCATATAAAGTATGGAACATCAAAAGAAGGGGTTGAAGTAGTTACCCAACTACGGTTTTGAGAGGAGGGAGTTGTGTCACTGTTGACTCGCCAGAGGATGAAGGAGGTGTCACCTGATAATTCGAATCGGACGGATTAAGAGGTTGTTGGAAATAGCCTGCCTTGGGATAAGAAGTGTCAGAAGTGGGTGAGACCTCAGATCGGCGTTTCCGAACCAGGGTGTCCGGTAAACCGGTCGAAGTAACATTTTGGCCGTTATGCCGGGTTGTGCTGCGAGCCTCATGCTGCTGCTTCTTCAAAATAAATGTTGGATCCAAGTGAGAAAGAGGATGATAAAAGCTTACTTTTTGGACCACTTGACGAATTTTTTGTGTTGGCAGAGAGTCTAAACCGGAGGAAAGAATAATTACCTCTGCATCGTCAGCTTGGCTACCCTCAACGTCCTCCTGATAAGTATCATTGTCAATGAGATGCATGAAAAGTGAACCAAGTGAGTCAAGTTCTACCTCTACTTACAGTTCATCCGGGTCGTCATCAAGCTCGAAACCGATGGGTTCAGGTGCTTTTCTCTTTGTGGTCTTCTTGATGGCTTTCGTCTTATGACAAGAAGGCTTCGCTGCTTTCTCTTGAGGTTTCTTTTTCCAGAAAGGATTTTCACCCTGTTTAAACATGAGCAGAGGGTATTCAAAGATTACACAGTTCAAAAATATCAAGTGTAAAGCGGAAGCACAAACAATACTTACAGCGGGCAGTTTGTTTTGCGTGTAAAAGGGGCTTAACCCAGTCTTGCTGCAGACAGCTTCTGATTCATTCAATATTTTCTTAACAGATTTAATGACTTCTTCATCTGTTAGCTGAATATTGATATGGCGTTGGAAGTCTACTACGTTACCAGTATACTCACACATTAAACCGGAGCGGCGACTTAATGGCAAAATGCTCCAGGAAATCCAACAATGGACGAAGTCCATGCCTGTTAAACCGTTGGCCAAGAAGGCTCTCAGCTTGGCGAGTTGAGGTGCGTATGAGGCCCGTTCCTGGGCACTTAGTCGTTGCGGAAGTGGATGATTCTTAGCGAGCTGGTGTGCATGATAACCCGGCAGAGGGTTCTCATCTTCGGGAGAGGTGTCTCTGCAATAAAACCAAGTTTGGTTCCACTCCTTTGGGTGCCTGTGGAGTTTGGCATGTGGAAACTCAACTTCTTTCCTTTTCTGAATGGAGACGCCACCAAGTTCAGTATTGGGTCCGTCTAAGAATTCAGTGCGCCGGTTTAGATGGAAGAAATCTCGGAACAGCTTGACAGTTGGTTCTTCTTGTAGATACACTTCACAAAAAACATGGAAGTTGCATATATTGGATACCGAGTTAGGTCCAATATCTTGAGGGTGGAGTTGAAAGCTGGCAAGCACATCCCGGAAAAACTTCGATCCAGGAGGTTTAAAGCCACGGCCTATGTGATCAACAAACACCACTACTTCACCATGTTTAGGGGTGGGAGGATTTTCTGGCCCAGGAACTCGCCACCGGATCTCATTCTTCTTCGGTAAGGTGCCAATCTTGACAATTCCGTTGAGTTGCTCCTCAGTAACCCAGGAGGGGACCCAGTTGCCGGAATAAAAATGTTTGGCCATTGCAAGTGAAAGGCTGGGAAGAAAATAATGCCGTTTTATGATTCATTAATGGTGATGCACAAGGTACAACAAGGATAAGGAATCCAAATTATGTGCAAATTGGTAAACCGACGACAGGGTATTTATGAATGATAAGGAATGAACAGAGGCAGAGGTATATACATATTGTTAAACCGGAGTATAAATAAATTGGCAGTTTAAAAGGGGACTTATGGTACCTATCGGATTATCATACTTCAAAAAGTTAAACCGCCTATATTGGTGTAAAGGGTACAGATCTAAAAATACATAAATGAGGGAAACAGGTTTCACAGGATTGCATTGAAATTTTGGATCTACCGTAAGTCAGGAAAAGGAAAAATATTCAGACTTAAAAGTTTGGTCCTGAAGCAGTTCACAAAAGGTCCAGATCAAGTTACGATGTATTTAAGGTTTGGATCAAATGGCTGAGATAAGGAATTCCATAGCTACTATGCGGAACACATCAAAATCTAGCTCCGCTATCTATAGGTTGACGAAGAACACAAGGAGAGCGACATGAACCCGTATGAACCCTAACGGATCTACAAAGGAAAGAGGAGAGGTTTACAACAACGGTTGAGGTAGCGGAGATGCGCCGTGTCTTTCTGATGCAACCAGGTCGATGCAGCAGCCAACGGAGATGCAGAGGTGAAGCTCGACGACGACGGCGGCGCTCGGGTGCAGGGGCGTCGCAAGAAGGAAGAAGAAGCGAGGGTACGAAGGGGGAAAAGAAAATGACCCTTGGTTCTATTTATAAGGTAAAGGGAGAGGTGACACGCGCAAGAATCAAGGAGCCCGAAAATTGGGTATATGACGGAGCGGTCACCTCGATTGTCGGAGGCTCATTAACTGAAGGTGAGAGGTATAATTTTTATATAACAAGTGATGTCATGGTGATTTATCATGATCCTGGAGGATGATGTCACGGCGGTTTACAAGATCCATGCGAAGGTGCCAGGGCAAGAATTTTTCTAAGTGTTGAAGATTGACATGAACAAGTTCAAATCAATCTGGGGCCTAATGTTGGGGATATTACTACTGGATGTAAACCGGCCAAGAGTAGCCGAGTTAACTCTATGAAGAATAGAAGCCCATGAAGACGTAAGGATGGTGGCACTTTACGAAGGCCCAAGGCCCAAAGGCGGGTTAAGGCCTGTAGATGTAAACCGACTTTCTCATGTAACTTGTATTGTAAGATAGGAAGGATAGAGACCGAGCCGGACATGTTTATGATCCGGCCTCGGGACTCTGTAAACCGGCAGGCGTCAACCTGTGTATATAAAGGGACGACCCGACAGTGGTTTAGGAACAACACACAACAACTCGAGAGCCAGGCAAAGCGGATTCACTCCCTGGTCATCGAAACGCTAGCAATACCAACACAACTAGACGTAGGCTTTTACCTTCACCAAAGGGGCCGAACTAGTATAAAACTCCCGTGTCCCTTGTCCGGTTTAACCCCTTTAAGCTAACCCGTAGCGATGGATCCACGACTAATTCCTTTCACGAGGACATCTGCCGTGACAAAACAACGACAGATAATATTGATGAAAGTGATCATGAAGACTCTCCCCCTAATAAATATGAATTGCGTGTTGTTCCTGAGGGTTATGTTATGGATGAAGAAGCTACTAGAGCTATTTTAGCTTGCAATGATAGAAGTGAGCTTAAGAAGTTATTAGCTAAATGGAAGCAGCAATCTCTTAATGCTAGAATGAAACCTGACCCTGCTTTTGCTACTTCACATATCTGTGTTACTGATAAGGATTATGAATTCTTTATTGATCCTGATAGAATTACTTTGGTTGAATCTGATCCTTTTTATGGCTATGAATCTGAAAATGTTGTGGTACATCTTACTAAATTAAATGATATGGCCACCCTGTTCACTAATGATGAGAGAACTTGCTACTTTTATATCCTTAAAATATTTCCGTTCTAATTAAAGGGTGATGCTAAGATATGGTTTAATTCCCTTGATCCTGGTTGTGTGCGTAGTCCCTAGGATATGATTTATTACTTCTCTGCTAAATATTTTCCTGCTCATAAGAAACAAGCTGCTTTAAGGGATATATATAATTTTCTGCAAATTGAAGAAGAGAGTCTCCCACAAGCTTGGGGGAGGCTTCTCCAATTACTTAATGCTTTGCCTGATCATCCTCTTAAGAAAATGAAATACTTGATATCTTTTATAATGGACTAACCGATGCTTCCAGAGATTACCTGGATAGTTGTGCTGGTTCTATTTTCAGGGAAAGAACACCAGATGAAGCTGAAATTCTATTGAATAATATGTTGACAAATGAAAATAATTGGACACTTCCTGAGCCGGTGTTAGTGTTAGGCCTCTCTCTTTATATCGTCGACTTGATTTGAATAAGTTGACATCTACTGAAATATATTTGCAAATGACTGATAAATCAACTGCTATACCTATAGGTATTTGTGAGGATGTGCCTGTTGTGGTTGCAAACCTTACTATTTTAATGGACTTCATTATTCTTGATATTCCTGAGGACGATAGTATGTCTATTATTCTTGGAAGACCCTTTTTTAATACTACAGGGGCTGTTATTGATTGCAACAAAGGCCATGTCACTTTTCATGTTAATGGTAATGAGCATACGGTACACTTTTCGAGGAATCAACCTCAAGTCCACAAGATTAATTCTATTGGAAAAATTCCATCGATTATTTTTGGAGGTTTTGAATTTCCTCTTCCTACTGTCAAGAAGAAATATGATATTCTTATTGTTGGGGATGTGCATATCCCCGTTGAGGTAACCTAGTGTTATTTGAAAATTCTCCGGTTCCATGTTATTCGGAATGAGTTTGTTAACAAGACTTGATCAACCTTGTTAATGGATTGCTTTTGATGATCATGAGATGGACGAATTTAGAAAACACAACTCTCTATACCCTCTTTCTACTTTCTGTTATTTATATTGAATAAAATGGAAATAGTATTTTCTTTCTGTTATCGGAATTATCCGTGCGATATAAAAATACCCCGAAAATAAAAGTTCTCCAAATGCCCTGAAATTTAAATAAGATTTTTTCTAGAATATTCGAGAATATTTGGCACTGAGAACACAGCAGGGGGCATCCACCTGGCCACGAGGGTGGAGGGCGCGCCTTACACCCTGGGCACGCCCCGTGCCTCGTGGGCCCACGGTGGCCCTCCTCCACTTATTCCTGCACCCACACACTCCTTCCTCCCACAAACACCACTGTCCAGCTCAAGCACGAGTTCTAGCTCATTTTGCTGCGATTTTCGGTCTCCTTGCTCAAAGCACCTCTCACAAAACTGCTTTGGGGGATTGTTCCTTGGTATGTGACTCCTCCATTGGTCAAATTAGTTTTTGTTCTGTTGTTTTATTCATTGCAAATTTGTGCTGCCTAGGTGACCATGTTCTTGAGCTTGCATGTCAAATTTATGTGGTTCCAAGTAGTTTTGATGCATGATATAGGCTCTAGGCACTTGTGGGAGTAGTTGCTATCAATTTTGTTGAGTTTGGTTCACTTTTATTTTGAAGTTACTAACAATTTCAGAATTTTTTCAGAGGAGGATATATGTTTAGGAAAATGTACAAAGGTGGTTCTTCAAGGAAACAAGAACCCAGGCTTGCAATGCATGATGCTGATGATGAGTCACCAAGGGACGCTCCAGTGCGGCCTTGTGAATGGCCTTTAGAGGACTTCATGGATCGAGCGGGGATTAAGGTAGAATTTAATGCATATTTGCGTAACGCTGATCTTATGTGCTTCGAGGAAGAACAATGCCGTCAGTACCACTATATCACTAGTTCCTTTGTGAGGAGGTTTGAATTTTCATCTTCACGTAATTCTCAAACTGTCCTGTTCGATCTTTATAAAAATTCCTACACTATGGACTTAGAGGACTTTACCACTACTTGCAAACTTCCACAATGGGGTAGTGCTAGTGAACCTCGCAAATCTGAATTTAGAGATTTTCTTGGTAGTATAACTGTGGGGGAATCTAGAGATATAGCACAAGCTAACATAGGGAGCATTCACTTTCCTGCTACACATTATTTTGCTCTCTTCATAGGTAGATGCATTAACGGTAAAGATGAAGCATGTCACATGTGTGTCCCTGACCTCAGTATTCTTAGGAGTGTTGTGTTAGGAGATAAATCTTATAATTTGGGAGCCATTGTTGCACGTAGGTTGCATCTTAATAGATTTAATGGAGATTTCTTTGGTGGAATTTATGCAACCCGCATAGCTAATTTTCTTGGTATAACCATATGTGAGGATGATATTGAGTTGCCTCCTGCTTATTTGGATTATGAAGCTATGGTTCATCATCTGTTTGTTGAGAGGAACGATCAGTTCCTCCAGTATCGACTAATCTTTGACAGACGACGCACCTATCATGTCGCTCTCCCTGCTTCTACTTTCTTTGACTTTCAGGCAAAAGGGAGATATTCTATAACCAGAGAGGAGGCGGAAGATTATAAGAGGAGAGCTGAGATAGCTCGCCTCCAAGTTGCAGCCCACGATGCAATGACTGCTGCATCTCAGTACGACCCCAACTATTACTTTGGATATCCGCCAGGCCAACCGTGGCATTAGACCAACTTAGGCCAAAAGCCTAAGCTTGGGGGAGTACGTATTTCCCACCGACATTACATTCATGTTCACACACTCATTGCTAGATGTCGGTGCTCATACTTTTTCATTGTAATATACATGCTAGTTTATTTCCTTTTTATGCTTTCTTCTTGTGTGCTTAATAAACCGTAAGAAAAACAAAAAAAATTAGTTGTAGCTTTTAGCTAGTTTTAATTTCCATGCTTGTAGTAGTAATTAAAAAGAAAACCCAAAAAGATTTCATGTTCTTCATTTGCTTGTTGGGAGCTTTCTCATGTAAATAGTTTTATTTCTTTTCTTTTCTTTGGGGTTGATGGGAGAATACCATGATTAAATTGTTGAAGTGGCTCTTATATGCATTATTGTTGATCTGACAAAAGAGCCCATATTGCCTTGTCTTCTCCTGTTTATTGAATGCTTGCAGATTCCAGCTTAGTCCAATGCATGCGCACTATTATTATTATTCACATCATTCGGTCGTGCAAGTGAAAGGCAATTATGACCATATATGATGGACTGACTGAGATGATAAAAGCTGGTATGAACTCGACCTCTCTTGTTTTTGTCAATTTGATTAGTTCATCGTTCCTGATTCAGCCTATATTGAATAAACATGTTTGCAATGACAACTAGAGATCATAGTTTCTTGTGCCATGCTTAATTAGATAGGAGCTTATAATGGTTTACCTTGCGTGCCAACATGCTATTAAAAGGGTTGTGATGTGGTATGACAGGGTGGTATCCTCTTTTGAACAATTCGAGTGGCTTGACATGGCGCATGTTCACGCATGTAGTTAAAACAAAATCAACATAGCCTCTACGATATTTATGTTCATGGTGCATTATATCCTACTCATGCTAGCATTCAGTGTTGATTAATTTTGATGCATGTTCATGACTGTTGTCGCTCTCTAGCTGGTCGCTTCCCAGTCATTTTGTAGCCTTCACTTGTACTAAGCGGGAATACTACTTGTGCATCCAATCCCATAAACCCCAAAGTTATTCCATATGAGTCCACCATACCTACCTATATACAGTATCTACCTTCCGTTCCAAGTAAATTTGTATGTGCCAAACTCTAAACCTTCAAATAAATATCCTATTTTGTATGCTCGAATACCTCATGTACCGACTAGAGTTGTCCGTATCTTCCATGTTAGGCGGGTTATTCTCAAGAGGAGTGGACTCCACTCCTCACTCACAAGAAAATGGCTGGTCACCGGGATGCCCTGTCCCATGATTTTTGCAAATAAAATGAATATAATTGCAAACAAAACTCCCCATGGGACTCTTGTTAGTTGGAGGCACTCGGTGTTTCGAGCAAGCCATGGATTGATGCTTGTTAGTGGAGGGGGAGTATAAACTTTACCATTCTGGAACCGCCTATAATGTGTGTAGCATGGAAGATATCGTCATCTCTTGGTTGTTATGTTGACAATGAAAGTATACCGCTCAAAATATTATTCATCTCTATTTCAAAACCGAGCTCTGGCACCTCTACAAATTCGTGCTTCCCTCTACGAAGGGCCTATCTATTTACTTTCATGTTGAGTCATCATCCTCTTATTTAAAAGCACCATTTGGAGAGCACCTCTGTCATTTGCATTCATTGCAGTTAGTTTACATTGAGTATGACTTGACTGGATCTCTTTTACCATGAATTACAATGTCTAGTCAGTCCTTGATCTTTAAAGGTGCTCTGCATTTATGTTTTGCGGTCTTAGAAAGGGCTAGCGAGATACCATCTTGTTATATCATATTATGATTGTTTTGAGAAAGTGTTGTCATTCGAGATTTATTATTATTGCTCGCTAGTTGATTATGCAATTGATATGAGTAAACATGAGACCTATAAGTTATTGTGAATATGGTTAGTCTATAATCTTTGCTGAAAACTTGAATGTTGGCTTTACATATTTACAACAAAAAGAGAAAACAGAGTTTGTAAAAGTTTTTCTTTATCACTTTCAGTTTGTCAACTGAATTTCTTGAGGACAAGCAAAGGTTTAAGCTTGGGGGAGTTGATACATCTCCGTCGTATCTACTTTTCCAAACACTTTTGCCCTTGTTTGGACTGTAACTTGCATGATTTGAATGGAACTAACCCGGGCTGACGCTGTTTTCAACAGAATTGCCATGGTGTTATTTATGTGCTGAAACAAAAGTTCTCGGAATGACCTGAAACTCCATGGAGCGTATTTTTGGAAATAATAAAAAATACTGGCAAAAGAGCAAGACCAAGGGGCCCACACCCTAGCCACGAGGGTGGGGGCGCGCCTGCCACCCTTAGGCGCGCCCCCCTACCTCGTGGGCCCCCTAGAGCTCCTCCGACCTCAACTCCAACTCTATATAATCACTTTCGGGGAGAAAAAAATAAGGGAGAAGGATTCATCGTGTTTTACAATACGAAGCCGCCGCCAAGCCCTAAAACCTCTCGGGAGGGCTGATCTGGAGTCCGTCCGGGGCTTCGGAGAGGGGAATCCGTCGCTGTCGTCATCAACAACCATCCTCCATCACCATTTTCATGATGCTCACCGCCGTGCGTGAGTAATTCCATCGTAGGCTTGCTGCACGGTGATGGGTTGGACGAGATTTATCATGTAATCAAGTTAGTTTGTTTAGGGTTTGATCCCAAGTATCCACTATGTTTTGAGAATGATGTTGCTATGACTTTGCTATGCTTAATGCTTGTCACTAGGTCCCGAGTGCCATGATTTCAGACCTGAACCTATTATGTTTTCGTGAATATATGTGGGTTCTTGATCCTATCTTGCCAGTCTATAGTCACCTACTATGTGTTATGATCCGGCAACCCCGAAGTGATAATAGTCGGGACCACTCGCGGTGATGACCGTAGTTTGAGGAGTTCATGTATTCACTATGTGTTAATGCTTTGGTCTGGTACTCTATTAAAAGGAGGCCTTAATATCCCTTAGTTTCCGCTAGGACCCCGCTGCCACGGGAGGGTAGGACAAAAGATGTCATGCAAGTTCTTTTCCAAAAGCACGTATGACTATATTCGGAATACATGCCTACATTACATTGATGAATTGGAGCTAGTTTTGTGTCACCCTAGGTTATGACTGTTACATGATGAACCGCATCCGGCATAATTCTCTATCACCGATCCATTGCCTACGAGCTTTCCATATATTGTTCTTCGCTTATTTACTTTTCCGTTGCTATTGTTCCAATCACTACAAAATACCGAAAACATTACTTTCGCTATCATTAACTTTGGCTACCGTTACCACTACTATCATATTACTTTGCTACTAAATACTTTGCTACAGATATTAAGTTTCCAGGTGTGATTGAATTGACAACTCAGATGCTAATACTTGAGAATATTCTTTTGCTCCCCTAGTGTCGAATCAATAAATTTGGGTTGAATACTCTACCCTCGAAAACTGTTGTGATCCCCTATACTTGTGGGTTATCAGTGCTCTTTTAAATCTCCAATATAAAATAGGGTCTTCCGAACTTTCTCTTCCATATATAAGGCCATAGGGGCATTATTCATATCACATGTCACTTCTCTTTTGATAAGAGATGGAACTTTCGGGTCCGGGTGGGGGATTTTTTTTATGTAAATAGGTTAGAAAAATACCCTTTGGTGTGATCCTTCATCTCCGCATCTTGCACCCACACCCCATTGTCACCTAGAATTTTTTTAGGCTGATTTCTTTTCTTTCTAGCTATTGTCGAATTATGCAAAAAGAGGTGTTACGGTCCCCATACAATAGATAGTTTGCACGACCATGTTGAATCCCATAAATCTCCTCTTGTTCCAAATGGTTTTCAATAAGGACAAGAATCTCCTTTTGTCGCACTAGAGAATCCACCTTCATAGGCTGTTGGGGATATAACCCCGCGGTGTGACCTGCCCAGGAGGGGCTGGGTTACACTGTTGGATACTCTTAAACGAAAGCCTAAGTAGGCCCAAGAAATATAAGATATGAAAACTGGAGGCGGCTTACAAGGTGGGCATGTTGAAGACCCAATACCCGGACATGGTATCATAACCCAGAGGTGTGAGCCGCCCGATGGCGACTTGCCTAGCAAGGCAAAGGCGACTTAGTAACCGGGTCGGTCACGTTGAATGATCGGACTTGCACTCTTGTAAGCCCAGGGCCTTGAACTGTCTATATAAAGGCGAGACATTGCGGCTGGTAAACTTAAGTTACAATCGATCGAGAGCTAGGTTAAGCGACTCCGCTCCCTTGTAATCGATACTCAATCAATACAACACAAAGCAGGAAGTAGGCTTTTACCTCGTTGGTGATGGGATGAATCTGGGTAAACTCATGTCTCTCATCCCTCTCAACCCGTTTAAGCTAATCATCATTGCCATGGCCTCGCACCTAAGTCCTTTCACAAGGGCATCTGCTGTCACAAAACCACGACCATTGGCGCCCACCATGGGGCTAGCGCACAGTGGTTTCGACTTCTTAAAGGTCTCTTTCCTAGGGATCGAGGGGTACACCATTGGCACGATGACCCAGAGTCGCCGCGGCAAGCTCTACATCGAAAACGCTGGCTGGGGCCCCGAGGCTGACTCAATTGAGTACAGGTATCAGGTCCCCTTTGGCAGAATTGACGTCTTCATCAGCAAGATCGGAAAATTTGAGCCTCAGCCGGACACCTCCACTGACCTCTTCGAGTCAGCCCATAGAACGCAACCCGGCCGGAAGCGTGCCTTTGTCAGTTTCACGCAAGGCCTGGAGCTTGTGGAAAATTATGAATCTAGTGGAGAGACTATCGTCTACTCAGATGATGAGTCCTCAATCGGAGAGATGGAATCATCCTATCAGCTTCAAGATGGTGGGCTTAGGGGCTATTCTGATGGCAACAATATTCTAGAACCCTATGAGCCACCAAGCAGGGTTGCTATCTTCATGGCCGGCACAACGTTGGCCTTAAATTCATCAACAACTGCGGCTATGATGTCTGGATCGGCTGCAGCTGCGATGACTGGGGCTAGCGGCTTAGAGAGACCGCCGGCTCAAGTCTTGCCAGATCTTTTGGGCAATTTGACAACTTTGTTGGGAACTGAGGTGACTGTGGCGAATCGAGCGGAGCGCAAGGCAGAGATTGTAAAGATTCAGTCAGAGATCACTAAGGCCCAGGAGGATGTCAACGCAGAGAATGAAAGGATGGCGATGGAACGGGCTCAGATTGCGGCTGAGTCGGAGCGTGTAAGGGCAGAAGCTTGGCATTTAAGCCTGGATCAAAAAGCCTCTCACACAGTTCTTCATAGAAGGCACCAGACTCGCCTGCCTTTGTAGTATGAGCCCATGAATCTATTCAACACATTGGGGTAGGGACAAGCACTCCTGATGCAAGGGTGAATCCTTAGTTGAACACGAATGTGCCTGGAAGCTGGGCGGCAGCTCAACCTCGTCAGCCCGAGACAGCACAGAGGGAGGAGCGGGTACCTAACCTGCCCCCTGCTACGTCTTGAGCTTGCGTTGGTTTTCCCCAAAGAGGAAGGGATGATTCAGCAGAGTAGCGTAAGTATTTCCCTCAGTTTCTGAGAACCAAGGTATCAATCCAGTAGGAGCCCACGCTCAAGTCCCTCATACCTGCACAAAGCGATAGCTACTCGCAACCAACGCGATTAGGGGTTGTCAAGCCCTTCACGGTCACTTACGAGAGTGAGATTTGATAGATAGAATATTTTTGGTATTTTTGATATAAATATGCAAAGTAAAAAAGTAAAAGCAAAGTAAATAGCAAAACAAGATTAAAGTGATGGGGATTGATATGATGAGAATAGACCCGGGGGCCATAGGTTTCACTAGTGGCTTCTCTCAAGAGCATAAGTATTCTATGGTGGGTGAACAAATTACTGTTGAGCAATTCATAGAATTGAGCATAATTATGAGAATATCAAGGCATGATCATGTATATAGGCATCACGTCTGTGACATGTAGATCGAAATGATTCTGCATCTAGTACTATTACTCCACTCATCGACCGCTATCCAGCATGCATCTAGAGTATTAAGTTAAAAACAGATTAACGCTTTAAGCAAGATGACATGATGTAGAGAGATAAATTCATGCAATATGAAATAAACCCCATCTTGTAATCCTTGATGGCAACGATACGATATGTGTCTTGCTGCCCCTTCTGTCACTGGGAAAGAACAACGCAAGATCGAACCCAAAGCTAAGCACTTCTCCCATGGCAAGAACTACCAATCTAGTTGCCCAAACCAAACAGATAATTCGAAGAGACTTGCAAAGATAACCAATCATACATAAAAGAATTCAGAGAAGATTCAAATATTGTTCATAGATAGACTTGATCATAAACCCACAATTCATCGGTCTCAACAAACACATCGCAAAAGAAGAAGATTACATTGAATAGATCTCCACAAGAGAGGGGGAGAACATTGTATTGAGATCCAAAAAGAGATAAGAAGCCATCTAGCTAATAACTATGGACCCGAAGATCTGAGGTAAACTACTCACACTTCATCGGAGGGGCTATGATGATGTAGAAGCCCTCTGTGATGACGGCCCTCTCCAGCGGAGCTCCAGAACAGGCCCCAAGATGGGATCTCGTGGATACAGAAAGTTGCGGCGGTGGAATTAGGTATTTGGCTCCCCCTCTGATCGTTTGGGGGTACGTGGGTATATATAGGAGGAAGGAGTACGTCAGTGGAGCACCGAGGGGCCCACGAGGCAGGGGGCGCGCCCTGTAGGGGGGGCATCCCCTACCCTCGTGACCGCCTCCGGTACTTCTTGGAGTAGGGTCCAAGTCTCCTGGGTCTTATCCTAGAAGAAAATCACGTTCCAAAAAGGATATTTCTGTTTGGACTCCGTTTGATATTCTGTTTCTTCGAATCACTGAAATAGGCAAAAAACAGCAATTCTGGGTTAATAGGTTAGTCCCAAAAATAATATAAAAGTGGAAAATAAAGCCCAATATAGTCGAAAACAGTAGATAATATAGCATGGAGCAATCAAAAATTATAGATACGTTGGAGACATATCAGGCATCCCCAAGCTTAATTCCTGCTCGTCTTCGAGTAGGTAAATGATAAAAAGAGAATTTTTGATGCGGAGTGCACATATCTCATTCTCAGGGCACACCGGATCATCCAAACTTCTGGTAGGCCAGCCCAGAGTTACCCCTGGTGGCCACCGGCGGCTGACAAGTTGGACCAACACTCAAAGGAGCACTGGCCCGGGGGTTTAAATAAAGATGACCCTTGAGCCGGCCAACTCAAGGGAAAGAAAAGGCTAGGTGGCGAATGGTAAAACCAATGTTGGGCCTTGCTGGAGGAGTTTTATTCAAGGAGAACTGTCAAGGGGTTCCCATTATACCCAACCGCGTACGGAACGCAAAATCCGGGAACATAACACCAATATGACGGAAACTAGGGCGGCAAGAGTGGAACAAAACACCAGGCATAAGGCCGAGCCTTCCACCCTTTACCAGGCATAAGGACAAGGTGGGTTAGAGGCTTGGTTCAACAATATGGGAGGCATGATAAGCAAGTGGTAGGTATCGTAGCATAGGCATAGCAAAAGAGCGACCAACTAAGCAAGCAAAGATAGAAGTGATTTCGAGGGTATGATCATCTTGCCTGAAATCCCGCAAGGAAGAAGAACGAGTCCATGTAGAAGGCAAACGGACGTATTCGAACGAATCCTCACAACACGACGTTACCGGAACCAACCCGAAGAAGCAACACCGGAAAGAAGCAAACAACATAGCAAACAAACCACACATGAACATGGTATGATATGCGGGATGCGGTATGCGATGCATATGCATGATTTGACAAGGAATGATTAAAACTGGCCTCAACATGGAAATCCAAGAGTGCCAGTGGAAAGGTGAGGTGATTTCGGTTGAGATCGATATCAAGATCGCCGGAATCGGATGCACGGTTTGGAAATGGCAAGCAAAACAAATATGGCACCGGTCTGTGATAAACAGCAAGTAGCCATCTAAATGCAACAAGATAATTATGCTTCAGCCCTCGAACAACAAGTAGCCATCTAAATCCAATCATAATGCTTGACAAAAGATGAACACTGAGCTACGGCCAATTCATCCATTAACAGGTTCAAACAAGCATGGCAAAAGTGCAATTGGTAAACAGGTCTCAGACTTAGTGAAGTTAACACAAGCCTGGAATTTCATATCAGGTAGCACACTTTGGAGAAAGAAAACTATATGCTACAAGCACTTAACATGGAAAAGCAAGACATGGCATGGAGCTACTCAAAGAGCTTAACAAAAGTCCCTTAGTGACCTTGAGCCAAAAGGGATCAGAAAATACAATTGCAAGCATGTGAACATGGCAAAAACATAATCAGATTACAGACTTAGTGAAAAACTGGAGCATGCAAACCAGATATCAAGTAGGCATGTCTACGAGCTCGATGCACTCACCACAGAGCAAGGCATGACAATCTAAGCATACACCCATCAAGAATACACATTATACAAGCTAGACATGGCAAGAACAACAACATAGCATGCACGGATCAACTACAACATCCTCGGCAAAATCGCTAACAAGTAGACAATCTGCCCACATTCACGAAATAGAAAAAGTAGAGCTCGATTGACTCAAGCTAGTGTGCTCCATAATTTCCAACAAAGACATGGATGGAAAGAGCACTACAAGATTAACAAAACATCCTTACTGATCATCCTCAAAAGAGGCACGGATCACTAGGAAAAAACATGAACATATGGCATATTGCTAAAAACAGTCCAAGGACTTGGTGGAATTGCTAAGTCCCTGAAATCAGCATTAACAAATACACCACTTTGCAAGCTTGTTATAGTCACCACACACATCACAAAAATACATGGATTGCACCTCTAGAAATATGGCAAAATATATAACCAAATACATGTAGAGCTCAGGGGCATATCATGCACACAATAATCATGGCAAAAATGACAAATAGCTATTTGGAGCAGCAGATCTGACAATTAACTCAAATAGCTCTCTTCCAACAGCATTTCGGGCATCAAGATGAACTCTAATGAAAATTATGCAATGAGATGAAATGATGTACTCTCTGAGGCGAACATTTTGATATGCTATACGTGCAAAACGGAGTTACGGGTGCAAAGTTACGACACGATGAACATGGGCATTTGAAACATGGAAATCTCGGGGACTTAGTGGAATTCTCACCCCGGGAAAAGTCAACGGGCGGAGTGGATCGGGTCGGACGAGGCGGAGCGGATCGGGTCGGGCGAGGCGGAGCGGATCGGGCCGGGCCGAGGCCGAGGAGGACCCGAGCGACGGAGACGGCGGCTCCGGCAAGGTCGTCGCCGGCGGGGCGGCGGATCCGGCCGGGCTCGGGCTCCCATGGCCGGATCTGGCGGCGGGCGGCGGCAGAGCTCCTCCGAGGGGGCGGGGCGGTGATGCGGCGAGGCGAACGGCGGCGGTGGTCGCCGGTCAAGGCGGCGGACGGTGGGGTAGAGCGCCACGGCGAGCTCGCCGGCAGGAGGAATTCTGGGCTGGGCCTCCGGTTAATAGGTTAGTCCCAAAAATAATATAAAAGTGGAAAATAAAGCCCAATATAGTCCAAAACAGTAGATAATATAGCATGGAGTAATAAAAAAATATAGATACGTTGGAGACGTATCACCCCCAATCAAACACCGCCTTAATGTTTCTTGACAGCATCGCATGGGCATTTTTCTAACCCAGTGAATAACATGTTAGCTGCAGCAACACGGCTGGCCGCTATTCCGATCGAGGGCGAGTGACCGGCAGCGGTGGAGACCCAGAACACCATCGAGCTACTTCAAATGGTTGTTGCATAGCAGGCGCCTTACTCATATAGTCATGATGGTGTTCATTCGACCCCACGCCCAAGTCCGAATTACAGCCGGTGCATTGAGTCACCAACACTTTCCAGTAGCGAGCGGCATCAAGACCTGCCCCATGGTCATAACCCACCCTAAATGATAACCTACTAGTCAATGCTCAGGCGATTGTGGATGACGCCAGAGCTCGTCGTGAGGTGGAAGTGCAGCTCAGCAGGGGGCTTATTAGCAGCCTCCGATGGCCCCTTCAGCTTTAGTAGGGGTTGGAACAATTTCCAGGACAGTTGGAGTGCCGTGTTTAGTACTGGCTTTGCATTATAAGCGTCTGCCCAAGGATTTCAAGGGTCCTCATAAGGTGCCTAATTACACAGCTGATCTCCCTCCTGAAGGTTGGATTGAGAGTAATGAATTAGCCATGGATATGTTGGATGTCGATGATGCGGTCTGTGCTAAGTATTTCACTATGATGTTGGTTGGGCCAGCTTATACATGGTTAAAAGTCTTGCCTAAGGGACATCTATGTGATAGAGCCAGTTGCCCCAAAATTCAACCCATGGTTGGCCTATCCGATCATGTTCGATCGCAGGGACCATCCGACCTATACCCGTCACGGAGGTTCAGCCACATTAGTCCTTGATCCAATCATCGACTCATTCCACCTTACGCGAGTCCTCATGGACGGCGGCAGCAGCCTTAACCTGCTCTATCAGGACACAATCCACAAGATGGGTATTGATCCATATGGAATCAAGCCCACTAAAACTACCTTTAAAGGAGTGATCCCCGGTGTAGAGTCCCGCTGCACGGGCTCAATCACATTGGAAGTGGTCTTCGGCTCGCTGGACAACTTCCGCAGCGAAGACTTGATCTTCGATATCGTCCCCTTCCGCAGTGGCTACCACGCACTGCTCGGATGAACTGTGTTCGCTCATTTCAATGCAGTCCCACACTACGCCTATCTCCAACTCAAGATGCCCAGACCACGCGGTGTTATAACTGTGAATGGAAACATGGAATGCTCCCTCCGACTGAGGAGCACACCACGGCCCTGGCAACGGAAGTATAGGGTGGCCAAATTCTCGGACACTATCAAATGAGTCCAGACTACCCCATCGTACAACAGACCATCTCATCAGGAGCTCGATTAGCAATTCGTCCTCGATCTCATCCCCTACCAAATTGTGGCATATGTACCACCCGTACATAATTACGCACTAAAAATACCATGGGAAAGGATGGAGGCATAATATGGACAATGTCTGCAATACGGCTAGACCCTATCAGGACACTTACATTTCCTTTTTCTTTTCTTTTTATTTTTCCAGGTTCCCTCAAACCACATCCTTTCGACAGTGCCAAGGCCTCTTTCCGTGGCCTATTATGAAAACACCGGTCGATGATCCTCCCGAAGGACAATACACTAAGGAGAAAAGCCGCATAGATGCGTACCAGAGTACCTAAAGGATCCTTAAAGATCACCCCGTCCGTGTTCAGGACGCACGCATGGCCTCCCCTTCTGCTCGGCATGTAAAATAGCCTTGTTGCTTATTGCACTATTTGTATCAATACGTTTTGACATATCAATCAGACTACAATGGAAACAATTTTTAGCCCAAATCTACACGGCGTTGGCTTATCTCTTAACATATGTTTCCCTGTTTTTGTCTGATTATCATGTACACCTCAGTATGGCCGAAATTTCCAGGGGCTTTATTAAGCCGCATACATCTTTTAAATATTAAAACAAAGTCTAAACACTTTCACAAGTGCAATTCAGCGTCCCGAATATAGCATTATATGCATTGGGTCTGAATCATTTGCTTGCTACCTTATGTTCCGTCTATTCGGCTAGGGTAGTAAAGGAGAACTACTGCGATTGTGTTTCTGGTTTACCCGGACAAACACGTCAGTAGAGAAAGCCGAAAACTGACGGTCATGATGTGGCGAGAGCTGGTCAGCTATTCGGTGACTAAGTATAAATCTCTAGTGTTTTTTTCACATTATGCGATAGGCTGGCCTCCACCCGGCTAGGCATTCACAACACCCGAGTTCAGATAATCGAACAATACTAGGGGCTGCGCCCGCTCTCCCATTATAAAACTCCTATGGGTAAGTGAGGGCGATAAAGATGCATAGTCCTATTGCCTAGTTCGCCGCACTAACACCTCCTTCATGGACCAGTACATTGGGTCAAGTGTGTTTAAGTGTTTATCGCGAACACCCCTCTACCTACATGGGGGCTGAAGCCGACGACTGGCCAACTCTTAGATATCATAAACAGCTGCACAGGAGGAGATATTTTAAAGTAAAATAAGCAATATATCATACATAAGCCTTGTCTCATGATACAGGATTGGACAACATAAATACATTCATTCAAAATGATGTCCTTCGAACATTGGCCCTCTACAATGCGGGATCCTTTCAGGACATCATCAAAGTACCGCTCCGGCGTGCGATCCTCTTTTCCAGCGGGCGGTGCCTCGGTTGCAAGCTTGAAGGCGTCCATCTTTGCCCATTGCACGTTGATGCGGGCGAAGGCCATCCGCGCACTTTAATACAGATCGACCGCTTCATGACATCTAGCCGATGGCAGGCGCTGACCAGCCGCTCGACGAGACCGAAGTAGCTACTGGGCATGGGTTCGGCGGGCCAAAGACGGATTATCAAATCCCTCATGGCCAATTCAGGCACCCTGTGTAGTTCGGTCCATTGCTTCAGCTGATCGCTGGGGGGCACAAGATGCTCTGGTGCAATGTATTGCAACCAGAACAGCTTCTCCGTTGAGCTCCCCTCTTCGGCCCGGAAGAACTCCGTAGCATCAGCAACACTCCGGGGCGGGCCCACAAACACTCGTGGAGAATTCCAAATCTGGGTTAGAAGGATGTACCTTTTCTTCACAAATTTGCTCTGCAGGTTAAAGGCCTTACCCGCCGCAATTTTCCTTGCTCCCTGGATCTCCTGGACAGCGCTTTGGGCTTCGGCCCGGGCTTCTTACACACTTTGGAGTGCCTGGGCAAGTTTGGAATTTTTCTCCGAACTCTTGCGCTCTAAGGATTCACATTTGCCTATGGCATCCTTGAGCTCTTGCTGGACTTCCTCCACCCACGACTCATGTTTAAGGCGGGGGGCTTGTTCCTCCTCCGTCTCCTTGTTGGCCACGGCCAGTGCACTCTTGACGGCCTCGATCTCAGACGTGTCAGCTGCAAACATAATTATGAAACTGATTGAGATACTGCATTATAGCCGGCATCATTTCAGACATGCTTCAGTATTACATACCTTGCTTTTATTCTAACTTCTGCCTTAGCTCAGATGCTTCGGCGGCATGGGCAACTGATGCCTGTTGGCAGCTTGTTTTTTCAAACAGATATGTATGTTAACCTCCCGCGTGAGTAATTAGATCCTCTGTTTGGTTCTTCTTTTCTAAACACCGAATAGAGTCTCAGGGGCTACTATCTAGACACAGGGATTCTTTTTATATAGTTAAAAGATACTTCAAAGCACATACCTCAAAGCCTCTTAAAGTCTAGTGTAGGCTTCGCTCAATCCACTTTTTGCGGACTGAACCTTTTCAATCACCATACCCGAAAGGGTACGATGTTGTTCCACAATGGTGGCACTCTGAAGCCCTCTCACCAGAGTGTTCGGTGCCTCCGCATTGACAAAGGACACCGGTGTTGTAGGCGCACCCCCTTCTCGCAAAGAGGGTTGGTCATTTGTTTTCGGAACCGTATGGGTTTCCGGAGCGACATTTGGTTAGGGGCCGAACTAGACATGGCCCCCGTCTCCAGTCCCCATGGGGCTTGGTTCCCCCATGTTCTCGGCAGCCGATGTGTCACCCTTCAGCATTGTCTTGGCAGCCTGCGGCACCTCTCCCTGTTCCGGAAGGGTCCTTTGGGACGACACCTCGGTGTTGTTCGCTGCAGGGGGGAGGAAGCTGGTGGAGTCAGATCGATCTCCATCATGTTCGGACCCAGCGAATTCCTGGAAGAGGAGGATCGCTTGGGAAGGACCTTAACCAGACTACAACATACAATTTAAATGCATTACAACTATAAGCCAGAAAAGCTGGACATACACACACACACACACACACACACACACACACATATATATATATATATATACCTTTGAGTACTTACGATCCGGCCAGGGGCTTCGCCCTGGGGCGCTACTCATCGGCGTCCGACTCGGAGTCATCCGTAAGGGAGGTCCTCCCTTTCTTGTACACTTCGGCCTCTAGATCACTGGGAGCTGCGCTCTTCTTCTTCTTCTCCCCCTTGGGTCAGGGATCACTCTCTTCCTCCTCCTCTTCCTCTTCATTAGGAGAGGAGAGAGTCTCGGTGTTTTTGGACACTATGTCCGAGGCGCCTTTACAGCGGAGGCCACTCTTGGCCTCCTTGCCCTTCTCCTTGGCCTTCTTTTCCGGCGTCTGGAACGACGCCGGGACTAGCATCCTCATCCATAGAGGAATAGCTTCATCTTCGGGCAGCGAAGCCGGGCAGTGAATCCATTCCACTTTCTTGGTCCAGCCCTGCAAAAGAAAATGCAGAGTTTAGTGTGCTCCTTGGGCTCACAAAGTAATGGTACCAAAGAACTTACGGGGGTCGCAGCGTGGGTGCTGTCGTAGCCGAGGTCTTCAGTTGTCTCCGGCCAGGACTTCTGGTTCTTGAAGAGTAGCTTCCACATGTCGTCGTGCTTCGTGCCGAAAAACCGCTATAGGGTCCGGGGACCGGCCGGGTGGAACTTCCACATGGGCTCTTGACGCGCCTTACATGGGAGTATCCAGCGGAAGAGCATCACTTGTATCACACTGGCGAGGCTCATATTTTTATATACCATACAACGGATGCACTTCTCTAGCATCGTTACCTCATCAGACGACGCCTAGTCCAGGCCCTTGTTGAGCCAGGATGTCAGCCGCATTGGGGGCCCGGACTTGAACTCTGTGGGAGCAGCCCATGTGGAGTCATGGGGCTCTGTTACATAGAACCACCCCTATTGCCATCCCTTCACGGTCTCCATGAAGGTGCCCTTGGGCCAAGTAACATTGGGCAGCTAGCTCGCCATAACAACACCGCAATCCGCGTGTTGGCCATCCACCACTTTCGGCTTCACATTGAAGACCTTGAGCCATAGGCCAAAGTTTTGGGAAATGCGGAGGAAGGCCTCGCATACGATGATGAACGCCGAGATGTTGAGGAAAGAATTCGGGGCTAGATCATGAAAATCTAACCCGTAGTAGAACATGAGGATGCGGACAAAAGGATGAAGGGGAAACACCAGTCCACGAAAAAATGAGGGATGAACACTACCCTCTCACCGAGCTTTGGAGTGGGGATGATCTGCTTTTTGGCTGGAAGCGGTGGGCAATTTTCTTGGCCAGATACCCCACTTCTCGGAGTTCCTTGATGTTTTTCTCCATGGCGGAGGAGGACATCCACTTTCCCTGCGCTCCGGATCTAGGCATGGCTGGAGTATTTTCTGGGAACGGAGTAGACCGAAGCTTGAGCACTGGAGCTTGAGGGCGGATGGACTGAGGAAGGGGAAGGCATGGGGTAAAAAGGGAGCAATCTTATCTCCTTATAAAGGCAGTGAATACCATGCATCCCGCACGAGCCATAAAGCTCGCCTATTTCCAAGGGGTCATGCGAAACGGCATGGTTGGGTTTCCCAAACCCGTATTGGTGAGAATCCCATAATAAGGGGGCACGATCTCTGCTTTGACAAGACGTGTCGTTGGTTTTTGCGTCTCGAAATGCGAAACGGGAGGCCGAAAAATGGTTTGAAATAATAGAATGGCCGGACGTAACGTCTCACCAGTGAAATCTTCAGAAGACAGAATTTATATGTATTCTGCCCTTGTAATTCAGAGGTATGACCATTGTACAGAGCCGGATATAGTACTGACGATCAACCGCTTTTAAGAATTCGGAGGAGGAACCCGCCTTGCAATGCCAAAGACAATCTACGCGCCAGACACATCATCATTAAAGGCTGGTTCAGGGGCTACTGAGGCTGTCCTGGATTATGGGGTCCTCGGGTGTCCAGGCTACGTGAAGTGGGCCGGACAGATGGGCCGTGAAGATACAAGATAGAAGGCCTTCCCTCGTGTCCAGATGTGACTCTCCTTGGCGTGGAAGGCAAGCTTAGCATGCTGATATGAATATTCCTTTCTCTGTAAACCAACTCTGTACAACCCTAGCCCCCTCCGGTGTCTATATAAACTGGAGGGTTTAGTTCAAAGAGGGAGAGTCATAATCATACAGGCTAGACATCTAGGGTTTGGCCATTACGATCTCGTGGTAGATGAACTCTTGTAACCCTTATACTCATTAAAGTCAATCAAGCAGGACGTATGGTATTACCTCCATCAAGAGAGCCCGAACTTGGGTAAACATTGTGTCCCTTGTCTCCTGTTACCATCGATCCTTAGACACACAGTTTGGGACCCCCTACCCGAGATCTGCTGGT
This sequence comes from Triticum urartu, assembly GCF_056163025.1. NCBI lineage: Eukaryota > Viridiplantae > Streptophyta > Magnoliopsida > Poales > Poaceae > Triticum > Triticum urartu. The sequence continues at coordinate 196,027,173 of NC_141877.1, read as the reverse complement.
TTTGACACCGACACTGGCGCACGGAGAGGAAGAAGCTCGACGATGGAGATGATCCAAAGCTGAGACACGTCAAGGATGGTAGCCAGTGGAGAGTGTTGAATGACTTCTATCGGTATTTCGAATTTGATGCAAGGAACATCGTGCTCGGCGCGTGTACTAATGGCATGAATGTGTTTGGCAACCAAAACACCAACCATAGCACATGGCCCGTGTTTGTATGGATGTACAACCTCCCTGCTGGTTGTGCATGAAGTCGAAGTACATTCACATGTGCATGCTGATTCAATGGCCGAAAACAACCGGGAAATAATATTAATATGTATCTAGGGCTACTTCAAGAGGAGTTAGACACGTTATAGAAAGCACCGGCCAAGACATGGGATGCCAGCAAAGGCGAGTATTTCTAGATGAGAGTCGCGCTGATCACGATGGTGCACGACTATCTCGGTTATGGACATGTCGCAGGCCAGGTGTGCCCTGGATATTGTAGATGCATGCGGTGCATGGATGATACGACGTCTCAGCAGCTAACATCAAGGAAAGATGGCGGGTCTGGGAAAATCGTGTACATGGGGCATCGAAGATGGTTCGATCAGGACGACCCATGGAGAAACCGTGGAGATCTATTCAATGGTCACGCTAAGCGTCGAGGACCTCCACATAAGCAGAGAGGCGCCGAACTTAATGAGCTGTTGAAAAACCGGGAACAGTGCCCCACGCTGGGAAAGACGATGAAAAAGGCGCGAGAGCCGCTGCTGAAGGTATGGAAGACGAGGTCTGTGTTCTGGGACTTCGAGTACTGGCACAAACTCGACACACCTCATTGTCTTGATCAAATGCATATCTGTAAGAATGTCCTTGAGATATTGGTCGCGACACTGATGAACATGTCAGATAAGACCAAGGATGGTCGAAGGCAAGAAAAGACTTGCAGGATTTGAAAATCAGGGAAGATCTGCACATGCCGCCCCGTAAAAAGTCATACGAGACAGTGACGGAGACAGAGGCATGGGAGAAGAAGGGAAAAAAGTAAAGGAAGAGGATTATGGCCCCCCCTTCTTGCTTCACCTTAAATCCGGCTAGATCGATTAATTCTTTAAGGGACTTACCGGAGTCAAAGTTATTTCGTGTTACTGTGGCAAGATAAGCATATATCTAGACATGAACAAGAAAAGGTTCAGTTGGATGAAGTCCCATGACTGTCATGTGATGATGATGCAGATACTACATGTTGCCCTTAGAGGGATAATGGACAAGCACATCCGTGACATGCTTATTGGTCTCTGCAACTTCTTTGACGTCATCTCTTGAAAGTTGATCATTGTGAAGCAGCTCTGAAGGCTACAGGAAGAGATTGTTGTGATACTGAATGAGCTTGATATGTACTTCCCGCCTGCGTTCTTTGACGTCATGGTTCATCTGTGTGTCTATATTGTGGACGACATAATAGACTTGGGGCCGTCATTCCTGCACGACATGATGCTGTTTGAGAGGATGAATGGGATCATCAAAGGATTCATTCGTAACATGTCCCACCCAGATGGAAGCATCGTCCAGGGCTATCTAACACAATAGTGCATCTTTCTCTGCGAGAATTTTCTATATGACACAGACCGGCCGCCCGGTGTTGGTGTTGGTTTGCCCATTAACAAGCACGATGGGAGGTTCGAAGGAGAAGGTCACTCCAACGGTCGCAGGAAATTGCACATGGCATACCCAAATCGACGCAACGACTTTGACAGAGCAAACTTGGTAGTGCTACAAAACCTAGACGAGGTAGATGCTTTCATGGCACCGCACAAAGAAATTATCGTAAAGAAGTGTCTTGACCGGGGGTATGCTGGACGGACGGCGAAGTTACTAGAGAGCACAACTCCACTTTCCTCCATTGGTTCAAAGAGCATATTATTGCTAATCCCGCAGAAGAGGGCTCTAAGGACCGATTCCTCATATACGCCTTAGCACATGGCCCCTCACCCAACCTCGTCACCTATCAGGCATACGATATCAACAGATACACGTTCTACATGCAGGCCAAAGATATGGACAGTGATGATCAGAACTCAGGGGTGGTGATGAAATGCATTACTGGCAGCGACAACGGCGTAACTGAGAGATTTTACGGAAGGGTCGAGGAGATCTAGGAGCTTGACTACTCTGGACTGCACAACGCGGCAGTGTTCCGTGTGAGATGGGCTAAGAATGTCGAAAAACAAAACAGGTATTTCACTACCATGACTATACCCGATGCCAAGAGCGCTATCGTGAATGCTATCTCAAAACACGAGCCATGGGTACACGCTAAGGACGTGACACAATGCTTCTTCATAACCGACCCGTGCAATCCCAACCGCGTTGTCGTGAGGACAGGCAAAAGGAACATCATTGGAAGGGATGGAGTCGCCAACGAGGAAGACTATGACCAGTATGGCAACCCAATGAGGGAGGATGACGATGACGATGAAGTATATGTCAAAAGAAGAATCAATACTGCACTACCTAAGAAAGATTGTAATCCATGGAAAAGGAAAAGTCACAACGAGGGTCTCAATTATTCTTCAACGAACAAGAAGGGAAAGAAGCTCACTCAAAAACGAAAACGTCAACGCCGAGGAACCGTTATCGGTCAAATGATGTAATATATATGTTCCTATTTTGTATACACATACTTAGCCGTCAAATGATGCAATATATATCGCCTTAGTTATATACATTGTATCACCTTCCCTTTGTTCCTGCTCTCGAAAAAAGGAAAAGAAAAGAAAAGAGAAGGGAGAGAAAATAAAGGAAAAGAAAATAGAAGAAACAAACAGGGAAAACTGCTATAAAAAAGAGATATTGCTAGTCAAACTAGAAGTAGCACATTTTGGATAAAGATGCTATAGCTACCTGTGATAGCAGCAACGCTTTTTGGCTAAACGCGCTATAGCTAACTTAGCTACAGCGAGTTTTTGTGAAACGCATTGCTGCTATGTTCAATTAACCCCCCCCCCAAATCCCAACTCTCTGCTTCCTCCCGCCTCTGCTTCTTCCCCCAAATCCCCACTCTCTATTCCCCCCTCGTCGCCGCCAGAGCCCTGCCCTCGCCGCTCCCATGCGATCACCCCTAACCCCGGCGCTCGCCCCCGACTCCCCGACCCCGGCGACCTCGCCCTCGCCCCCGATACTGGCCCCGATGCTCTCCCCTGACCCCGGCCCAAGCCCTCGCCCTTGACCCCAACCCCGGCGACCGCACCCTCGCCCCCGAACCCGGCCCCGACGCTCACCCGCGACCCCTCGACTCCGACGACCTCGCCCCGACCTCCCAACCTCGGTCGTCGTCGAGCCTACCTCCTTGCCCCTGCACCCTCTATAAATCCTCCACTGCTCCTCCTCTCTGTGCTAGCTAGGGTTCTTCGGTTAATTTAGTTAGGGCAGTAGGTTAATTAGGTTTTGGTTGGAGATATTCCCTAGAGGCAATCATGTATGATGATACTTCCTATGTGTTTATGAATGAAGATAGTCCTTGGATATTATCAATGATGTGTATCAGCAAGTACGTGACTTGTTTGTTGGACTATGCATTGTATGATGAACGTCCTAAAAGGTCCCTAGTCGAAAGGGTTGTGTGGACGCGCAGCCGACTAGACTAGCATATGACACGTTCGATGGCTTGGTCTCACTAGCCACGAAGCATTGGATGCTTACCAGATAATATGGACTCGGAAGGATCTGGTCGGATTCGACGTAGTCGGATCCAAGGTGAGATAAGGTCCGAGCCGGACGGACCCAACTATGAGACGCAGCGATATGTCATCTGTGAGTCTCTAGTACAACATATGTTCTATGTCCTAAGACCTGAGCTGGCGCATGTACTCGGGATGGTGATAGACTTGCTTTGGGCCAACCAAACGCTACTTCGTGACTGGGTAGTTACAAAGGTAGGTTTCAGGCTTGTCCAGACCCATGCTGCGAGACATAGTCGAGCAAGATGGGATTTGCCCCTACGATCAGGAGAGATATACTCTAGCCCTCGTGTGATCCGGCCAGGATTAGCATGTCCATGCGACAAGGATTATGAGATAATCTGGTTTATGGTCGGCATCACTGGAACGAGAAAGAGGTCGGGCTAGCACAAGGATGACAGACTCGCTTTGAGCCTGACAACATATATCGTGCGGCAATAGTAATGGAAGCATGATGTGCAGGTTCGCCTAACCAGCTTCATAGTCTGCTTGGTGTTCGGCATGCCTTGCTAGGGGCCGCTACCAACCATGCAGTTCGGAGGTGACCGAACTGCGACCAAGTCGGCTTGAACCTAAGGGGTCGCCGCTTAAGGGAAGGAACCTAAGAGGTCGGATCCGAGGACACTGGTCGGATGTGATCCGAGCTGTATTCGTATTGTGGCTGAGTAGACTTATGGTCTTTAGGGTCCGTGCGAGGCCCAAGTGTTGAGCCCACGATAGACGCCTATATAAAGTGGGTTGCGTCACACTCATGCGATTGATCGCTTCGGCGCTGTCACTAGGGTTAGCATGTGTTGCGAATAGACACCTCCACTCGCTGCTGGTTGTGTGATCGGACCTAGCTATCCACCGCATGACGTTCCTCCTGCATGCGGGGATACCGTTAGAGGCGGTGCACTTGCGCCGCCCTGGAAAATCTGTACGTGGGAACCGACGACCAGCTGTTTGAGGGAGATCGTACGAGGAGGAGACGATCCACGCGCACGCGCTGCCCCAACTCTTCTTCCGCTGCACGGCACTACGCGTCTAGTGGTAACAATCTGTGATCCATTCCCGTAGCATGTTCCTGTTGTTCTGCGCGTAGGAAAATTTTAATTTGCAGTCCACGCACCCTACCATAGGACCCAACAGTTATCTATTTAGGTTTTAGTTAAAACAAAAATTTAGGGTTTGGTGTTTTAGGTGTAGTTAAAAGAAAAAACAGAATTGATTATAGTGCTAGTTAGTTTAAGCAATTGTTGCTATTTTTTAGTTTCAAATTTAGGTAGGCTAAATTTAGTTTCATGTGATATGTGGACATGTGATATATTTTTCTTCAAGTTCTATATTTTCTTCCTTTTATATGCAAATTTGATGTGGACATGTGATATGTGGACATGTGATTTGGACATGTCATATTTGGAATTTGGACATGTCATTTGGACATGTTATGTTTTGGACATGTCATATTTGGAAAATGATGATTATGTGCAGTGTAAATGATCTGAGTGGCCTATGTTTCACCTAAATGTTGATTCATTTCCGTTCCGCTGAATTTCAGGCGCTCGACATGTCCGCTTTTTAGCAAAGGTCATGCCGAAATTTTCCGTGAATTTTGGCATGACTTGTTCTAGAAAGTAGGCATATCGATTGCCGGGAGTTGTTGGGCAACGGCATTCCAGCAAACATAGATATTTTTTATGTCATTTCTCATTTTTTATAGTTTTAGAATTAAACGAGGAGACTTAATAATAGGAAACATGTCGAACAACGAAGAAACCGGGCCTTCTGACCAAGATGGAGACGAGATGGATTATAAGGGTGAACTAGAGTACGTCGACTTTTTGTCTGCTAAGCAACGTCAAGGTTTGCAGGTTGGCCTCGATGATGGTACTCACGTCGACATCGACACCGACGGCACCGACACCGATGGCGGCGCCGAGACCGGCGGGGAAGGTACCGGCGTTGATGCCGCTACCGAAAAGAAGAAGCAGAGGATATGAAAACCTAACAAACTCGGCATTGCATGACTGGTGATCACAAAGATGGCACCTGGCAAGTTTGAGCCATTAGAGCCGGAAGAACCTTGCAAGTGCTATGGGAACCAAGTAGTATGCATCCTACGGGAATGCGTGAGCATCAACGACGATGATTTAAGGAGTAAGGAACATTTGAGGCAGTTTCTCCTGACGAAGTTGCACAAGATATTCAAGTTCCACAACCGGGATGATAGCATACAACAATCGTGGGATGATCCGAAGATGAAAAAGATTAACATTCACGCCATAGTCATGTTCAACAATGATTTGGCCTCCTGGAAAGGGAGGGTGAAACGAGCTATTGAGGCTGAGCAACCCCTATCCAAGATTATGGAAGAAAATCCGGCACTTACGGAAGAGGAGTTCAAAAAGTTCAAGGACACTTGCACTACCGAGACAGCCAAGGCTAAGGCTGTGAAATTCAAGAGCCTTCAACAAAGGAACACGGGGAAGCATCACCTCGGAAGCCGTGGCTACCTCGGTAAAAGGCCCATATGTGATAAGGAGGACGTGGAACGTGAAGCCGCGGGTCTCCCAGACTGTCGGCGTCCTGGGAACGAGGGTACCCAGACTTGCCTTCCTACAGCCCAGGGCGTGGCTCCACCAGCGGCCTGGTACGGCCCATCTTCATCAGCAAACACTCAACACTCTCGCGAGGAGCCAAGCCTCACAAGGCGGACGACACAAGAACTCCTCAGGGGTAGCCTCGCTAGGCTGGCTCGTGAGGAGTGCAGAGATCAAGGTGAACGACACCTCGAGAGGTTTCCGTGACGTGAGCCATGACGACCAAGGCCAGGCAGGCGCCAGCGGGCATAGAGTACCAGTTTCCTCTTTGGTGCTAAAGCGGAAAGCACAGGCGAGGAGTCCAAAGGCATAAAGCAAAGGTTTCCATATCGGTGCGACGAGACCAAGACCAGCATGACGGCAGGATGGAGGTCATCACGGAGCCCACGACAGCATCACCTCCAGAGCCTTTGGCAGGCAAAGACCACCTTTTGTCAGGATAACATGTACTAGTTGTCCCCCTTCGAATTGGCCGTTATGGTATCCCTTCCCGCCTAATATTTGGGAAGAGGACCCGGGCCTCTATAAATAGGACTAGCCACCACCATAGAGAGGGGATCGAACCTCATCAGATCTAGAGAGGAACTAGACCATCCACACACAAGCTCATCGAGCTCAAGAACACCTCTCCTCAGGAGGTTGTTCATCCCTAGCCTGCAAGGCAATCCACCACACCACACTGGTGTAGGGTATTACATCACAACGGTGGCCCAAACAATATAAACTCTTGTGTCCCTTGTTCCTCGGGTTCGGCGAGCTAGGCTTTGAGATCGCTGCGAGAGTGTGATCTAGGGGGAGAGAGACCTTCGTGCACACCCCATTGTTCGAACCTCAAGGGTTTTGCCGGAACCCGTAATATGAAATTTGGCGTGCCAGGTAGGGGTGCGCTGAAGCTCTTCTTCCATCGATCCTCGTTCCACTGCTCCATCGCATCCATGTCTGACGCTCCGCGAGCCCGTGCTGAGCGCCGTGCCGCCCTTGCCGCCCGCGTCGCTCAGACATCGCCCATTCACGGACCTCCCCGCCGTTCTCTATCACCCGCTACCAACGCCGCCACTGGCCCGACAGCGAACGAGCAGCAAGCGTCATCGCTGCACCCGTCTGTGCGGCGGGACGGCCGCACGCCACCCCGTTGCTGACTTCGGCCGGCTCGTCATCCCACGCTCGTCGCGTGCCCACAGACGCGCATGCCGCGCTGCTCATGGCACGCGAGCTCTTGCGTTACAGCCCGGTCAACGACCTCTACGAGCACTGGCTGGACCGCATCGCCGAGCTCGTCAGCGTCGCTGGGGGCTCCCCTGCACCATCCCTCTCGCTGCTTCGCCCACCTCCAGCCGCGGGCGACTTAGCTCACAAAGCGCCTCCGCCGCCTCTGCATCAAGACGGCGCCCTCGCGCCAAGACACGCGGCTCACTGAACGCCCCCGCCTCCTCCGCATCAAGGCGGTATCAGCGCCCCAAGACGGGCGGTCTCGCGTGGTGACCGCCACGCCGTGCACCCGCGCATGAAGAAGGAAGCTGCCGGAAGGTCCCTTGACCGCAAGAAAATGCCCCTGCACTCCCCGCACCACCATGTCAAGACCGCGCGCTGCCTGCAGTGGCGGTGTGTGGGTACCAAGAGTTCAGGTGACCACAACCACGACAGGCTCCGGTGACCACAACAGCCTGCCGAGCCTTTACTCCCGAGCGGCACACCGTTGTCTGGCCAGGCAAGTTCAAGCGGATCCTACCTCCGCGCTACGATGACAGTCCCGACCCTGCGGAGTTCTTTCGGTTCTACGAGCTTAGCATCGAGGCGGCCAACGGCAATGAGAAAGTCATGGTGAACTGTTTTCCCATGGCTCTCAAGGACGGTGCTCGCTCGTGGCTCCTAAACCTACCCGCGGGATCGATCTCCTCCTGGGGCGAGACGTGCGAGCACATCGTCGCCAACTTCTAGGGCACTCGAGACCGCCCGCCGGCCATGGGTGCCCTGCGCCGCATCAAACAGCAGCCCGCAGAGACCCCGTAGAAGTACATCCAGCGCTTCAACAGCGTCCGCCTCAAGATCCCCAAGGTGACAGACGAGGCCATCATGTCAGTGTTCTCTGATGGCATCCGTGATGTCAAGATGAAGGAGGAGCTCGCTCGACCCTGGAGATGTTCAACATAGCGACCAAGTGTGCAAGAGATGAGGAGGGGCGCCTCTCCCTACTCGAGCTCCCTGCTGCTGACCCCGAAGAGAAGAAAGCCAAGGCCAAGGAAGTGAAGTGATGTCTACTACACAACCTTCTTGTAGACGTTGTTGGGCCTCCAAGTGCAGAGGTTTGTACGACAGTAGCAAATTTCCCTCAACTGGATGACCTAAGGTTTATCAATCCGTAGGAGGCTTAGGATGAAGATGGTCTCTCTCAAGCAACCTTGCAACCAAGTAACAAAGAGTCTCTTGTGTCCCCAACACACCCAATACAATGGTAAATTGTATAGGTGCACTAGTTCGGCAAAGAGATGGTGATACAAGTGCAATATGGATGATAGATAAAGGTTTTTGTAATCTGAAAATATAAAAACAGCAAGGTAACTAATGATAAAAGTGAGCACAAATGGTATTGCAATGCGTTGCAACAAGGCCTAGGGTTCATACTTTCACTAGTGCAAGTTCTCTCAACAATAATAACATAATTGAATCATATAACTATCCCTCAACATGCAACAAAAAGTCACTCCAAAGTCACTAATAGCGGAGAACAACCGAAGAGATTATGGTAGGGTACGAAACCACCTCAAAGTTATTCTTCCCAATCAATCTGTTGGGCTATTCCTATAAGTGTCACAAACAGCCTTAGAGTTCATACTAGAATATCACCTTATGACACAAATCAACCAAAACCCTAATGTCACCTAGATACTCCAATGTCACCTCAAGTATCTGTAGGTATGATTATACGATATGCATCACACAATCTCAGATTCATCTATTCAACCAACACATAGAACCTCAAAGAGTGCCCCAAAGTTTCTAACGGAGAGTCAAGACGAAAACGTGTGCCAACCCCTATGCATAGATTCTCACCAAAACATACATCAAGTGGATCAATAGAATACCCCATTTTCACAATGGGTATCCCACGCAACACATACATCAAGTGTTTTCAAATCCTTAAAGACTCGGTAGGATAAGATAACTTCAATGGGAAAACTCAATCCATTACAAGAGAGTAGAGGGGGAGAAAACATCATAAGATCCAACAATAATAGCAAAGATCGCGATACATAAAGATCGTATCACCTCAAGAACATGAGAGAGAGAGAGAGATCAAACACATAGCTATTGGTACATACCCTCAGCCCCGAGGGAGAACTACTCCCTCCTCATCATGGAGAGCACCGGGATGATGAAGATGGCCACCGGAGAAGGATTCCCCCTCCGGTAGGGTGCCAGAACGGGTCTAGATTGGTTTTCGGTGGCTACGGAGGCTTCTGGCGGCGGAACTCCCGATCTATTGTGATCCTCTAAGTTTTTAGGGTATATGGGTATATATGGGAGGAAGAAGTACGTCGGTGGACCTCCGGGCTGTCCACGAGGCAGGGGGCATGCCCCCCACCCTCGTGGGCAGCCCAGGACTCTCCTGGTCCATATTCGATACTCCGTGGGCTTCTTCTGGTCCAAAAATAAGTTCTGTGAAGTTTCAGATCAATTTGACTCCGTTTGATTTTCCTTTTCTGCGATACTCTAAAACAAGGAAAAAACAGAACCTCGCACTAGGCTCTAGGTTAAAAGGTTAGTCCCAAAAATCATATAAAATAGCATATAAATGCATATAAAACATCCAAGGTTGATAATAGAATAGCATGGAACAATCAAAAATTATAGATATGTTGGAGACGTATCATCATCCCCAAGCTTAATTCCTGCTAGTCCTCGAGTAGGTAAATGATCAAAACAGATTTTTTGATGTGGAATGCTACCTAACATATTTATCCATGTAGTTCTCTTTATTGTGGCAAGAGTATTTAGATCCATAGGATTCAAGACAAAATTTTAATATTGACATAAAAATAATAATACTTCAAGCATACTAACTAAGAAATTATGTCTCTTCAAAATAACATGGCCAAAGAAAGTTATCCCTACGAAATCATATAGTCTGGCTATGATCCATCTTCACCACACAACGTATTCAAATTATGCAGAACCACGATGACAAGCCAAGCAATTGTTTCATACATTTTATGTTCTCAAACTTTTTTCAATCTTCACGCAATACATGAGCATGAGCCATGGACATAGCACTATAGGTGGAATAGAATGGTGGTTGTGGAGAAGAGAAAAAGGAGAAGATAGTCTCACATCAACTAGGCGTATCAACGGGCTATAGAGATGCCCATTAATAGATATCAACGTGAGTGAGTAGGGATTGCCATGCAACGGATGCACTAGAGCTATAAATGTATGAAAGCTCAACAAAAGAAACTAAGTGGGTGTGCATCCAACTTGCTTGCTCACGATGACCTAGGGCACTTGAGGAGGCCCATTGTTGGAATATACAAGCCAAGTTCTATAATGAAAATTTCCCACTAGTATATGAAAGTGACAAAACAAGAGACTCTCTATCATGAAGATCATGGTGCTACTTTGAAGCACAAGTGTGGAAAAAAGGATAGTATCATTGTCCCTTTTATTTTTTATTTATTTTCTATTTTTTTATTTGGCCTTTATTTTTTATTTGGCCTTTCTTTTTTATTTGGCCTTTCTCTTTTTTTGGCCCTTCTTTTTTTGGGACAATGAGCTATTAATGATGATCATCACACTTCTATTTATTTACAACTCAATGATTACAACTCGATACTAGAACAAAATATGACTCTATATGAATGCCTCCGGCGGTGTATTGGGATGTGCAATGACTCCTGAGTGACATGTATGAAAGAATTATGAGAGGTAGCTTTGCCACAAATACGATGTCAACTGCATGATCATGCAAAGCAACATGACAATGATGAAGTGTGTCATAATAAATGGAATGGTGGAAAGTTGCATGGCAATATATCTCGGAATGGCTATGGAAATGCCATAATAGTTAGGTGTGGTGGCTGTTTTGAGGAAGGTATATGGTGGGTTTATGGTACCAGCGAAAGTTGCGCTGTACTAGCGAGGCTAGCAATGGTGGAAGGGTGAGAGTGCGTATAATCCATGGACTCAACATTAGTCATAAATAACTCACATACTTATTGCAAAAATCAATTAGTTATCGAAACAAAGTACTACGCGCATGCTCCTAGGGGGATAGATTGGTAGGAAAAGACTATCGCTCGTCCCCGACCGCCACTCATAAGGAGGACAATCAATAAATAAATCATGCTCCGACTTCGTCACGTAATGGTTCAACATATGTGCATGCTATGGGAATCACAAACTTCAACACAAGTATTCCTCAAATTCACAACTACCCAACTAGCACAACTTTGATATCACTATCTCTATATCTCAAAACAATCATCAAGTGTCAAACTTCTCTTAGTATTAAATGCACTCATATGAAAGTTTTTATTATATCCCTCTTGGATGCCCATCATATTAGGACTAGTTTCATAACCAAAGCAAACTACCATGCTGTTCTAAAGACTCTCAAAATAATATAAGTGAAGCATGAGAGTTCATCTATTTCTTCAAAATAAAACCACCACCGTGCTCTAAAAAGATATAAGTGCAGTACTAGAGCAAATGACAAACTACTCCGAAAGATATAAGTGAAGATCAATGAGTAGTCGAATAATTATGCAACTATGTGAAGACTCTCTAAAATTTAAGAATTTCATATCTTGGTATTTTATTAAAACAGCAAGCAAAACTAAAGAAAATAAAATGATGCTCCAAGCAAAACACATATCATGTGGTGAATAAAAATATAGCTCCAAGTAAAGTTACCGCTAAACGAAGACGAAAGAGGGGATGCCTTCCAGGGCATCCCCAAGCTTAGGCTTTTGGTTGTCCTTGAATATTACCTTGGGGTGCCTTGGGCATCCCCAAGCTTAGGCTCTTGCGACTCCTTATTCCATAGTCCATCGAATCTTTACCCAAAACTTGAAAACTTCACAACACAAAACTTAACAGAAAACTCGTAAGCTCTGTTAGTATAAGAAAATAAATCACCACTTAGGTACCGTTGTGAACTCATTCTAAATTCATATTAGTGTAATATCTACTGTATTCCATCTTCTCTATGGTTCATACCCTCCGATGTTACTCATAGATTCATCAAAATAAGCAAACAACACATAGAAAACAGAATCTGTCAAAAAACAGAACTGTATGTAGTAATCTGGATCAAACGTATACTTCTGGAACCCCAAAAATTCTAAAATAAATTTCTGGACGTGAGGAATTTATCTAGTAATCATATGCAAAAACAATTAACTAAATATCGCTCTCCAATAAAACATGGCAGTAATTCTCGTGTGCACTAAAGTTTCTGTTTTTTACAGCAAGATCAACAAAACTTTCCCCAAGTCTTCCCAACGGTTCTACTTGGCACAAACACTAACTAAGACAGAAAAACTCAATCATAACAGAGGCTAGATAAATTATTTATTACTAAACAGGATAAAAAAGCAACGGACAAAAATAAAGTTGGGTTGCCTCCCAACAAGCGCTATCGTTTAACGCCCCTAGCTAGGCATGATGATTTCAATGATGCTCACATAAAGGATAAGAATTGAAACATAAAGAGAGCATGATGAAGAATATGACTAGAACATTTAAGTCTAACCCTCTTCCTATGCATAGGTATTTTGTGATTAAACAACTTATGGAAACAAGAATCAACTTGCATACGAAGGTAAAACAAGCATAGCTTCAAGATTTTCAACACATAGAGAGGAAACTTGATATTATTGCAATTCCTACAAGCATATGTTCCTCCCTCATAATAATTTTCAGTAGCATCCTGAATGAATTCAACAATATAATTATCACATAAAGAACTATTTTCATGATGCACAAGCATATAAATTTTATTATTCTCCACATAAGCAAAATTCTTCTCATTCGTAATAGTGGGAGTAAACTCAACGAAATAACTATCATGTGAGGCATAATCCAATTGAAAGTTAAAATCATGATGACAAGTTTCATGGATATCATTATTCTTTCTAGCATACAAGTCATCACAATAATCATCATAGATAGCAACTTTGTTCTCATAATAAATTAGAACCTCTTTCGAAATAGTGGATTCATCACTAAATAAAGTCATGACCTCTCCAAATCCACTTTCATAATTATCACAATAAGATTCAACACCCTCCAAAATAGTGGGATCATTACTTCCTAAAGTTGACACTCTTCCAAACCCACTTTCATCAATATAATCATCATAAATAGGAGGCATGCTATCATCAAAATAAATTTGCTCATCAAAACTTGGGGGACAAAAATATCCTCTTCATCAAACATAGCTTCCCCAAGCTTGTGGATTTGCATATCATTAGCATCATGGATATTCAAGGAATTCATACTAACAACATTGCAATCATGCTCATCATTCAAATACTTAGTGCCAAACATTCTAATGCATTCTTCTTCTAGAACTTGAGCACAATTATCGGAATCCTTATTTTCATGATAGATATTAAAAAGATGAAGCATATGAGGTACCCCTAATTCCATATTATTATTATTTTTGTAATTTTATTTTATAAACTGAACTAGTGATAAAACAAGAAACTAAAAGATTCAATTTCAAGATCTAAAGATATACCTTCAAGCGCTAACCTCCCCGGCAACGGCGCCAGAAAAGAGCTTGATGTCTACTACACAACCTTCTTCTTGTAGACGTTGTTGGGCCTCCAAGTGCAGAGGTTGGTAGGACAGTAGAAAATTACCCTCAAGTGGATTACCTAAGGTTTATCAATCCGTAGGAGGCGTAGGATGAAGATGGTCTCTCTCAAGCAACCCTGCAACCAAATAATAAAGAGTCTCCTGTGTCCCCAACACACCCAATACAATGGTAAATTGTGTAGGTGCACTAGTTCGGCGAAGAGATGGTGATACAAGTGCAATATGGATGATAGATAAAGGTTTTTGTAAACTGAAAATATAAAAACAGCAAGGTAACTAATGATAAAAGTGAGCACAAACGGTATTGCAATGCATTGAAACAAGGCCTAGGGTTCATACTTTCACTGGTGCAAGTTCTCTGAAAAATAATAACATAATTGAATCATATAACTATCCCTCAACAAGCAACAAAAAGTCACTCCAAAGTCACTAATAGCGGAGAACAAATGAAGAGATTATGGTAGGGTATGAAACCACCTCAAAGTTATTCTTTCCAATCAATCCGTCGGGCTATTCCTATAAGTGTCACAAACAGCCCTAGAGTTCGTACTAGAATAACACCTTAAGACACAAATCAACCAAAACCCTAATGTCACCTAGATACTCCAATGTCACCTCAAGTATCCGTAGGTATGATTATATGATATGCATCACACAATCTCAGATTCATCTATTCAACCAACACATAGAACCTCAAAGAGTTCCCCAAAGTTTCTACCGGAGAGTCAAGACGAAAACGTGTGCCAACCCCTATGCATAGATTCCCAGGGTCACGGAACCCGCAAGTTGATCACCAAAACATACATCAAGTGGATCAATAGAATACCCCATTGTCACCACGGGTATCCCACGCAAGACATACATCAAGTGTTCTCAAATCCTTAAAGACTCAATCCGATAAGATAACTTTAAAGGGAAAAATCAATCCATTACAAGAGAGTAGAGGGGGGAGAAAACATCATAAGATCCAACTATAATAGCAAAGCGAGCGATACATCAAGATCGTATCACCTCAAGAACACGAGAGTGAGAGAGAGATCAAACAAATAGCTACTGGTACATACCCTCAGCCCCGAGGGAGAACTACTCCCTCCTCATCATGGAGAGCACCGGGATGATGAAGATCGCCTCCGGAGAATGATTCCCCCTCCGGCAGGGTGCCGGAATTGGTCTAGATTGGTTTTCGGTGGCTACGGAGGCTTCTGGCAGCGGAACTCCCGATCTATTGTGCTCCTCTAAGTTTTTAGGCTATATGGGTATATATGGGAGGAAGAAGTACGTCGGTGGACCTCCTGGCTATCCACGAGGCAGGGGGGTGCGCCCCCACCCTCGTGGGCAGCCCGGGACTCTCCTCGTCCATCTCCGATACTCCGTGGGCTTCTTTTGGTCCAAAAATAAGTTCCGTGAAGTTTCAAATCAATTGGACTCCGTTTGATTTTCCTTTTCTGCGATACTCTAAAACAACGAAAAACCAGAAACTGGCACTGGGCTCTAGTTTAATAGGTTAGTCCCAAAAATCATATAAAATAGCATATAAATGCATATAAAACATCCAAGGTTGATAATATAATAGCATGGAACAATCAAAAATTATAGATACGTTGGAGACGTATCGTGAAGCATAAGGGAGTTGCCGTGCTCGCGGCGGAGCCAGACACGAAGCGCGGCCGGGACCATGCCGATTCGTCTAAGAGCAGCTGTCCGTTCTGCGCCTTCCACAATGTACATAGCCACAACACCAACGACTGCCAAGAGCTCAGGGCCATTCAAGATGGACGCTATAGTCGGCGCCCCAAGCACAATGACCGGGGCTAGGACCGAGGAGGAGGACGAAGCAGGGTACGCTGGGACGACCGTGGACCCCGTCAGGAATGGCGCGACCGGCCTCGCGAGCAACACTGGAAGGACCAGCCTCGTGAGAACCGTCCTCAGGGCAATGCTAGCCTCTCTCTGCTGCTGCCACCACCAAGGAGGAACGATGGCCAACATCAGGACGAGGGGGCTGAGGGCTTCCAGGAGCCACGCGCTATTGCCTGCATCTTGGGCGGTGCTTAGGCCCCAGGTTCCCAGTGCATCTTCAAGAAGTTTGCTCGTGAGGTGAACGCGGCCCTTCCCAGGCTCGAGTCTATGCGCCCGCTCAGGTTGTCCAAGTGTGCTATCACCTTCATCTCGGCAGACCAGCTCAAGTGCGCGGCAACCACCGGTGTCCTTCCGATCCTTTGCTCACCCGTCATCAGCAATGTCCAAGTCACCAAGACTCTCATTGACGGCGGCGCAGGGCTCAATGTCATGTCCGTCGGGACATTCAACAGCCTTCATGTGCCATACGATCAGCTACAGCCTACCAAGCCTTTCTCAGGAGTGACCGACGGCTCCACCAACCCGATAGGGCTAGTCCGCCTCCCTGTCACCTTCGGCCAGCATAACAACTACTGCACCGAGCTCATCGACTTCGACATCATCCACATCCGTTTGCCATACATCGCCATCCTTGGGTATCCAGCATTGGCCAAGTTTATGGTAGTGACCCGCCACGGCTACAACATCCTCAAGATGCCGGGGATTGGGGGTGTCATCGTGGTCCCCTGCGAAGAAAGAGATGTGGTGTGCTCCCTTGAGCACGTCTTCCAAGCCGCAACAATCGAAGACCCCAACAACGAAGGCACACCGTAACCTCCTAAGGTCATCCCCAAGAAGAAGAAGCTGCTACTCCTCCCAGGTCCTGAGGAGAGCGGCGTCTCCAGCGGCACCACCTTAGGATCCGCGCCCGCAACTGGGGCGCCTCCCTGCCTCACATAGGAAGGCGCGCCCAGTGCCCTCCTCGAGCAAGGCTCGGGGGATCTCTTCTGGAGGGCCTCAAACCTAGCCAGAATCACGAGGGAGGCGCTCGGGCACCATGTGGAGGCGTGCTTCGCCGCATGTTTCCCTCGGGATGGCATTGGGCGAGGAGTGCCCGATGATCATGAGTTCAGGCAAGGGCCATACATGGCGACCGCCACCCACCACCCAGCGCAGCTCCCCATCATGGCGAGGATGGCGGGTTGTGCGTCTGCGTCGACATTCCAGGGCTCAACAGGGCTGCATCTCGAGAGCACTTCTAGTCTTCGCGCATTGGTCGGTGCGAGGGTCCACCTCACAGCTATGTTCGCATGCCGTTTGGCTTGCCGAGCATGACTGCCGCCTTCCAACGTCACCTGCGGAGCATACTAGCGGCTTAGGAGGCCATGCATCATGCTATCCTGGCAGAGATGGTGACGGTTCTCCAGGAGCCACCAGGGCCCACGGAGCCTCCTGAGGCTCAGGGCCCTGGCGGCTCGTGAGGAACGACTCCTTCAATGCGCATCTTCAGCTACTCCAACATCACACCAGCGGCATTATCAGGTGACTCTTTCTAGTTCATTCAGTTGGGGCGCCCCTTGGGCTGCATTATCCCCAAGTCGCATGGGTCTGTCCCCGCGACGTGTATCCTTTTGCATCTCTAGCTTACTTTGATGGGGGCACCCCTCGGGCTGCATCATCCCCAGGCCACATGGGTCCGTCCCTGTGGCATGTATCTTTCTTGCATTTAACTAAGCTAGCCTGCCTATCTGCTTGAGTCGTTTTATGACTATCACCTGCTTATCTGGTACTTCGACACACCACCCGCGACCGCCCTCATTACCACGGGATCCGCGCGCCGGTTGTCTTTCTTTAGGATCCCTCGCATGAGTAGGCTAGGCATGGCGTCTGTGCCCGGGTCCATCACTGCAGCGTCGATAAACACAACGACTGAGCTCTATCTGGTGGGCCGGCCCCGTTCATGTCAGCTCCTGGGGTCGTTGGTGTCTGGCCTTCTCATGAGACCACCCCAGGAAATTCGTCTAGCGCAGGTTGCCTAACCATCTTGCAGGACCGCCGAAGCTATCAAAAACCAAGACCAGGCGCACCTGCCTTGAGGTAGGGCCTCATGAGTCCTGCGTTGGCTCACGGGTGCCCATACACACCTCATCTAGCCCTGTCATGCAAGCCATGTGTTAGGGCTGGGCTGTACACACCCCGGGGGCTCCACGCAAAGGGAGCCCTCACCCACTCACCAATGGAAGCACCATGCTCCGCGCTGGCAGTCGACATGGTCGAGGAGCGGCTATGCCCATGCAAGTGCGGAAGCTCTACGCTCCGCGGTGGTGGTAAACAACTGAGGGCGGCCCCATGGCCATACCAACCTCAGGGAGCCACCCGGCTCAGTGTCCAGCCTCACCGCAACGCTTTCCCCTTGGGAGAGTCAAGTGAGGGGGCTAGGCACGGGGGCTACGCTCAGGCCTCGCCTAGCATATGCAGCCCTGACAGGTCCCTCGGACCTGGTCGTCGCGCACCCCTCCCGAGCGGGACCTCGGCGAGGGTAGGTATGAAGGTCTGTTTGCGTGTCAAGGGCGACTCCTGAGCATTGTGACTCACGAGCCTAACTGGCCACGTAGCCCCTCACCCCTTGGTCCGTCCTGGTGATCCGGACGTCCCAACGGCGGCTGAGGTATGCGCGGGGTCGGGCCCTGCCGATGTAGAACACTAAGGCCTACTTTAGCGGCTCCTTCCCGCAGGCCATTTGCGCATCAAGGGGGACTCCTGAGTGTCGTGACTCAGGAGCCTAACCGGACACGTAGCCCATCACCCCTTGGTTCGTCCTAGTGATTCGGACGGCCCAACGGCGGCTGAGGTATGTGTAGGGTCGGGCCCTGCCGACGTAGAGCATCAAGCAAGCGGGAAGGAAATCGCGGAACTGATGTAGGGTGGAACCCTAGATGGCTGATCTTTCACGAAAGGAGCGGATTCTGTGATGAACACGAAGAACACGAGGGAAAACATGAGGGGAAACGCGAGGGGAAACACGAGAGAATCACTCAAACCAACAAGAACGATCACACATGTGCTATATCCATGAACACAAAAGGAGATACAAGATCCAAAGTCAACAATGATGATACAAACGGTAACCGGTCTTCTCCGTGAGGAGGTCTTGATGGGACCACCCAATATGGGTTCTTGAATCCAAGGTGGATCTTCTTCGTAGAGGGGCTGCGGTCTCTCTCAAGGAGTAGATCCGATATGGATGTGGGAGGCTCTATCTCTCAAATGTGATATCACAACGCTAACCCTAGTTAGGAGGAGTAGGAGGTCTATTTTATAGTTTTAGTGCAAATGGGGACGAAGTGAGGGGGTACATGCGCCTCGGGCCCGAATCCTGGTCACGGACAGGTACTGGACGTCCGGTGGTCACCGATCTTCCGCTGTTTCCTCTCTGTGAAGGCGATGCCGGACGTCCGGTCACTTCGGACTTCCGCTAATTTTGGCTCGGGTGCTGTGACACCGGTCGTCCGGTCCGGGTAGGACATCCGCTCGCTCGGGCTCGGCTGAGGCTTCAGGCTCCGGACGTCCGGTCCCGACCGGTCGTCCGATGGCTGTAGTTTCGTTGGCCTTCCTTCTTCATGACCTTGGCGCTTGGTGTCCTCGTCGCCTTGTCCGATGGGTGTAGCTTCTCTGTGGCTCTCCTCCATGTACCTGATCACGCATAGTGTTTCCCCTTGTGGTAGTAGCCATGTCTCATGTATAGAAAGTGGGAGTTCGGAGAGGAGCGAGTTCACCTTATCTTTGATAGCCTTTGCTCGTGCCCTTGTTATTGGTCCAAGTGGTGTCATGGGAGAAGTATGTAGGTCCATGGGGATGATCTTGGGATGCTCCGCATCATCTCCCCACCCTTGGGAAAGATCTGACCTCGGATCGAATTCTTCATCACCATGGTAAGGCGAGAGATCCTTGACATTGAAGATGTTGCCCACGTTGAACTTGTCGCGCGGGAGGTCAATCTTGTAAGTGTTGTTGTTGTAGTGTGCAATCACCTTGAAGGGTTCATCCGCTCATGGTAGGAGTTTGGACTTGCGTTCGGTGGGGAAGCAGTCCTTGCGAAGGTGTAGCCACATGAGATCACCAATGTTGAATACCATGGGTTGCTTGTTGATGTTGAGCTTGGTCACAAATCGTTGTACTTGGTGCTTGATGGTGTGTCTTGTATCTTCATGCACCTTCTTGAGATGGTTCACGCGTTCACTTGCGTCCATATTGATGTGCTCTTGTAGTGGTAGAGGAAGAATGTCCAATGGACACAATGGGTTGAATCCGTAGACGACCTCGCAAGGGGACTTGCCGGTAGTTGAGTGTCTTGTGCGGTTGTAGGCGAACTCGGCGATAGGTAGACACTCCTCCCACTCCTTGATGTCCTTCTTTATTAGCACATGAAGTAGAGCGGAGAGTGTGCAGTTGGTCACCTCCGTTTGGCCATTGGTTTGTGGATGGTATGCTGTGGAGAAGAGTAGCTTGATTCCGAGCTTGGCGCATAGGGTCTTCCAAAAGTAGCTTAGGAACTTGACGTCGCTGTCTGAGACAATTGTCTTGGGCACTCCATGTAAACGCAATATTTCCATACAAAAGAGATTGGCAACATGTGAAGCATCGTATATCTTGTTGCAAGGAATGTAATGTGCCATCTTAGAGAATCGGTCCACAACAACAAATACCGAATCCTTTCCATTTCTAGTTCTAGGCAATCCAAGTACAAAATCCATGCTAATATCTTCCTATGGTTGATATGGAATTGGGAGAGGCATCTAAACGCCATGGGATTGAGCTTTAGACTTAGCTTTGTGACATGTAGAGCATCACTTGGTGAAGCAGTTGACATCGCGAAACATCTTGGGCCAATAGTAGTTCTTGGAGAGCGTGGCAAAAGTCTTGCCGCGTCCAAAATGTCCCATTAGTCCTCCTCCATTAGATTCCTGCAAAAGCAACAAACGAAGAGAAGACTTGGGGATGCAAAGTTTGTTAGCTCTCATAAGATATCCATCTTTGATGTAATAGCGTTCCCAAGAGGTATGCGTTGAACACTTGGCATAGGGAATAGCAAAAGTAGCAACATGTCCATACAAGTCTTTTATGTGCTCAAAGCCCATGACATCCAATTCAAGTTGAGTAACAAGCATGCATATGCGGGAAAGAGCGTCCACCACAATATTTTCCTTACCTTTGATGTACTTGATGATATAAGGACATGACTCAATGAATTCACTCCACTTAGCATTACGCTTGTTCAACTTAGTTTGACACTTAAGGTATTTAAGCGTTTCATGATTGGTATGAATGATAAATTCATGAGGGAAAAGATAATGTTCCCATTAATGCAAAACTCGCAATAAAGCATATAACTCTTTGTCATAGATGGGGTAATTGAGTTGCGCTCCGGATAGTTTCTCACTAAAGTAAGCTATGGGCGCTTCTCTTGCGTTAAGACACCTCCTATCCCATTACCACTAGCATCGAAATGAATCTCAAAGGGTTTGTCAAAGTTGGGTAATGCATGAACGGGAGCATGAGTAAGCAAATTCTTAAGCTCATTGAATGTGGTATCTTGGGATGGTCCCCAAACAAAAGGCGCATTTTTCTTGCTCAAAGCATGCAGAGGTGAAGCAATGGTGCTAAAGTCCTTCACAAATCTATGGTAGAATCCGGTAAACCAAGGAAGCTACGCACTTGATGCAAGTTGGTTGGTTGTGTCCAAGTTTTAATAGCATTGATCTTAGAGTCATCAACATGAACACCCTTAGAGGAAACAACAAAACCCAAGAAAATGAGCTTATTGATGGCAAAAAGGCACTTTTCCATGTTAGCATAGAGACGCTCTTTTCGAAGAGTTTGCAAAACGGTTCGAACATGGGTGACATGACCTTTGAGAGATTTGCTATAAACAAGGATATTGTCGAAGTAGACCACAAAAAACTCACGATTGTATGGGCGAAACACATAATTCATAAGACGCATGAAAGTACCCGGTGCTTCCGATAAACCCATAGGCATGACTAAAAACTCATACAAACCAAACTTTGTTTTAAAAGAGGTTTTCCATTGATCACCCTCTTGTATGCGGATTTGATAGTAACCACTTTTAAGATCAATTTTGGAAAAAATAGGGGCACCACTAAGTTCATCAAGCATATCATCAGGGCGTGGAATGGGGTACCTATATCGAATGGTGATAGCATTGATAGGTCTAAAATCAGAACACATGCGAAAGCTATCGTCTCTTTTTGGCACAAGAATGACCGGAACGGCACAAGGACTCAAACTTTCACGCACATGTCCATGGTCTATGAGATGTTTTACTTGCCTTTGTATTTGTTTGGTTTCTTCGGGGTTGACTCGGTAGGGAGCTTTGTTCGGAAGTGGTGCTCCAGGGATGAGGTCGATGCGGTGCTCGATGCCTCGTAGTGGAGGTAGTCCCGGAGGTACCTTGTCGAGGAAAACATCTTTGAATTCCTGCAAAAGAGGAGACAACACTAAAGGTAGAGTGTGAAAGGTGTTAGCTTTTGGTGCGCCGTCCTTGCACAAAAGGGCATAGTGTAGGACAATTGATGGGTTCTCACACACTTCTCTATCTCACTTTTGGTGGCAAATAGAACTAGGTTCTTCTTTTTGCTCATCGTGGAGGCACTCGATTTGGGCTTGTGGCGCTCACTCTCTTTTTGGTGGTTCGCTCTCTCACTATTCTCTCCACGATGGGTGTCTTGCTTGTCGGTGATCACTTGGCTTGGAGACATAGGGTGAAGTACATACTCCTTTCCTTTCATCTTGAAGATGTAGTGGTTCGCTCGGCCTTTGTGGATGAAACCTCTATGAAATTTCCATGGTTGTCCGAGAAGAAGGTGGCAAACGGTCATTGGAACGACATCACACTCCAAAGTGTCTTCGTAAGCTCCGATTTTGAAGGAGACTTGCACTCTATGCTTGACTTGAATAGTGCCGGAGTCGCTTAGCCATTGAACTTTGTAGGGATGTGGGTGCTTCGCCTTAGGCAATTGGAGCTTTGAGCAAAGTTCTTCACTTGCTAAGTTATGGCAACTCCCTCCATCGATGATGACCTTGACAGACCTTCAATTGATGCTGGCCTTGGTATGGAATATATGGCATCTTTGGTCTTATTCTTGGTGATGTTGAAGGGTCAAGACCTTGGAGACAACAAGAGCAGGACTTGAATCTTCGTCACAAAAGACTTGTTCCTCTTCATCGTTCACTTGCCGGTGCATGGCGACTTGCTCAAGTGCTTCCGTTTCTCCTTCACTCATGGAGTCGTATGTACCATCGTCATTGAGGATCATTGTCTGCTTGTTGGTACACTCAAAGCACTTGTGACCTTGGCCTCCGCATGTGAAGCATTTGAAGGAACTTGTCTTAACGGTCTCATAGGTTGGGGTAGATGATGATGAAGCTCTCGGCTTGAAGTTGCTCGTTGTAGGAGGATAACTTGAGGTTGTCGAAGCTATCTTGTAGCTCGACTTCTCGACCTTGCTTGTAGAAGGCTTGGTTGAGGTACACGGTGTTGGAGTTGTGGAAGCTTGGGTGTTGGAGAAACCATATGACTTGGATGAGAACTTGGCATACTTGAAGTCGTCTTGCACTTGACGTTCCTCATTGGTAGCTCGATGCACTAGCTCGATGATGTTCGAGTATGGTTGGAAGTTGGCGATCTTCTTGATGGGATGATTGAGTCCATTCAAGAAACGTGCCATAGTTTGCTCATCATCTTCCTTGACATTTTCTCGTATCACTGCAATCTCCATTTCCTTGTAGTACTCTTCAATGCTCTTGGTTCCTTGCTTGAGTAGTTGGAGTTTCTTGAAGAGGTCATGGTTGTAGTAGGTAGGCACGAAGCGTGCTCTCATGGCATCCTTCATTTTCTCCCAAGTAGTGATGGGTGGTTCACCTTTTGCCTCTCGGCACTCAATGAGTTGTTCCCACCAAATGAGACATAGTCTTGGAACTCAAGTGATGCCATCGTGATCTTCTTCTCTTCTCCATAGTTGTGCAAGCGAAGATTTTGTCGACCTTCAATGCCCATGAAAGGTACTCTTCAGGATCATTGCTTCCATTGAAGTTGGGCATGGTGAACTTTTGCTTGCCGTAGCGTCGCTCTTCATCATGTTCGGGTCGGGGATGATGACGTCCTTGATGAGGAGCATCGTCTCTCAAATCTTGCTCTTGCCGTGGAATATTTACATTGTATTCTTGCTCTTGTTCAATTTGATGTTCTTGGTGAGCTTGTGGAGGAACTTGTCGAGCTTGACGTTGCACGCGAGCTTGATATATTTGTCTGTGAACTTCTTCGCGAAGCGCTTCTTCATGTTCACGAGATTGTCGGCCTCGGTTCGCTACGGCTCGACTTGATTCTCGGAAGGCACGGTGCGCCTCAAGTGCTCAAGCTTCTCTCAATTGTTGTTCTTGACGTTGTGTCTCGGCATCTTGTGCTTCTTGGTATAGTCGCGCTCACTCTTCCTCTTCGTGTTGGTGTTGTCGTTACCGTTCTCGTGCTTGCACAAACGTAGCTTGGTTTTGACGATGTTGTTGTTCTTGAGAGTTGTTGTCGTGTAGAGGGTTGCGGTTGTCTTGACTATCTTGGCGCACGACACGATGAAGAGTATTTGATGTCGGTGTACTTGAGCCGGAGATGGTGTAGTCAGAGTGTCGACTTCAGCGGTTCTGTCTTGATGAGGACAAAGTGGAAGAAGGGCGGTTGAGCAACAAAACACGAATCTCGTCCATTCTTGCGTCATTTTCTTGCTTGTGGTCGTCGAGCTTGTGTTCGAAGTAATCTCTTGTGCGTTGCTCGGAGAGTCGCAAGTCGGTGGCGAGGTTGTCGATGTGTTTGCTCATTCCTTGTTGCTCTTCATGCAAAGCACGTTGTGCACCAAAGAGGTGGCTCTTTGTGACGTAGGAGTTTATGTCGTCATCTTCCCGATGAAGAGTGGGTTGGTAGAAGTACTTGGCCTATCCATCATTTCCAAGGGAAATATGTGACTAGGAGAAAGAGAGGAATGTATACCAAACATACCTTGACCTATGTTGAAGATGGATCAAAGATCACTCCAGTGTGGAACAAGAAAATAGCACAATTGGTACCAATTCTTGTCGGTTTCTCACACCTACACAAGTAAAATATTATGGTGGAGCTCGGTTAGGATGGTGGCACAAAATTTGATGCAATTGTTAGTGAACTTCAATAAAGTTGGAAAAGATTCGCAAGTTTGCAATGCAACAAGTAGACCAAGCAAAATATGGTACACGGAAACACACATGCAAAGATATGAATGGGGTCATGCAACCAAGGATGAGCCAAAATGTGGAATCCGCAAAAATGCTATTGTTGCACAACACTAGAGAGACACTAGCACGATTGCACAATAGGCGGATACGAAGACTTGTGCACAACCTAGTAAGCAAAACGACTTCTATCCCAAGTATGCTCTATGTATGGTAGTCCGATGATATGATCCAATATTATCTAGTATGACAATCT
Source organism: Triticum urartu (assembly GCF_056163025.1). Classification (NCBI taxonomy): domain Eukaryota; kingdom Viridiplantae; phylum Streptophyta; class Magnoliopsida; order Poales; family Poaceae; genus Triticum; species Triticum urartu. The sequence continues at coordinate 196,001,677 of NC_141877.1, read as the reverse complement.
TAATGTTGTATGATGCTATGGTTCTTGCTTAAAAGCTCTTTGCTTATGTTTCGCTTTTTGCTTAAAAGCTTGTTTGGCTCCTTGTGTTTGATCTCTTTTCTCATGCAATGCTTCATGAACCAAGATAGCAATTGAGTATGTGATGACAACTTTGTGACACAACAGATGATACCAAGATATGCACCAATGATATGTATGTATGATATGGGAAGTATGATAACTAATGTGCAGAAGTCATGTTGCCGGCAATACTCAAAGGCTAGTCTCGATGGATAAGCGGCGCAAAAGGTAAGGCTATGATGGTTATCAATGTAATGGCAAGAATGATGTATCACGATACCAAAGATGAGGTTAGCCTTCTTTGGTTCCTTGTCCGTAAGCAAGAATGGATGACAATGACCAAATGGAGAAGTGGTCGTTGTTGATGACACGTCCGTGCGAAGATGAGCGGCGGTGATGTTGATGTCGAACCGTACCTAAATAGCCGAAACACAATAGGACATGGAGCCGCAACTCAAATTCTTAGAGCACAAAGTGGCAAAACGTATCGGAGTGCGAAATGAGTAAGCAATGGTGGTTGTGGAAAGTGGTGGTGGTATGGGTATGTGTATGCAGAAGTGGGGCGGTGGCTGCAATTTTCAGGGGGGATAGTTTCTTCAGGGTATTCCGGATGTCCGGTGGTTACGGTCGTCCGGTCGCCGGATGCCTGGTAGCTGGCGGACATCCGGTGCGTGGGCGAAAATCGAACACGGGATGAACAGCTGGGGTTCTTCAAGGAGAGGTCAAAATCCATCGAATCCGGGCGATTTAGTGGATGGAAAAGGTGGAGATGAAGGGGAATGCTAGATCCACTCAAGGAAAAGCAAATCCACGGATAAAATCCAACAAAATTTCATCACACACACAGATCACAAAAAAAAGTTGGGGCTATATTTCTGGAGAATTTTCGAATTAGGGACAAAATCAACCAAAACAAGGCTAGAAACACAACGGGGAGGCACCGAAATCGTGATCAACATGGCTCATGGTACCAAGATGATGTAGGGTGGAACCCTAGATGGCTGATCTTTCATGAAAGGAGCGTATTCCACAATGAACACGAAGAACATGAGGGGAAACACGAGGGGAAACGTGAGTGGAAACACGAGAGAATCACTCAAACCAAGAAGAACGATCACACATGTGCTAGATCCATGAACACAAAAGGAGATACAAGATCCAAAGTCAACAATGACGATACAAACGGTAACTGGTCTTCTCCATGAGGAGGTCTTGATGGGGCCACCCAAGAGGGGGTCTTGAATCCAAGGTGGATCTTCTCCGTAGAGGGGCCGGGATCTCTCTCAAGGAGTAGATCCGATATGGATGAGCAAGGCTCTATCTCTAAAATGAGCTGTCACAATGCTAACCCTACCTAGGAGGAGTAGGAGGTCTATTTATAGTCTTAGTGCAAATGGGGACGAAGTGAGGGGGTACATGCGCCTCGGGCCCAAATCATGTGCACAGACAGGTACCGGACCTCCGGTTTGTAGCGGTCGTCCGGTGGTTCCGGGGAGGCCAAACATCCGTTGGTCATCGGTCTTCCGCTATTGCTGTTCAGTGAAGGCGACGCCGGACGTCTGGCCACTTTGGACATCCACTAATTTTGGCTCGGGTGCTGTGACACCGGTCGTTCGGTCCGGGCAGGATGTCCGCTCGCTAGGGCTCGGCTGAGGCTTCAGGCTCCGGACGTCCAGTCCCGACCGATTGTCCGGTGGCTGTAGTTTCGTTGGTCATCCTTCTTCATGAACATGGCGCTTGGTGTCCTCGTCGCCTTGTCCCATGGGTGTAGCTGCTCTGTGGCTCTCCTCCAAGTACCTGATCATGCATAGTGTTTCTGCTTGAGGTAGTAGCCATGTCTCACGTATAGAAAGTGGTAGTTCAGAGAGGAGTGGGTTCACCTTATCTTCGATAGCCCTTGCTCGTGCCCTTGTCATTGGTCCAAGTGGTGTCGTGGGAGACGTAGGTAGGTCCATGGGGATGCTCCGCATCAGGAACCTAAATAAATTGTTACACAGCATATTGTCCCCTAAACGTCAAGTAGAGTTCTAACGCCTCCACGAGGCACGTCTCATGTCATAGCAAAAGCTCACAGGAAAGTAAAACGAGAAGGTGGGTCGTTCTTCACCAGCAAGCCTTTTCCTTCAGCCTTCGCCAACGTTGTCACGGAGCGCCTTCCCGCCAGCAGCATCACCGTCGGTCGTGTCATTGGCCTCGGTCATAGGATCGGTGGGGCCATCGGTTGGAGGTACATGCTCGATGCCGAGGAACTTCCTCAAGAGGGCCTCCACCTGGGTCTCCACGGCTGCGGCAGCAGCTGTGCACCGCTCCTCCTCCACGGGCTTGAGCAGCTCGCCGAGGTCGGCATTGGGGTCGCGAAGAAGCAGGTGGCTGAAGACGCGCGTCAGAGCCGAAGAAGAAAGCGCGCGAGCTTCCCCCTCCACCATGGGGATGATCCCATTGACGACACCCTCGAGCGCCACGACAAGATAAGGAAGCAGCTGGGCGGGGCCTTCATCGTCCGTCACCAGCGGCTTCTCCAAGCCCTTCTCATAGAGTGCCCGCAGCGCCTCGCGGGATCTCTCCTCAAGGGACTTGAAGGCCGCGCGATCCTCTGCCAGAACCTGCGCCTTGGCCTCCAGCAAGGCCTTCTCCACCGCCACCTTCTTCTCCAACTCATCCAGGCAGGTGCGTTCTACGGTATGCGCCCTCGCCGACTGCTCTAGCTCGGCGTCACGACTGGTGATGGCGTCTTCTCGGGTCTTCATCCTCTCCTCCTCCACCCTGCGACCACGAACCTCGGCCACGCTTTGTTGTGCATGATCTCCAGCTTGGCCTCCATCGACCGTCAGTGCTCCTTGGTAGACTCAGCATCCTTCAGCGCCAACTCACGGGCGGCTGCAGCTTGGTCAGCGGCTCGCTTGTCCTCCTCGGTAGCTATCATGGCCTGGCTCAACGCCGCCCTGACAGACACATCAGAATGCAGCCAACCCGAGATCAGCTCTAGGCGCCCCGCTACCAGGCGGTGGTCGGCGCCTTGAAGGTCGCCCCGAAGCCGCACCAGTGCGGAAAGAGCCTCCTCCATGGCATCGGGCGAACCGGAAGGATCACAAGCTAGCGGTTCGACCGAAGGAGCAGGCTGCAGCATCGCCAAGACCCATGAACTGATGATGGCAGGAAGAGGAGCTGGGGGCTCCTGAACCTTTGCCGCATCGACGAGCAAGCTGGGGATGGATGCCTCCGGAGCCGGCTTGGCCGAGGAGATCGCCTTCTCCTGAGAATGGTCCACTGGGCCTCGCCAGGACGATCGAGCGGGAGAAGTGTGGGTGCCTTCACCGCCTTTCTGCGCCGAAGGGGGTGCGGCCAGGCCAGGCTGCTTGGCTCGTGAGGATGTGGCTGCCCCTCTCTCTCTCTCTTCTTCTTTCCCGATAGTGTCGGCCTGATAATGTAAGAGGGGAACATCAGGAAGCAGCAACGGAAGCGGGAACAAGAACAAAGTCAGGGCAAGGTGCTTACTGGTCCACGGCGGTGTAGTCACATGCCCTCTTCAGGAGTATGGAGCCCAAGAGCCTCGCGGTCTGGGGCGCCGGTACACGGGCTCCTGGAGCAGATGAAGAAGCAGTAGTCGGCGCAGTGGGAGCACCAGATAGCGCCAGGGCAGGAGCATCGCCCCGGGAGACCAGCGCCGACCTGCCCTTCGTCGGAACCGCAGTCGACGACTTCTCTCAGGTGGTGACCTTGGACATTGTGGTGACCCCAACAGGGGGGCAGGACCTCCCTCAACGGGTGGTCGCCGTCATCGTCATCGGCAGGCAGGGCGCGGAGGAGATCGGCCTTGCGCGGAGGGGGGTCTCCCCTGTCCCCTCCGAGGTTGTCTCCGAGTCCTGCTCCTCCTCCCCGTTAGAGTCGCCGGAGGACACCACCACCGGAGTCGTCGTCATCGGGGCCTCAGAGGGCGTCGGTGGCACGAGCTCATGCGCATCAAAGACGGGCATGGCGGCAGCAACCTTTGCTCTGTCGGGGCGGCATTACAGGGGAACAAAGGTGCCCGGAGGGTACCCCCGGTCATCCCCGACCAGGGAACGGAGAGCCGTGCCCAGTTCCTCATCAGATAAGGCCTCCAGACACAGGCGGAGGTCATCATCCTTGTCCTCGGGCTTCCACAAGGAGCGTGAGAGCATCTGGAGCGGAGCCACACGATTCGACAGGAATTCCTTGACGATCATGGCCCCCGTCAGCTTCGCCGCGTTTGGGTCGTCATGCTTCAGATCGGCAGTCCTCTTCTCCAGCACGCGCTCTGCCCGGGGGTCGGTGAGCTTCGCGTGGAACCACCCATCGTGATATGTGGCCATTCCCGTCGGTAGCACTAGCCGGGGGTGGGAGCACTTGGCATCCATCAGGACCCTCGGACTTCTTCCCGACATTTGAGATCGCGTTGGTCTTGTTGGCCACAACGAAGTTGGTGCACCCAGAGCAATGGTCGTCCTTGATCCGGAGATAGAAGAAGTGGCACAACCACGCCATGGACGGCATCACCCCGACTTATGCCTCACAGCAGATGGCAAAGATCGAAAGAAGAAGGATAGAGTTGGGATGAAGATGCAGGGCACGCAGCTTGTAGTGGCCAAGGACAGAGTAGAAGAAGTCAGAGAAGGGGGGAACCAACCCCGCCACAACGCTGCTCATGAAGAAGGGATAGAAGGTGCTGCCCGAGGCCTCTGGATCGGCAGAGCCCACCCGGAGCGCGGTCTTCCTCTCCTCATCGCCGTCCTCCGCCGTCACCAGGAGCATGGCGGCGAGGTTCTTCTCTGAGACGTTAGGCGTGCTCAGGGCCGACTCATACCAGGAGGGCGGAAGGGTGGCCCTTGCCTTGCTGGGTGCCATCGATGGCAGGCTTGGAGGAGGACTGGTGCAGATCTGGAGGCTTGGGAGCAAGGAGCAGGAAAGGGGATCTGGAGCAAGACGAAGGCAAGCAATGAAGACACTACGGCGCGCGCCAGCCTTTTGTTAGTCTGGCGTTTGCCGAGGCAGCGTCGGGAAGCGGAGACGCCCACGACCGGTCAGTCGCCACGCGTCAATCTACGCCGCAGGCTATTGGGGCACGTGGTGCTACGCACTTGCTCCTTGGCTTCGCCTCGAAGCCAAGTACGAGCGCGCCTTGGGCCCGGGGGCTACTGTCGGTGTCTTGGGAACGAGGGTACCCAGACTTGCCTGCCTGCGGCCTAGGGCGTGGCTCCACCAGCAGCCTGGTACGACCCATCTTCATCATCAAACACTCAAGACCCTCGCGAGGCGGACGACACAAGACCTCCTCAGGGGCAGCCTCGCTAGGCTGGCTCGCGAGGAGCAGAGAGATCAAGGTGAAGGGCACCTAGTGAGGTTTCCGTGACGTGAGCCATGATGAGCAAGGCCAGGCGGGCGCGAGTGGGCACAGAGTACCAATTGCCTCCTTGGTGCTAAAGAGGCAAGCACAGGCTAGGAGTCCCAAGGCATCATGCAAAGGTTTCCATATCGGTGCAATGAGACCAAGACCAACAGGACGGCAGGACGGAGGTCATCACGGAGCCCACGACGGCGTCACCACCAGAGCCTTTCGTAGGCGAAGACCACCTTTTGTCTGGATAACTTGTACTAGTTGTCCCCCTTCGAATTGGCTGTTGTGGGATCCCTTCCTGCCTAATATTTGGGAAGAGGACCCGGGCCTCTATAAATAGGACTAGCCACCACCATAGAGAGGGGATCGAACCTCATCAGATCTGGAGAGGAACCAGACCAACACACAAGCTCATCGAGATCAAGAACACCTCTCCTCAGGAGGCTGTTCTTCCGTTGTACTTGTTCGTCCCCAGCCAACAAGGCAATCCACCACACCACACTGGAGTATGGTATTACACCACAATGGTGGCCCGAACTAGTATAAACTCTTGTTTTCCTTCTTCCTAGGGTTTGGCGAGCTAGGCTTTGAGATCGTTGCGAGAGCGTGAGCTAGGGGGAGAGAGACCTTCGTGCACACCCTAGTGTTCGAACCTCAAGGGTTTTGCCGAAACTCGTAATCCGACACAGAGCCCTTCGCGAAATTCACCAACCCCTTAGAGCGTGACTTCATCAGGGCCCGCTACAAGTGGGACAAGGAAAAGAAGGTTTTTTACATGGACCAGATCATGAGGAAATTGACTGGAATACTGGTAATTATTCTTTTATGACCTTACATTTAGCTCTAGATCAAGTCAACTACACATTCGTAAATGGTTCACATTCCATCTTTAGGAGAAGGAACACCAGCTTGCAGCCGAAAGCCCTACTTCTCCAATGAGGCCCAAGTGGGACACCCCTCTCAGCCGGGTCTTGAACGAACTTAAGGGACTCCCTTTGGGCCAGCAGCTCGAATATGGACATGTGCACGGCACCGGAGACGGCGCGACGTGGAAGGTGTTTTACAACGAAGGCCCGAAGGCCAAGAAGTAGAAAAAGAAGTTTAGTCAGGCGGACATCGACAAGAAGGTGAAGCTTCCGTTCAATAAAAAAGTAGCTAAGGACAAGAAAAAAAACAGACGAGGAGAAAAATGAGTTGCTATAGCAGGCAGTCAATGCAGCTGTAACTGCCTGCAGAAATGATTTTGCTACTAACTTGGTCCCGGCTATCATCAACTAGACGAAGGAAAATCCAGACAAGATGGCACATGATTTCCCCATGCCCAGTTTTGTCACGAGCAACTCTGTGAACAACACCACCGCACCATCACCTGCTCACGCAACCGGGCCTGCTCTCCCACACGCACCCGCACCCGCATCCGCACCCGCTCATAGTAGTCCGTCCTCAGTCTCTGGCGTGCTAGGCGGGCCTTCGTCTTTGGTGAGCTCGACACCCTCATGGTAATTACATGTCGCACCAACATATATATCTAGAATATTCCATTTTCGTTGCCTTTCGGATAGTTTATGCCGTAGACATGTGTTTGCAGGCCAACGAAACCCCATGCACCATACTCTACTTGATCAAAGGCCAGAAGGTGGACATGGGAAAGGGGGTGATAATGAAGCCGTTGGAACTCATGTTCCACAACCAGCCGATCCCCGATGGGCACTTCAGGGTTACCTTGCCGAGTGTGAAATCGGGGCACGAGGATTTGCGTCCTCCAGTACGGCTAGGGGGAGAGGACGACGAGACCCCGCCGTGAATTGGGAGTTGCAAGGGTTGGGTGCTGCTATGGCCAAAGAATCTTCTTCGTCTGGAGCCGACCGAGAGCACACCAATAACCACACATCAACAAGAATGTATGGAGACCACTATTGGTGTCAAAAACGGCGGATTTCGGGTAAGGGGTACCGAACTGTGCGTCTAAGGTTCCCGAACGATCTGTACAGGGTTCCCGAGACACCAAATGGGTGAACCGGTGCACTGTGCCATGGTGTATCTACCGCATAATAGCCCACCCCTAGGGTCAGCGCTATGCACGGCTGCCAACACATATCCTATAAACACAAGAAACTAGTTGCAACTCCTGGACATAGGACTAGGGTGGTTAAGAAGCCGAGAGGGTCCATTGGTTTCGGGCCCAATGCATGGTAGTAACTGATTCTTAAATCAAACATACAGATCTCGGTGCTTAAGGACGGTTCCAATGAAACAACCCACCATGTACTCCTACATGGCCTCTCATCGATACCTTTACCAAATCGTGTTCAACACATCACTCACATTACCGACATATTCACTTCACTCTAGCCCATCACCCAGATTAACCAAACCTGACACGACTCTAAGCATAGCAGGCATAGCAAGGTAGGAAACACATACATGGCTCAATCAACTCCTACACATGCTAGTGGGTTTCATCTAGTTACTGTGGAGATGACAGGTAATGCAGAGGAAATGGTTCAACTACCGCAGCACACAGCAGTTTGAAACGTTGTTGTCATAAATGCAGTAAATGAGAGCAGGAGCAAGAACATGGGATTGTATCGATATGATCAATGGGGCTTCTTGCCTGATGGAGTGGTAGTATGGTACTTCCCTTCAGTCGGATATTCGAAGGTATCCTCGGAGGCAGAACCTACCACGAAAGACACAACGAAACACAATCATCGCATGGCAATATGCCACAATATGATGCATGCTATGACATGGCAATATGGGTGAGTTTGGCTAATGCATTCTAAAACAGGTTGGTTTCAGCTCATTTGAATCAAAGATTCAAATGCAAACCCAAAATAAGAGGTCATATTAGTGCATTAACTTGTTTCACCTAAACATCAAGTTTAAAGTGTTCTGACATGCATGAACCATTACATATGGAAAGATTGGATTTTTCTGATCATTTTTCATATATAAATCTTTGCATTTGGAGTTACATATTAATTTCTATGAATTTTTGAAGTTTAGAACATTTTCTGGAATTTCCTGTATAAGAATAAATCCAGTAATTGATTTATTGGGTCAGCATGCGTCAGGGTGACGTCAGCAGTCAACGGGGATGGTATGGGGACCCCGACTCATAAGTCGTGATCACCGAATGCACGTGTACAGTGATCCCAGAGATCAATGCTCACTGAACACACAGAAGCTGAATAACAAGAGTCTTACATCCATACATACCGTATTACACAAGTAGGACCATTATGGTCAAGTCTTGAGTATAACATCACAACGGAAATCTTCGTCGATAACTTGGACCCATGCCATCTGCCTTAACCCTACAGGCATTCTGACTGGGAAGCGTCCTAGCTCGCATGTTCGTCACCGAGGTACTCTTCTTCATACCATGTTCTTTCATGCCTGGCGGACCAAATGGCGAGGTTCTCATCCACCGGTGGGTGCCGATACAACAACGGTAGTGACAGGGTTACTCTATTAGCGATGTATATCATGATCTTGCATATCCTATGCCATGATCATCATAGGCTAAGATTGCATCATCCTGGGCAAATTCAAAGGTGTCACCGTCCTCTGGGTCTTCATGTCCTCATTCTTCAAAGGTGTATCTTCTGTTGGCATCGTCTTGCTGTGGTGTTGCCAATCTTGTGTTCAGAAGAGGTGGGTGAGTGTTTGGTAAGATGTAATCCTTCTAGGCTACCCACGAGGATTACAAGGAATCCCGTGGTCAAGGGCTTGAGGGTGCTAGCGACTGTTTGCAATAGTTTTGAAGGGAAGAGATCGATAGGGAAAGTATACCTTAGTTTTCAAAAAAAAACTGAGAAGGGAAGAGAAGTATAGATAGTTTTGAGAACTAGTAATAGTTTTGGAAATAGTTTTACCCTAACTAACAACCATGCTAACTAAGGCTTCCTACAGTCAGGATGGCTGTGATACCAGCTCTCTGGGGACCCCGACTCATAAGTCGTGATCACCGAATGCACGTGTACAGTGATCCCAGAGATCAATGCTCACTGAACACACAGAAGCTGAATAACAAGAATCTTACATCCATACATACCATATTACACAAGTAGGACCATTATGGTCAAGTCTTGAGTATAACATCGCAACGGAAATCTTCGTCGATAACTTGGACACATGCCATCTACCTTAACCCTACAGGCATTCTCACTGGGAAGCGTCCTAGCTCGCATGTTCGTCACCGAGGTACTCTTCTTCATATCATGTTCTTTCATGCCTGGCCAATAAAATAACCAGTGGCAAGCCAATGAGTACTTTGAATGTACTCGCAAGCAACCCATGTTTTGGTTCAAGATACAACAATGCATGATATAGGTAATTTTTTTTGCGGAAAGCTAGTTTTTGAGTGCAATGACATGTTCAACAACTCGTAAGACATGCATCAGGAGAATTCAAGTAACCAAGAGGACAGGTTACAGATATCAACACAAAGGGAGTGGGCTCCAACCCAACTCATCCATGTCAAGTCCTTTGACTTGACCCAAGTAGTTCTTCCCACACACACTGGTTTGTAAACAAGTGGACGTAGTTTAAGCAGCACCGCCCAACTGTCCTTGACCGTGGACACGGCTATTCGAATAGTTTTACACTGTGCAGAGGTTGCACACTTTACCCACAAGATCCGGGGAACTTCCGTGTCATCCATGACCCGCGGTACCTCAAGTACCCGGGGTAAGCACCCGATCACTATCTTTCCCTAGATGACACTAACAAGGAGTCCACTCGTTGTTTCGTATCCTCACGATATACATCATACGAGACTCACTCGAGATCGTAACATCCGAGAGGGAACACAACGGTGTATCTGGTGCCCTGTGAAAACATTCATGGCCGCCCTACCTGGCACGACCCCGTCCCGAGAGAGCGCACCAACAACTCTCCCGTCACTAGTAAGGTGGGCTCCAAACTAGTATCAGCCCAGGTAATCAATAATGCCCTTTCCCATATAAGGGTAGAGTGGTTGCGCATGTAAGGTTGGGACAGTCGACAAATCTTAAATCTAATTCGTTTTGAAAAAAAACACACACATTTGCCTCGGTACACCACTTCGTCATCAAGTGGTTACCCAACTCATCATCTCCCTCGGGCATAAGTGGCACCCGATGGGGGTTTTCGAAAACTCTTTTGAAAATACTTTGTCTCCATCACCATGCATATTCCCATCCCTTTTGCGTAGCACTACTTAGCATCCTATCTACTCCCACCGGCATAACCCTCATAAGGAGGTAGGGTCATGCACAATGCAAGTATCAACGAGGAAGTAATAGAGGCAACCCATCAAAGTGGTTACCATCTCATCATGATTCCGATGCAACACTAATAAAGTGCTATATGACATGCATAAAAAGGGTTTCATAAATATTGTCAAAGGGCTGCTTGCCTGTTTTAACAAAGTCTTCGAGGTCTTCAAATATCTCTGGTCCAACTCCAAGCATTTCATCTAATTCGTCAACTATCGTCGAAAGAAACCATAATAAGCAACACAACAAGGCAGGAAATGAAAGTGCTCTAAAAATATTGATTTGACTTTTCTAGGACATCTCTGGTTATATGAAAATTAACCAGAGTGGTTTCATTGGAATTGGGTCAGTGGATATTTCTAAACATTTGGATATGATGGAATCAAGGGGTTTATGGGTTTGCAAGAGGTGTACAGAAATATTATTTTGAAAAATGAGCAAGGATACCCATTTAACAAGTCATGATTTTAGAAGCATCTAGGAGTTGGTTTCACTCGATTTGGAGTTCAAATGTTTTCTCTATGAATTGCAAAGTTGGCTATATATGAAGGAATAGACCACTATTTGAGGTGATACCGAAAGTATTAGTAAAAATGTTCAAAAACTAAGTTTTGAACTAATAGACATCTGGGATTTTGTATCATGGAATTTGGATCAAAAATGGGCTCTCTTTGATTTTCTAAAGTTTATCCCAAAAATGGAAAAATAGGATTTGCTAATTATTTGTGAAAGAAATATTTCTGTAAAAATGTCCAAGTAGCACCATGCGATAGGGAATGAATTTAGAAACTACTATAAATTTGAATCATCAAATTTGGACATTGTTTGACTTGTTTAGAGATTTTTGAAGTTCACTGGATAAAGAAAATGAGAAAAGGGGTTTTCTACCTAATCTCACACGCTGAGTGTAATTTAGCTGCGTAGCACACTGGGCCTGGCCCAGCTCCTCGCGGACACCCGATGGGAGGCCACGCCGAAGGCGTATTACCCGGTAACGCTTCCGCCGAAGGGAAGCGTAGAACGGCTGGCCCGTCTCCACTTAAATGACGTGGCCGGCCGGCGGGGTCACTGACCTGCGGGGCCCACCCGGAGGGTCTTCTTCCTCCTCCCGCGCTCGTGACAGGAGGGGATCGAGCCCCGTCTACGCGCCGGCCGGCGCCTTCCCCCGGCGACACAGGCCACCCCTGGCCAAGCCGCGACCACCGGAAGGGTCGCCAGGGAGCGGCACATCAGGGGCTCCCCGGGATGGTAGGGATGGTGGCCGAGGCGCGGCGGGCACTGGCCAAGGCGGGCGGACACCCCGGCGATGATGGGCAGGGGCACAGTGCCCCGGCGGTCGGGGAGATGGGGGGAAAAGGGTCGCCGGACCCTGGATGCTTTCCTGGTGAGGAGAGGAGGAGGGGAGAAGCCCGCCCTTGCCCGAATAGGAGTGGAGGCCGGGGGCGGTACTCCGACCATGGAAGGTGCTGGAGGGCACGAGGGGGGAGAAGGAGGATGTCTGGGAGGTGCATGGGAGAGAGGGGGACCCAACCGAGGCGAGAGAGAGCTCGGGGGTAGCTTAAAATGGGCGAGGCCACATTGCACCATGGGCAGCGTCCATGGACGTGCTCGGGTGAGCTTTTGGAGGGATAAGGAGGGCGAGGGAGGAGGGGCCCGACAGTGTTGCGTGTCGTGGACGCCGAGGCGGCCTCGGGGGACACGATTCCGGCGCCCAAGGTCGACGGGAGGCCTTGGAATGGGCGTGCTACAGTGTCGGAGAGCACTGTAGTATGCTCCAGAGCGCGAGCTCTGCATGCCATGGCATTGTTTATGTGCCAGGGGCGTGTCCACTAGTGTCTGGGGCTTTGTGGGGTCAGTAAACAAAGGGGAGGTGGCCTTGGATGCCCTGGTGAACCACTAGGAGAGGAAAGAGGTAGAAGAAGAGGGAGAGAGGGGCTGTCCAGGGAGGTAAATGGGGGTATTTTACCCCTCAACCATAGAGCAATGGCCAGGGGATAGTTACTGGAGGTAGGAGAAGACTAGGAGGGGCTGTGGTAAAAAGATAGGGTCATGGAGATTAGTGGAAGTGGTCAAAATGTGGTTTTGGAAATTTTGCAGAAGGTGTTTGTTGTAGGTTTGGGCAAGTAAATTAACTCCACTTGACATGAGAATTAACAGGATCAAGTGTCACACATAATTGAGGTTGACCACCAAGTTTGAGTCCATTTTAAGAGAGTTGCCAATGCAACTTTTGTAAACCTAGAAATTAGTAGAAATGGCTTTACCAAGATTTAGTCATGCAAATCTATTCTCCTTGATTCACCACTTGGTGTAGTGTCATCATTTGAGGATTTGAACATGTGCACAAAAATTCAGATCAAAAGGACACACATGGCAATGTAGAGTTGTTCAAATTTGGTTCTAGACAGAAAGGGTTTTGGGGTACTTTGATCAAGATAACATTCTCTCCAACTTGTGCCATTTGGTCTAAGGAAGATTATTACACCATTTGAGCATGTGCACCAAGTTTGAGAGCATTTGGACATGTTTGACAGTGCAAAAATGTTCAAACTTGAAAAAGGACAGAAGTGGTTTTGAGAGGGTTTCATGGGGTTATACTATTCTCCATGACATGGTACTTGGCAAGATCATCAAAAATGTCATACGTGACATCTTAGAATTTTCTTTGATTTTTATGAAAATATTTCCTGTAGAAATATTTCAAATCCTTGAAATGAGCAGAAATGGTTTTGGGAGGTTTTGTCCAATATTTTGATCATGACCATGTGTTGAAACTCATATATATGGAAAATATATGTCCATTGAGTCTCCCTAATTTTTCTCAAAGTTTTTTAAAGCTTTAAAATAATTTTAACCTATTAAAGACCATTTCTGGCCTTAAGAAAAAGCCTTTAAATCAAATAGGAAAATAACTTTTAAAATTATATTTTTGTGGTTTCTGGGTATCCTATATCTAATAGGAGTCAAACATATTTTTGGAAATATTTTTCTGCCCTGAATTAAGTACTTGCAGTACAAATCTTAATTCAGGGGTTTTTGGAAAACTAATTTTTGAAAATACTTTTTGGCCAAATTATTTTTGTAAGAAAATACTATGTTGCTCTATACACATGGCATGATAATTGGTTCAAGAGTTTGGAGCAAGGAGATGAAGTATAGGAGTTGGAGGATTTATTTGATTTTTAGAGCACTTGCACACAATCGACAAAATCCAAACAAGGCAACGTCCAAAACACTCAAAAGTTTTTGTCAAACCACATTTTATCATGATTTATTAGCTTAAGTGTTGTGGCATGAAAATCAGGGTGTGACAGACCTACCCCCTTACAAGAATCTCGTCCCCGAGATTCCCAGACTAGGCGCGGAAGGGAATACGAAAACTTGGATTTGGGGTAGTCTTCACGTCCTCATACCGCTTCTGCTTCCGTTTGGTGCTCCATTGAACCTTGAAGTACTCGATGGCATGGCTTCGTGTTTGTCGTCCTACTTGATCTAGATTGCAATTGGGGTCTCTCGCATAGGTCATATTGGGCTGGATGTCGATGGCTCGTGGTCAATGTCCTTGTAGAGACTGGGCTAGTTAGGAAGTTGGAAACGTTTCCGGAGTGGTGTCGTGTGGAAAAACGTTGTGCACAGTGGGTGACTCAGGTGATAACTCTAGCTGGTAGCCATCTATTCTTCGTATTGCAGTGATCTTGGAGAGGGCCGATAAATCTTGGTGTGAGCTCCCCTTTGACATGGAAATGCTTGGTTCCTTTGAGAGAAGTGGTTTGCAGATATGCCTGGTCTTTGATGCGGAGGTATACTTCTTGAAGATGGTGGTTGGTGTAGTTCTTCCTCCTAGACATGAAGATCTTCAGATGTTCCTTGACCAGCTCAACGATTCTTCTTCCGTCTTCGGGTAGACAAGTATGTCATCAAGGAAAGATGACAACTAACTTGTCCAAGCACTCCATGAAGTCTATGGGGTACGTATAGTGGGCTGAGGCATTGGTGATGGACGCGGTTGAGCATTGGCCAAGGTCTTATCGATCTAGAGCCAAAGCCCAAGGTCAGGATCCGACCATGTTGTGGCTTGGTAGGGCGTAAGGGTTTCAAGGATTCTAGTGTGCGAGTGAATGTTTATCATACCATCCTTGAGCACTGTTTCTGAGATAACAATCGTTCTATCTAGTCTTCCAAACAATCACATCATGTTACTGAAAGAATCATCCCGTATAGGTCAACTCCAATCATCACTCATGTTATTCATATCCTCACGACTCCCCGAGGGGAGGTCTAACAAAATCATATACATGTCGACTATCCCCAAACTCATATGTATGGCTACTGCAAAAAATCCATGGGTAGAGCATATAAGCTGCTAAGCTTGAATTTAATCACCATAATCCAAGTGCTCAGTCTATTGATCCAAGGTCCATGATAAAGCATCTCTATCCTAAGGAAACACGTCGTAAGCCACTCCAAGATCTTGTTTCCTTCCTATGAATCAACTCCAATAGCCCATTAACTTCCATTAATCACTACATAATCCATTAATTCTACAAATCCAATGTCTATGGTGTCTCACACGAATCTTCTAATGTCCTATAGTCCCCAAATACTTGAAAGGGCTGTCTTTACCATAGTAAGTCCACCAATTTCCATTATCATGGTCAAGTAAACTCCAAGGTCAAGCTTATATCAACTCCGACAATTAATCCAATCTCCTAGTTTATAGTCCTCCAAGAAACATGGTATCATGATCGAGATCATCAGTCTAAATCCAATTTACTCCGAACCATGTAGAATTACTCTGCATCCATACTCCACTAGGATAACGTATTGAATCCAAATCTCATGTCCAACGAGAATTCCTATCTATTCCCCCAAGTCATTGATACAAAGTCATCAAGTCATTTGTCCTCTATTCCTATATCCTCAAACTGGTCTTCCCTATGGCATCGTCAGTTCTGGTGCTATATTAGGATGATAATGTGCTCGTTCATTATGTCCACTAGTTCCATAATGAACCCAGTGATGTGCAAGGTTTACAGAGGCTTAACCGGTTCTCTTGCAATTCTATGGGTTAAGCACATGGTTAAGGACTCGAGCTGGGGTATCTCGTGAAGTCTCGAAGGGTCTAAGAATGGGTTTCTAGTCTGGGGGTTAAACATGACTCTACGGGGTTTTACTTGGTCGAGGAGGCTGTAGAAAAGTTCTTCAGTGCTAGTTGGTCACCGAAGTAGACTCCTTGGTGCATCTTGTCTTGCTGGTCTTCAGTTGAGGAGAGAGATGAGAGGGATAAGTAGCATAATGGGGGATGCCTAAAGGGGGGGTTCTATAGTGCAGGTGCAAACAACGAGTGGCAAAAAGGGCCAAACAAAAGAAACAAGGTAAGGAAGGTGATATAGTCGCATACTTGTTGCCTAGGGCAAAAGTGCGACCTATATCAAAACACAAACAAATAAAAACAAGCAACACACAATCATGGTTCTATTCGAACCATCTTACGGACTCGACTGCGCATAGGGGGTACACGACTCATCCTACCCTAGGGGTTCTCGGACTCAGTAATTGTGCCTTGAGCCTCGTGCAGTCTTCTGAGTTTTCCTCAGGTGTTGCTACGTCTCTTGTAGTTGTTCGATGAAACGATCCAGGTTGGGCCTGAAGATTCTTCAACAACTTCTTGCCTGTTGAAGTGATGGGGTGAAGGTGGCTCCTCGTAGCAGGCATTTACTCGGTCTTCTGTTGTCTTCTTATTCATGACGATCCCATTTTGTCTTCTAAGGCATTGATGGTACCAGGTAGGTAATCCTTTATGCAATGACATTAACAAGGCATAGTAGAGATCCAACATGTCGGTTACATTGATGACAACATCGACACCAAGAGCGGGGGATGAAGAGAACCGTTTTCCTGCTCACTATAGTGAGGCGGACCAAATGGCGAGGTTCTCATCCACCAGTGGGTGCCGATACAACAACGGTAGTGACAGGGTTACTCTATTAGCGATGTATATCATGATCTTGCATATCCTATGCCATGATCATCATAGGCTAACGTTGCATCATCCTGGGCAAATTCAAAGGTGTCACCGTCCTCTGGGTCTTCATGTCCTCATTCTTCAAAGGCGTATCTTCTGTTGGCATCGTCTTGCTGTGGTGTTGCCAATCTTGTGTTCAGAAGAGGTGGGTGAGTGTTTGGCAAGATGTAATCCTTCTAGGCTACCCACGAGGATTACAAGGAATCCCGTAGTTAGGGGCTTGAGGGTGCTAGCGACCGTTTGCAATAGTTTTGAAGGGAAGAGATCGATAGGGAAAGTATACCTTAGTTTTCGAAAAAAACTGAGAAGGGAAGAGAAGTATAGATAGTTTTGAAAACTAGTAATAGTTTTTGAAATAGTTTTACCCTAACTAACAACCATGCTAACTAAGGCTTCCTACAGTCAGGATGGCTGTGATACCAGCTCTGTGGGGACCCCGACTCATAAGTCGTGATCACCGAATGCACGTGTATAGTGATCCCAGAGATCAATGCTCACTGAACACACAGAAGCTGAATAACAAGAGTCTTACATCCATACATACCATATTACACAAGTAGGACCATTATGGTCAAGTCTTGAGTATAACATCGCAACGGAAATCTTCGTCGGTAACTTGGACCCATGCCATCTGCCTTAACCCTATAGGCATTCTGACTGGGAAGCGTCCTAGCTCGCATGTTCGTCACCGAGGTACTCTTCTTCATATCATGTTTTTTCATGCCTGGCTAATAAAATAACCAGTGGCAAGCCAATGAGTACTTTGAATGTACTCGCAAGCAACCCATGTTTTGGTTCAAGATACAACAATGCATGATATAGGTAATTTTTTTTGCGGAAAGCTAGTTTTTGAGTGCAATGACATGTTCAACAACTCGTAAGACATGCATCAGGAGAATTCAAGTAACCAAGTGGACAGGTTACAGATATCAACACAAAGGGAGTGGGCTCCAACCCAACTCATCCATGTCAAGTCCTTTGACTTGACCCAAGTAGTTCTTCCCACACACACTGGTTTGTAAACAAGTGGACGTAGTTTAAGCAGCACCGCCCAACTGTCCTTGACCGTGGACACGGCTATTCGAATAGTTTTACACTCTGCAGAGGTTGCAGACTTTACCCACAAGATCCGGGGAACTTCCGTGTCATCCATGACCTGCGGTACCTCAAGTACCCGGGGTAAGCACCCGATCACTATCTTTCCCTAGATGACACTAACAAGGAGTCCACTCCTTGTTCCGTATCCTCATGATATACATCATACGAGACTCACTGGAGATCGTAACATCCGAGAGGGAACACAACGGTGTATCCGGTGCCCTGTGAAAACATTCATGGCCGCCCTACCTGGCACGACCCCGTCCCGAGAGAGCGCACCAACAACTCTCCCGTCACTAGTAATGTGGGCTCCAAACTAGTATCGGCCCAGGTAATCAATAATGCCCTTTCCCATATAAGGCTAGAGTGGTTGCGCATGTAAGGTTGGGACAGTCGACAAATCTTAAATCTAATCCGTTTTGGAAAAAAAACACACACACATTTGCCTCGGTACACTACTTCGTCATCAAGTGGTTACCCAACTCATCATCTCCCCCGGGCATAAGTGGCACCCGATGGGGGTTTTCGAAAACTCTTTTGAAAATACTTTGTCTCCATCACCATGCATATTCCCATCCCTTTTGTGTAGCACTACTTAGCATCCAATCTACTCCCATCGGCATAACCTTCATAAGGAGGTAGGGTCATTCATAATGCAAGTATCAACGAGGAAGTAACAGAGGCAACCCATCAAAGTGGTTACCATCTCATCATTATTCCGATGCAACACTAATAAAGTGCTATATGACATGCATAAAAAGGGTTTCATAAATATGGTCAAAGGGCTGCTTGCCTCTTTTAACAAAGTCTTTGAGGTCTTCAAATATCTCTGGTCCAACTCCAAGCATTTCGTCTACTTCGTCAACTACCATCGAAAGCAACCATAATAAGCAACACAACAAGGCAGGAAATGAAAGTGCTCTAAAAATATTGATTTGACTTTTCTAGGACATCTCTGGTTATATGAAAATTAACCAGAGTGGTTTCATTGGAATTGGGTCAGTGGATATTTCTAAACATTTGGATATGATGGAATCAAGGGGTTTATGGATTTGCAAGAGGTGTACAGAAATATTATTTTGAAAAATGAGCAAGGATACCCATTTAACAAGGCATGATTTTAGAAGCATCTAGGAGTTGGTTTCTCTGGATTTGGAGTTCAAATGATTTCTCTATGAATTGCAAAGTTGGCTATATATGAAGGAATAGACCACTATTTGAGGTGATACAGAAAGTATTAGTAAAAATGTTCAAAAACTAAGTTTTGAACTAATAGACATCTAGGATTTTGAATCATGGAATTTGGATCAAAAATGGGCTCTCTGTGATTTTCTAAAGTTTATCACAGAAATGGAAAAATAGGATTTGCTAATTATTTGTGAAAGAAATATTTCTGTAAAAATGTGCAAGTAGCACCATGCGATAGGGAATGAATTTAGAAACTACTATAAATTTGAATCATCAAATTTGGACACTGTTTGACTTGTTTAGAGATTTTTGAAGTTCACTGGATAAAGAAAATGAGAAAAAGGGTTTTATACCTAATCTCACGCACTGAGCGTAATTTAGCTGGGTAGCGCACTGGGCCTGGCCCAGCTCCTCGCGGACACCCGATGGGAGGCCACGCCGAAGGCGTATTCCCCGGTGACGCTTCCGCCGAAGGGAAGCGTAGAACGGTTGGCCCGTCTCCACTTAAATGATGTGGCCGGCCGGCGGGGTCACTGACCTGCGGGGCCCACCCGGAGGGTCTTCTTCCTCCTCCCGCACTCGCGACAGGAGGGGATCGAGCCCCGTCTGCGCGCCGGCCGGCGCCTTCCCCCGGCGACACAGGCCACCGCTGGCCAAGCCGCGGCCACCGGAGGGGTCGCCAGGGAGCGGCGCATCAGGGGCTCCCCGGGATGGTAGGGAGGGTGGCCGAGGCGCGGCGGGCACTGGCCAAGGCAGGCGGACACCCAGGCGATGATGGGCAAGGGCACAGTGCCCCGGCGGTCGGGGAGATGGGGGAAAAGGGTCGCCGGACCCTGGATGCTTTCCTGGTGAGGAGAGGAGGAGGGGAGAAGCTCGCCCTTGCCCGAATCGGAGTGGAGGCCGGGGGCGGCACTCCGAACATGGAAGGTGCTGGAGGGCACGAGGGGGGAGAAGGAGGATGTCTGGGAGGTGCACGGGAGAGAGGGGGACCCAACCGAGGCGAGAGAGAGCTCGGGGGTAGCTTAAAATGGGCGAGGCCACAGTGCACCATGGGCAGCGTCCATGGACGTGCTTGGGTGAGCTCGTGGAGGGATAATGAGGGCGAGGGAGGAGGGGCCCGATAGTGTTGCGTGTCGTGAAGGCCGAGGCGGCCTCGGGGGACACGATTCCGGCGCCCAAGGTCGACGGGAGGCCTTGGAATGGGTGTGCTACAGTGCCGGAGAGCACTGTAGCATGCTCCAGAGCGCGAGCTCTGCATGCCATGGCATTGTTTATGTGCCAGGGGCGTGTCCACTAGTGTCTGGGGCTTTGTGGGGTGAGTAAACAAAGGGAAGGTGGCCTTGGATGCCCTGGTGAACCACTAGGAGAGGAGAGAGGTAGAAGAAGAGGGAGAGAGGGGCTGTCCAGGGAGGTAAATGGGGGTATTTTACCCCTCAACCATTGAGAAATGGCCAGGGGATAGTTACTGGAGGTAGGAGAAGATTAGGAGGGGCTGTGTTAAAAAGATAGGGTCATGGAGATTAGTGGAAGTGGTCAAAAAGGTGGTTTTTTGGAAATTTTGCAGAAGGTGTTTGTTGTAGGTTTGGGCAAGTAAATTAACTCCACTTGATATGACAATTAACAGGATCAAGTGTCACACATAATTGAGGTTGACCACCAAGTTTGAGTCCATTTTAAGAAAGTTGCCGATGCAACTTTTGTAAACCCTAGAAATTAGCAGAAATGGATTTACCAAGATTTAGTCATGCAAATCTATTCTCCTTGATGGACCACTTGGTGTAGTGTCATCATTTTAGGGTTTGAACATGTGCACAAAAATTCAGATCAAAAGGACACACTTGGCAATGTAGAGTTGTTCAAATTTGGTTCTAGACAGAAAGGGTTTTGGGGTACTTTGATCAAGATAACATTCTCTCCAACTTGTGCCATTTGGTCTAGGGCAGATTATTACACCATTTGAGCATGTGCACCAAGTTTGAGAGCATTTGGACATGTTTGACAGTGCAAAAATGTTCAAACTTGAAAAAGGACAGAAGTGGTTTTGAGAGGGTTTCATGGGGTTATTCTATTCTCCATGACATGGTACTTGGCAAGATCATCAAAAATGTCATATGTGACATGTTAGAATTTTCTTGGATTTTTATGAAAATATTTCCTGTAGAAATATTTCAAATCCTTGAAATGAGCAGAAATGGTTTTGGGAGGTTTTGTCCAATATTTTGATCATGACCATGTGTTGAAACTCATATATATGGAAAATATATGTCCATTGAGTCTCCCTAATTTTTGTCAAAAATTTTTAAAGCTTTAAAATAATTTTAACCTATTAAAGACCATTTCTGGCCTTAAGAAAAAGCCTTTAAATCAAATAGGAAAATAACTTTTAAAATTATATTTTTGTGGTCTCTGGGTATCCTATATCTAATAGGAGTCAAACATGTTTTTGGGAAGATTTTTACTGCCCTGAATTAAGTACTTGCAGTACAAATCTTAATTCAGGGATTTTTGGAAAACTAATTTTTGAAAATTCTTTTTGGCCAAATTATTTTTGTAAGAAAATAATATGTTGCTCTATACACATGGCATGATCATTGGTTCAAGAGCTTGGAGCAAGGAGATGAAGTATAGGAGTTGGAGGATTTATTTGATTTTTAGAGCACTTGCTAACAACAGACAAAATCCAAACAAGGCAAGGTCCAAAACACTCAAAAGTTTTTGTCAAACCACATTTTATCATTATTTATTAGCTTAAGTGTTGTGGCATGAAAATCAGGGTGTGACAGACGGTCCAAGTGGCCTAGGTGGGGCGGCGCTAGCACCTACGGCTCCTACGCGATGCAGGGAGTGCAAAGGGCACAAGCCCGGGACCATATGGTCACCGGAGCACCACCGACGACGAGCGCGGGCAGCGGCGCTTTCGGCCGTCCACGGGGCGGAGACTACTGCGTACCAGGGGGCAAAGAGAGCGGGGTTAGATGGAGAGGCCTACGGCGAGTGCGGTGGCGCCGGAGTTAGCTCGGGGGAGAGGCTGGTGCGGCGGTGATGGCAAAGGGGATCTCCGGCGACATTCGGTGAAGACACGGTTGAAGGAGGCGGTGCAGAGACTACGAGCTCTCGGCGCTCGGCTAGCTCAGTGTAGCGGATGACGGCTAAGCTCAGGGACACGACGGGGCGCCACAAGGACGACGGTGGCTGCGAGAACTATGGCGGCGCGGGCGCGGCAGCGTCGGCCATGGCGAGGAGAGGGCGCGAGAGAGGAGCAGGGGAGAAGTGAGGTGTCCAGGCGGTCGAGGGGGTGACGTGGAGGCTGTCTAGAGCAATTAGGGGCAAAACGGTAAGCAGGTGGCGCCGTGGCGAGCTCGGGCGCGCCGGCGTCACCTCCTGCCTACCTGCCCGGCGGGAGGAAGCAGCTGGCTGGCACGGGCCAGCACAGTGTTGGGACGCCAGGTGGGCCTGCCAGGTAAGTGGCCTCTGGCCTTTCTCTCTCTCTCTCTCTCACTCTCTCTCTCTTTTAATTCTGTTTTGTTTTATTTCTGAAGGTTTGTGGCATTTCTAGAAATAGCTAGGCACTTTCAAAAGTCACCAAACTTCACATGGCCACTGTTTGGAATAAATCCAACATGGAACATTTTAGTTTAGGATTATTTGAGCATTTAAAATACTTATTATCATTTAAATTCACAAATTCAAATAGCTAAAGATTTAATCCAATGACTTTAGGATGACATAGAAATTTGTGCATTATTTTTGTCGGAGGTTTAGGACCAAGGCAAAGATGATGAACATTTTAGAAGGGCATTTCAGGTTCATTGAAAATATTTTTAGTAAACCCTAGTTGTTATCAGGGGAGTGCTGGGGGTTCTGTCATCCCCATTTCCAAGTTTCTGATAATTTAAACATGATGCACGCACTCTAACGCTTGAACTAGCTAGGGTGTGACAACTCACCCCCACTCCAAAGAATCTCGTCCCGAGATTTAGGGTCCATCGGGAAGAAGGTGGGGTACTCAAGTCGAAGACGATCCTCCCTTTCCCAAGTGGCTTCTTTCTCAGAATGGTGTGACCATTGAACCTTGAGAAACTTGATGTTATGGCGTCGAGTGGTACGCTCGGCTTGATCAAGGATACAAACAAGATATTCCTGGTATGTGAGATTATCTTGGAGATCAAGCGTTTCGTGGTCCACTCGACGGATAGGATCCGAGAAGAAACACCTGAGTTGAGAAACGTGGAAGACATCATGAACTCTAGAAAGATGCGGAGGTAGTTCCAATTTGTAGGCAACTTCTCCTCGTTTGGCAAGAATGTGAAAGGGACCAATGTAATGAGGAGCCAATTTGCCTTTGATACCGAATCGATGGGTTCCCTTCAGAGGGGTAACCCGAAGGTAAGCCTTCTCGTCGACTAAAAAGTCATGGCCTTATGTTTACGATCCTATTGGCTCTTTTGACGGGATTGGGCTGTTTTCAGCTTTTCACGAACAATGTGAACTTGCTCTTCTGCTTCCTGGATCATATCCGGGCCAAATAATTGTCTTTCCCCGGTTTCTGGCCAGTTAAGACGCGTTCGACACCTTCGTGCATAGGGAACTTCACAAGGAGCTTTGCGCAAGCTAGATTGATAGCTATTGTTATAAGCAAACATGGAAAATGGAAGGAATTTCTCCCAATCCATTCCGAATGAGATAACTGAAGCTCGGAGCATATCTTCTAGAATTTGATTGACTCTCTCTACTTGACCACTTGATTGAGGGTGGAAGGCGATGCTAAAGGAGAGACGAGTCCCCATAGCATTTCCAAAACTTTCCAAAAATCGAGAGGTGAAGGCACTTCCACGGTTTGAGATAATCTCCAATGGAACACCATGAAGAGACACTATTCAAGAGATATACAGGTATGCCAGCTAGCTAGCGGTTATACTCTCCCGAACAGGTAGGAAGTGGGCTACTTTGGAATGACGATCGATGACAACAAAAATAGCATTATTCCCTTTCTTGGTCCTGGGAAACCCAGTGATGAAGTCCATACCGATTTTATCCCATTTCCATTCAGGAATAGCTAAAGGTTGAAGGGTGCCAGCGTGCCGTTGATGCTCTACTTTAACAAGACGATAAACGTTGCAATTTGCAATATATTGAGAGATTTATCTCTTCATCCTAGTCCACCAAAACCTCTGGCGTAGGTCTTGATACATTTTAGTACTACCGGGATGAATGGTGAGAGGAGAATCATGAGCTTCCTTAAGGATTAGCCGCCTCAGGTTTAGTGCCTTGGGAACCACTAAGCAGTTTCAAAAGAACATGACACCTTGATCATCAATGGAAAAACAATTCACGACTCCTTTCTTGATGTTCATCTTGATACGGGAAATTCCCGGGTCAACCTTCTGTAAGGGTAGGTTTCGCCACCAAGGTAGATAAGAATCCTTGAGGAACAATGTGAAGGTTAAGCTTCCGAAATTCCTCGTGGAGAAGTGGTTGACTTTGTTATAACATCAGGTTGTTATAATAGGATTTACGACTTAGTGCATCAGCCATAACATTGGCTTTTCCTGGGGTGTAAGTTATCCCTAAGTCGTAATCTGAGATCAACTCGACCCAACGTCTTTGCCTGAGATTCAAATCCGGTTGGGTGAAGTTATATTTCAGACTTTGGTGATCGATGAAGATCTCGCAATGATTACCGAGAAGGTAATGTCGCCAAGTTTTAAGTGCATGGACTACAGCCGCAAGCTCCAGATCATGTGTGGGATAGTTTTCCTCGTATGGGTGTAACTGCCGGGAAGCATAGGCAATTACCTGACGATCTTGCATGAGTATGCAATCTAGTCCTTGTCGTGAGGTGTCGCAATAGATAATAAAGTCCTTGGAGAATTCTAGTGTACCAGTACAGGAGCAGATGTCAGGCGTCTTTTCAGTTCCTGAAAGCTGAACTCGCACTGTGGGGTCCACTCGAACTTTTTATCTTTCTTGAGGAGTTCAGTTAGAGGTTTAGCAACCTTGGAGAAATTCTCGACAAAGCAGCGATATTATCTCGCTAAGCCAAGGAAACTCCGAACTTGCTTGACCGTCTCAGGTGGAGATTGACAGCAATACCCTTACCAGAGATTACATGGCCTAGGTAGGTCACTTCTGGCAACCAAAATTCACATTTGGAGCATTTGGCATAAAGGCGATGCTCTCGATGTTTCGTCAATACTAGCCTTAGACGTTCGGCATGTTCTTCCTCATTCTTGAGGTAGATGAGTATATCATCAAGGTATACCATGACGAATTTATCCAAATACTCCATGAAGATCGAGTTCATTAACCGGGAGAAGGTGGCTGGGGCATTGGATAAACCGAAGGACATGACGGTGTACTCGTATTGGCCATAACGAGTAACAAAGGCCTTTTTTGGAATGTCCTTGTCGATAATCTACAACCATCCGAACCGTACCATCCTTCTTCTTGACGAAGAGGACGGGGCAAGCCCACTGAGAAGAACTAGGATGGATGAAACCCTTTTTCAAGGACTCATCGAGTTGTTTCTTAAGCTCAGCTAGTTCTAGGGGTGCCATCTTATAGGGTCTTCTAGAGATTGGAACGGTTCCCGGTACAAGGTCTGTCACGAACTCGACATCCCTGTCAGGTGGAACACCTAGCAATTCTTATGGAAAGACATCCGGGAAGTCACGGACTACCGGAATATCTTCAAGGTCTGGAAGAGGGTTGGCATTTAGGGAATAGAGTTGACGCTTGGCCACTCGAGTTACGACATTGACTGTCTTACCCGATGGGTGAGTAAGTTGAACAGTTCTAGTGGCACAATCAATCTTAGCGTAATGGCCTAACATCCAGTCCATACCTAAGATGATATTTATGTCCGAGGTCTTGAGAGCTATTAAGGATGCAAGGAAGACGAGCCTATTGACAAGAATTTCATTCCCATGGCTTACTCTAGAAGTTTTCCATTTGGAACCCAGAGTTTGAATTACCATGGAAGTGGGCATGTTGCAAAATGTGGTGTTATGAAATCGAGCATAGCTCTCAGATATGAATGAATGAGATGCTCTAGTATCGAAAAGAACAGATGTCGGATGGCAGTTAACAAGGAGCGTACCAAGGACGATGTTAGGATCATCACGAGCCTCCTCTGCTGAGACATAGTTAACATGGCTACATGCAGTGGTGGCTGGCTTGGCATAAAGCACCTTTCCCGCTGGCTTACCACGGCCAACGGAGTTTCCAGACTGGTTGGGGTTGTTGTTCTGGGGACACTCTTGACTGTAGTGACCCGGCTCTCCACACTTGAAGCATGTCACAGTGTTGGTGCGTGGAGCAGCATTGACGGCCGATCCACCATAAACCTTAGGCGGTGTATACAGCTGGGTTGGGCGAGGCGCCTCATAGGATGGCCTTGAAGTGAACCTGGGTGGCAGAGTTGTGTTTGGAATCCACACCCGGCGCTTCTGAGAACCAGAGCCCGATGAAGAACCAAAATCACGGGAATGCTTACATGTAGCTTCAAAGTCAGTCTGACTGGTCTCAGCACTGATGGCTTTGTTCACAAGCTTCTAGAAGGAGGTGCACTCGTGCAAACGGAGGTCACGGCGAATCTCGGGGCAAAGTCCCTTCCGGAACCTTCCTGCTTCTTGGCGTCAGTGGAGACTTCCTCAGGTGCATAACGTGCCAAGTTCCCAAACTCACGGCTGTAGGCATCCACAGTCAGTCTGCCTTGGGTGAAGTTGCAGAATTCCTCTCTCTTGCAATCCATAAGACCCTCCAGAATGTGGTGTTCATGAAAAGCCACGCTGAATTTATCCCAAGTGGTAACCTGGCCGGCTGGGCGCATAGCTTCATAGTTTTCCCACGAAAACCTAGTAGGGCCCTCAAGGCGATAAGCAGCGTAAGTGACTTTGTCAGCTTCGGCTACGCATGCAGAACATAGCTTATGGGTAATGCTGTGAAGCCAATCATCCGCATCGAGAGGCTCGACCGAATGATGGAAGGTTGGTAGAGTCAACTTGATGAAATCATTGAGAGACACCAAGTCATTCCTCTAGGAACGTGCAGTATTCGGCTCGATGTGTTCTAACAACCGGTTGGTCTCGTGTTTATTCCTTTCTGCCTCCAACATGACTTCAGCCAAGGAAGGTGGATGGGGCAGATTCCCATCCCTAGCTCAACTGGCTTCACCCTCCTCCTAAATAGCAGGGGTGCTTCGGGTGTTCACCATCGTAGGAAATCAAAACATCGGTTTAGACAAGGATGGCAAAACCGTGGCATAAGAATACAGAATGTAATGGATGACACACAATGCAGAGATGTTCATCCGTACCACATGGTAATACAGCAACTGCCATATATATATATATACCATCGGTCATACACACCATACATAGTTTAGTACAAACCCAGGCTCAAGTACAACTACGGTGAGGAACATTACATCTCATCAGAGGCATTCCAAGCTCCTATACATTATTTTTCTACACCTTCGGAATTTAGTACACACTAAGTCATATTCCACCAGACGCGCAGGACTGTGGAAATACAACTGTTACAATACTAGCGAAACTACTACCACCTACCAACTGAGATGTCTCCGTAGTAATCTTCATAGAGATTACCACCATATCCTGGGAGCTGAACATGATCATCTGGAAACAGTCGGTTCCATGGAGCTTGCGGTCCATAAGGACTCGGATGTGGCCTTGGTCCAACAAACGGTGGCAGACAGGGCCCACGGGGAGGAGTGATGCCTCCTACATCACGCCAGTCGATACGATCCGGCAGACCAGACCGCACGGGGTACAAATCCCTCATGTCCATATACCCAGCCTGCATAGTAGGTGCAAACCGTGTCAGAGTGGCCCAGTGATCAACTCGACTGTTGAAAAGCTCCATTCGCAAGGCATGATTCTCACGGTTCTTGTCCTCAAGCATCTCTGTTGTGGTGCAGAGTAGTGAATCCTCATCGGAGGAGTCAGCGTAGGGAGCCTGGTAGTAACCTTCTACACCAGGAAGTGATGCTGGCATATAGCGGAACTCAGTGTTCCGAAGCAAAGGAAGTCTAGCTCGCATGGTGGTCATCATCGAGTAAGCTGCGTCCTACACGGACATCTCGATGGTAATCCCAAGTCCATATGAACAATGGAGGGATTCAGTAGCTCCAGGATAGGAAGGGTATATCTTGACTGTGCAAAGATATTAGCTCTGGTTGAAATCTCGATATTGCTCCTCAACGGTATATTCAGCATACCATCGATAGCCCGCCTCAGTCATCACATGGACTAGCTTGGCCGTGTGACCAGGTACATCGAGGCATCGAGTCAAACAAACCACTTGATTCTGGGTGCGGGTGGCCATCTGAAAGCACGAAATAATGCAAAGGCATTAGAATTTTCTAGGAGAAATCGAACAGCATAACGGCTGTAAATGCTCAGAAAAATATTTGAGACATTCACAACAGTTGGCAAAACCACTCAACAACATCATATCAAGGTTCTGGTTCAACTGACAACATACTAAAAGTAGTAGAAACTGAACTGAGGCCTGGAACCAACAATCCTAAGATTCTACGGATTAGTAACATGTGAACCTGATAGAAGATGAGATCCTAGTCCTTAACCCACATAGAAGAGAAGAGGATGACTCAGATCAGAGGGCATAAGGTAAAGGAGTAAAAGAGCCTTACGTTCCCTCCCACAATCAATTGCCCTACATATAACTAAAGCATTTCTAGACTCGACATCGACCAGTTTGGCTTAACGAACCCACAGGCAGTCCGGCTCTGATACCAACACTATCAGGACGCCCATTCTAAGTCACACTGATCTAGCCTGTAACACCTCATATCACTTTGCGGCCTCACGCATGGTATTCCCACGGGTGTTGCCTTACCATGGCCCGGGACCATTTGCGCCTTTTGGCTCACGTATATGATAGTGTCGCTAGCATCCATATGACAGAGAACCCGGGCCTACATTACTAGTCATGAACCCAATGTGGCACTAACTTATGGGGACAGGCATACATGAATCAACATCGAACAAGTCGGTCAACAGCGTATGAATCCGGGCTGTAGCAACTGGGCTAACTGGACTCCGGGAACCCGGGCTGTAGCAGGCTAATAGGACTCCGGATGTCTCCGCGTGACATTTCCCCGAAGGGACAGACATAGGAACGAAGTGAATCACATGCCGGCCAGTCATGTGTTCTGGAGCAGTAGTGCTGGGCTAGCAGGACTTCGGTGAACGGGGCTGTAGCGGACTACTGTGGCTCACGGAAGCAGAAGACTACATTTCCCCATAAGAGAGGCTACCAAGGATAAACAACTAGATTGTCAGATCCCACACATACCAAGCATTTCAAACATACACACAATATGCTCGATATGTCTAAATACAACATGGCATCACAACAAAACTCTACAACTCAAAGTACTATATTTATAAGGCTCCAGAGAGCCTTACATAATATGTTCATATAGGTAGGGGTCACACGACCCGACACTCAAGTCATACAAACATACAAGCACATGCGGAAGCAAACTTGTCTGACTATAGAAAACTAAAAAGCAAGAAGGCTTGACGAAGCCTGTCTATCTTCAAGGCCCTTCACGGTACAGGATCACCACCTGGGTGGCAAGTCACTCATCAATGTCGAGATCTACATAGAACCCATCGGAGTGGGGGTGTTCTCTTCTGCAACAGTAATTAAGCAAACATGAGTACAAAGGTACTCAGCAAGTCTTACAACAGATCCTACTATACATGCAACATTCTCAAGAAGGATGGTGGGGTTATTGCAGCAAGCCAGCTTTGACTCTTGGCTAAGCTATCCTACTAGACAACAATTTGTAAATGTTTTGCACACATGAGTCCACTACTCACCACAATAATACACTACCATGGATCCTCCTCCGTCATCCTACGGAAGGGCCATTGTCGGTGTCAAAACCGGCAGTTCTCGGGTAGGGGGTCCCGAGCTGTGCGTCTAAGATTGATGGTAACAGGAGGCAGGGGACACGATGTTTATCTAGGTTCGGGCCCTCTTGATGGAGGTAATACCCTACGTCCTGCTTGATTGTTCTTGATGATATGAGTATTACAAGAGTTGATCTACCACGAGATCGTACAGGCTAAACCCTAGAAGCTAGCCTATGGTATGATTGTTGTATCTGATATATCGACTAGCCTGGCCTTGGTTTATATAATGCACCAGAGGCCTAGGATAACAAGAGTCCTAGCCGAATACGCCGGTGGGGAGCAGTCCTTGTCTTGATCACCAAGTCTTGCGGAATCTTCCATGTATGCGGCAGCTGTCCAAACTGGCCCATGAGTACACGGCCATGGGGGTCCTCGGCCCAATCTAACGAATCGGGAGACGACATGGTGAGTACCCCCTAGTCCAGGACACCGTCAGTAGCCCCCTGAACCGGTCTTCAAGTTATGGACGCTCCTCGATACTTCCGAACTGTTCTTTATCTTCGGTCATCGGTCTTGAAAACTGGTTCAACAAATCTTCCCATCTTCTATCTTGAGGATTGCCGAGCTAAATCCAAAGATCTCACACGTTGGGTATCTGGGGAGCCCTTTAAGTCTTCGGCCTTTATCAATGCCTTGTTTTTTTATGGCACACCTCGGGTTTGAAGTTGTTCCCGGGCGGCAGCGTCCTCTTGCGTCCGAGCTCCAACGCCGGACTGTATTCGAGGTATCTTTTGCAGCCGAGCACCAACATCAAACCACTTTCCGAGCTCCATTGCCGGAATATGCCCAAACTCCAACACCGGACTGTATCCGGGCTCCGACGCCGAACTATATCCGAGGTGTCATATCACCTTGGTTCGAAAAAGTTGAAGGAGTTTAGCCGAGCTTAATGCTGGGAATGCCCTCTATGGAGCCAGCCACTAGTGCCCGGGCTTTATGCCGGACTGCTTCCGAGGTGGTGCACCACTCCGACTGTGGGCCGATTTTTTGTCAATATTTTTGATTGGTGCAATTTATTCTCTGCCGAGATATATAGCCAGTAGCCCTCAAGGTGTGTATCGGTTTAAAACCCGAGATGCACTTGAAGGATGACGTAAGACCGCTGGTCCCAGTAGCCGCTGAGACTCAGGTTGATTTGCAAAATCGGCCTGAGGATCAAGTCCTAGCTCGGTAGAATACTTCAGGACAAAAAGCGGGGTGCTCAGTCCTCGAGACTCAGGTTGGGCGCGGCCGACCAACCTGAGGATCATAATCTCATCGGGAACTGTATTGTACTTAAAATTTTCTGCATTGGATAGGCAATGCAGTAGCCCCCGAGACACTGGTCGGGTGGCAACACCAGATCAGGGGATCGGTGTGCCCCTTTAATATTTGTAAATAATAAGCCCGAAGCCCAGTAGCCCCCAAGCCTTAATGCGGGCACGGGTGGCCGAATTAAGGATCGATATCCATAGTAAAATCACAAATTATGTGTAATGACTCTATGTATCCAAGTACTTTACGTCATTAATGCTTGGATCTGCATTGTACAAAACTTTGGTGACCGACCATAAGTTTCCACCTCCTCGGCCAGTAGCCGAGGAGTGTTTGTCCTACTTTATAAAGCCTTTATGAGGGCAAAGATTTACACCAAACAAGGCAATTTAGCCATGCGGTTTTATAAACAAAGGTACGCAGAGAGATATGTTATATTACTGTTTAACATAAGAAATGTCTTCCAAATAAAATAGTCCCGCTATCGGTTCCTTTCTTTGGGTTGTCATGCTAAGCATGATCATGAAACCTCAGCTCTAATGTAAGAGCAAAATATTGAGGATTTAGTTTGGGAGGCTAGTTACTAGCCCCCGGTAGTGTTCGGCGACAGTCGAGGTCAAGCCATAAACACTTCGGCCAATGTTATGAATGGCCGCTCATTTAACACAGTCATCAGATCGCTGACCAGTTTACGCTTATTATGACAGTCAGTTTTTGGCTTTCTCCACTGAGGTGCTTAACCATGTGAGCTGGAAGCACAATCGCAGTGGTTCTCCCTTTGCACACCTAGCCGAACAAAGCGGAACATAGGAGGCAAGCGCAGGAGCCGGGCAACGCAACTATTGACCGAAGACACACAATTCGAAACCGATGCATATATGGAAATATCGGAAAATGCTTTTGATGAATCTCTAAAGGTGTCCGGCGTTGCACTGCAAGACTCGTGCTGAAAACACACAAATAGTTTAAAAGTGCCAAAAGCTTGGAAAACCAAAAAACGTCAGTAAAAACATGACGTCCGAACAAGATCAAGTGTTCGGTGCCAATCCGAAAATTGGAAGAGAGAAAAAAATTGTGCCTCTGTCATGTTTTGACAACGACCAAGAAGAAAACACATTTACAGCTCATATATAAATTTTAAGAGCCCCCAAGTGACTTGGGTAAAAGAATTTTATGTATAATGATTGTATGTACAGAAGTACTTATATCATATATGTGTTCACCTGAACATTAAACGCGTCTTAACCGATCGTCGGCTTCTCCCTCTTCGGCCAAGGGCCGAAAAGTGTGATGTACTCCGCTTGTCGAGAGTATCGACGGTGTTTCTGATGACCAGGCAATAAGGCCATAAGGCTGTAACAGACAAAGCGCGCTCAGGGAAGGTATGCTATATTACTAACGAAGTGTAAGAAGCATCTTTGAAGAAAATAGTACCCCCACCGATACCTTTCTTCGGTGCTCATTAGTACTATGAGACTTGTGCAATAGATTTTTTGTAACCATGAGTTCCGTTGTGTGCCGACCATTATTGAAAACAATAGGAACGCTAGATTTCGGCTTCACCCAGTCTGAGGTCAGAGCTCGAATGACCCAGTCATGACAATCGCAGAGGTGCTCCCTTTACTCCCTAGCCGAACAGTCGGGAATGTAGGGGTAAGCAAAGGAGCCAGGCAACCTAGCTTGCAAATCACTTAGGTCAATATGGTGCATATTGTGGCATAATACACGAACAAGGAACGAAGCCGTACAAGTATAATCATATGCAAGAGGAAAAGCTTCATAAAGGAAGCCCCCAAGTAAACGGGGTATTTGAATTTGTGTGTCACAAACAAAGTTTTGACAAGGAGATTCTCTACAAGCAGATTTTTTCAAAAAGGTATAATGCTTGGTCAAACAGAACACAAGTTAAAAATTTAAAACTTTGAGCATGAAGGCAACTTAGCTGGTTAATGTGTTCGGTATTCATGACGCGGCCTGAGCTTGATGCGGGACAAGGTTCCATCCCCCAAGCCGGTCCCAAGGTGGCAGAGCAAAGAGCTCGGCACTCCGAAGTGGTGACATAGCACGGTCGATGCGGGCCGGCAAAGTGATGCCGAAGTCCCTGTCATGGGGTAATGAAGTGTTGACGAAGCCCCCCGTCCAGCCGAGGTGACGTGGTATGTCAGTACGCCGAGTTGACGATATTGCCCAAGCCGGATCATTTTCCTGTGCACAAAAAATAGTGCAAGCCGGAGATAATAGTAATAATAATAAAAAAATCGTTGCATAATAAATAATTTATGCAAAGTGAGTAATAAAAGAAATATGTCCTGGCGCCGAAGTCAATGTCGATGCCGGGCATCAGCGTGATGCGGTAAAGGCGTGGCAAAGCCTGAATTCACAGGTCGGTCCGAGTTCCGGATGCGGCGTTCGCCGTACTATATACGGAAACTGACCGAACCACCATGCGACCATCGTTAATGCGGCCACCATTTGATAGACCTGCGTACATATGATGGACAACCCAGAGTAATAATTCCTTGGGAAAAAAGAACCCAAACAAGTAAAAATACTAGAATTAATAGCACCTGGTTTATTGTTGTAGCAATCCGAAGAAAGGTGATACCCAAAATTGGGACTCGATCCGCACACCCATTGCCTGATGGGCGATAAAGCGACGGCATGGCGATGCTGGCAAAGGTATGCTTGCCGAGGCAAAGCCCTCGGTCTAGCTAACGTGATGGAGCTGGTCGGCTAGTGATGCCGAAGTCTCCGGAGCAGGTTGATGAAGAGATGGCGAAGCCCCCGGTCCAGCCGAGATGTCGAAGCCTTGATGTCAGCCGATGAGTCGAAGTAGGTCGGCGTGATGGACACCGGCTTGAAGGAGCAACAGTGCGGCCCTGCCGATGCAGGTCGTGACGTGGTCAATGCCGGCTTGATGAAGTGACCGTGCGGCGATGTCGGTGTGCCCGCTCCATGTAATCCGTGGGGCGGTGATGTTGGCGATGATTTATCCTTTGTGATACCGAAATCTTGTTCGGCTTGCTGAGATGATGATCCGAAGAAGTTGAGCTCGGCTCAACAAAGCGACGACGTGTCTAGCACAGGTCGGCAGCCTTGGAGCAATATTGCCGGACTGGTTTGACACCAGCATGATGATGAAGATGACCTCAGCGGAGGCCTTAAAATTCTACGGGCACATGTTTAAAAACGATGCACAATACCCTAGAAGAGAATTCCTCTAAAAAGGTTGTCCAATATCACGTTCATAAAGAAACATGAATTCGGATCGGATCCGTATTCGCGTAGGAAACAGATCCGAAAATTGGTCCACTCATCGGAAGGTTCCAGGAGTTTGAACTGTCGGATCGAGATGAAATTTGGAGGGGTGGTAGATGTGGGAAATCCGCAGTAGATGAACGGTTGGATCTTCCAAAGGACCTCCGACCTGGGATCTGGAGACCACGCCCTAAACTCGTCCAGATTCCCGTCCAGATTTTACAAGGCTCCGGTATATCGTAGATTGTGGAAGATTCCTCCATCGGAACTCGACGAAATTTTGCATGGCTGTTGTAGATGTAATTGCGCACTATTCCACCGACGCTCGAGAAGGCGGTGGCGGCGGATACGAGTTCGCAGTCCAGAAAAACAGCACGGTCGCCCGACGGCAATGTTGACCTTGAGCCCCCGGGCTCCCTGGATGATTCGTCCTTGATCTTGATAGAGATCGGAGTTGATGTTGATGAAGGCCCTCATCGGAACATGACGATCGGAGGTAGGGCATAGTCCTTGGTCCAGCCAAGGTGACCGGCCGAGCCAGTGACGAAGAAGCCGGCGTCGCAGTTGACCTGCGGGCGAGCCATTGATCCTTTTGCCGATCACACAGCGGAACTCTCAATGAAAGCACCAATGTCGGTGTCAAAACCGGCGGATCTCGCGTAGGGGGTCCCGAACTGTGCGTCTAAAATCGATGGTAACAGGAGGCAAGGGACACGATGTTACCCAGGTTCGGGCCCTCTTGATGGAGGTAATACCCTACGTCATGCTTGATTGTTCTGGATGATATGAGGATTACAAGAGTTGATCTACCACAAGATCATATAGGCTAAATCCTAGAAGCTAGCCTATGGTATGATTGTTGTATCTGATCTATCGGCTAGTCTGGCCTTGGTTTATATAATGCACCAGAGGCCTAGGACAACAAGAGTCCTAGCCGAATACGTCGGTGGGGAGAAGTCCTTGTCTTGATCACCAAGTCTTGCGGAATCTTCCATGTATGCGGCAGCTGTCCAAACTGGCCCATGAGTACACGGCCATGGGGGTCCTCGGCCCAATCTAACAGATCGGGAGACGACGTGGTGAGTACCCCCTAGTCCAGGACGCCGTCAGCCATCCACGACACTCACACTTGTCTTGAGGCTTTTAGGAGTATCCATTTACTTGTCTATGAACTGTATAGGCAACCAAGTAGTCCTTTACCGCGGACACGGATATTCGAATAGATGATTTTAACCCTGCAGGGGTGTACTTCTTCATACACGCTCTCACCACTTACCGCTGTTAACACGACATGTACTCGGCAACCTTCAAGCGGAAGCCCAACGAGGGTGTCGGCCATGGCCTAACTAAACACTCAAGTCTCTAGTCCAGGTTTATCGCCTATCCAGGTTCCATCCACAGGAAGTCCGGCCGAGGTTTCCACATACGGCCCTGAACGATGTGTACAGGGTTCCCGAGACACCACACGGGCGAATCGGTGCACCGTGCCACGGTGTATCTACCGCATCATAGCCCACCCCTAGGGTCAGCGCTACGCACGGCCACCAACACATATCCCATAAACACCAGAAACTAGTTGCAACTCCTGGACAGAGGACTAGGGTGGTTAAGAAGCCGAGAGGGTCCATTGGTTTCGGGCCCAATGCATGGTAGTAACTGATTCTTAAATCACACATACATATCTCGGAGCTTAAGGACAGTTCCATTGAAACAACCCACCATGTAATCCTACATGGCCTCTCATCGATACTTTTACCAAATCGTGTTCAACACATCACTCACATTACCGACATATTCATTTCACTCTAGCCCATCACCCAGTTAACCCAGACATAGCAAGGTAGGAAACACGGACATGGCTCAATCAACTCCTACACATGCTAGTGGGTTTCATCTCGTTACTATGGCAATGACAGGTCATGCAGAGGAAATGGTTCAACTACCGCAGCACACAACAGTTTGAAACGTTGTTGTCTTAATGCTGTAAATGAGAGCAGGAGCGAGAACATGGGATTGTATCGATATGATCAATGGGGCTGCTTTCCTGATGGAGTGGTAGTAGGGTACTGCCATACAGTTGGATATTCGAAGGTATCCTTGGAGGCAGAACCTACCACGAAAGACACAATGGAACACAATCATCACATGGCAATATGCAACAATATGATGCATGCTATGACATGGCAATATGGGTG
Organism: Triticum urartu; assembly: GCF_056163025.1. NCBI lineage: Eukaryota > Viridiplantae > Streptophyta > Magnoliopsida > Poales > Poaceae > Triticum > Triticum urartu. The sequence goes on along the minus strand of NC_141877.1, from coordinate 195,965,012 downwards.
AGTTTGGCTAATGCATTCTAAAACAGGTTGGTTTGAGCTCATTTGAACCAAATATTCAAATACAAACCCAAAATAAGAGGTCATATTAGTGCATTAAGTTGTTTCACTTCAACAGCAAGGTTAAAGTGTTCTGACATGCATGAAACCATTACATATGGAAATATTGGATTTTTCTGATCATTTTTCATATATAAATCTTTGCATTTGGAGTTACAGATTAATTTCTATGAATTTATGTAGTTTAGAACATTTTCTGGAATTTCCTGTATAAGAATAAATTCAGTAATTGATTTATTGCGTCAGGGTGACGTCAGAAGTCAACGGGGACGGTCCAGGTCAAGCCTGACCAATGGGTCCCGCCTGTCAGTGTCATTAGTTTAACTAGTTTTTAGTTAGTCCTAATCCTAACTAATACTCTGTAAAGCTTCTTGATCATTCCTCGTGTAATGTAGCGCAAACAGTGACTGCTTCTTTTTGCAAAGTGGTAAGACCAACTGGACCCAGTAATGCAGCAGTTTGCCTTAGACACATTGGCTCCTTTTGTGCAGTTCAACTAAAATCAAAGTCGGAATAAAACCGAACTTTAATTTTGATATCCGTGTAAGCAACAAAAGGTATAAGGGAAACAATTACTGAGAAATAACGGTTGATGACGTGTACTCCTAGAAGAAAAACATCTACTGATCTACCTTATCTTAATGGGAAACAAAGCAGGAGAGTAGCAATTCTCAATCAGTGTGATCCATTCATATTAACTGAGACATTATCTTAACAATGCCTTGTTTCAACATGTATAAAGAACGACAAAGCAGAAAAGTATCATTCCTAAAAAAATGCGACCGAGTCATTTTAACAGAGACATTATCTTAACAATACCTTGGTTAAACATGTAGAAACAACTACAAAGCAGGATAGTACCATTTGTAAAACACTGTAACTGATATATAATAACAGAGACATTATCTGAACCACACATTTCTTAAACATGTACTATGGCTGATCCCTAACAGAAATGGTACGCCCGTCGATCCCTAACAAGTGTTGAAGTTTTGAACTAAGATTTAGTAGTTAATTCTGAGGATAGTCGGTACTGACCTTTCAAGACCAAGATTTGAAACAACTCGTGAGGAAGACCTGGGAGAGATCTGAACACATATATGGAAATCCGGTCTCATTTTGTGCAGTTCCACCAAAATTAAGTGAAGCAAAATGTCCCAATAGCAAGAAGTTGAATAGATATCCCTGTTTTAACAGAGGCAAAAAAGGAATCAACTACTGCGCAATAAAGGAGGATGAAACAAGCAGCCATAAAAATGGTAATCCTGCCAATCCCTAACAAATGTTGCAGTTTTGAAATAAGATTCAGTAGTTAATTCTGATAGTGGCATTGCTTAATTTTACCAGTGGAATTAGATTAACAAAAAGCATAAACAGTTCCAGGGGAGAGTGGGCGCAACAACAACATGTGCTTCCATCTATTTATAAAGGGGTTGATGCATAGTTTGTTGTAACAAAGAAACAAGCATAATGTCTGGGTTGGTCCCATTTTTGTTCACTACTTAGTGGGAAAAGACAACAATACAATAGCTTGAATTCAAGATTTATTTAAAACAATCCCAATACAAGTAGCACAACATCTCAAAACACACTGCACGATCATGTGGATGAAGGCAAGTACCAACCTGTCATGCCGCACACAAGATCAAGTACAAATCTGCCAACACAAATAGGAAATCCAATCTCGTTTTGTGCAGTTACTCTAAAATCAAGTAAAGTCGCCGGTGTGACATTTAAGTTTGCTATAGCAACAAGTTTAATAGATATCCCTGATTTCACAGAGAAAAAAAAGGAAACAATTATTGCCAATAAAGGAGGATGAAACATGCGGCCACCAAAAGAAGCATCTACTTTATCTTGATGGAAAACAAAGTATAGGATAGTAGCATTTCTAAAACGGTTGCATTGATTCATATTAACAGAGAAATTCTCTTAAAATAGTTCAGTAGTTAATTCTGAGAGTGTCATTGCTTAAAATACAATAGCTTCAAGTCAACATTTATTTTAAAAAAATACCAATACAAGTAGCACAACATCTCAAAACACACTACACGATCATGTGGATGGGACATGGGACATACTAGGACCATGTGCGTCCACACGTATAAATGGGTGATGCAGAGTATGTAGCCAAGCAGCATATCTGCATTGGTCCCATATTTGTTCTCCTTGAAACTTTTTCTGATGTGAGGGTAGCAAATCTAGTCCTGCACAAACTACCCGACCCCCCAGTTTCTTTCACTTTTCAACAAAGAGTTCGCTTCCTTATAGATGTGTGTACTGAGTTACCCCCCCTTTTCCCGTTTTGACCAACAAAACAGCTGGATAGCTAGTCTATACTACTTTCGCACCGCACCCTTCTTTCCTCTTTGAACCAAGACCTAGATTCGACTACAGAATCTAAAAAGATCAGCATGCAGCTAGACCAATGACGGTTTCAAAGAAACTTATACCTTAGGGTCGTCGGGATGTGGCAAGGCGTGCGGCGGAGGTCGGATCCGCCCACACTATGGACGACGGCGAGGAAGAAGGGGTCGGTGGCCCTCCCGCACAGGCGCTGGGTGAAAGAGAAAACCGCAGCCGGCAGTGGATTTCCTCCCTCGCCGAAGGCGATAGAGTGAACGCTGCACCTCCTCCCCTTCCCAGTGCGACGGGATCCGGACGCCTCCTTCGCCAGCTATGAGGGGGTGAGAGAGACAGAGGCCACAACGCAGTCTTGTTTAGATCTGGTGAAGAGGGTGAGATACAGTGAATATAGCAAACCCTAGCAAAGGAACGCTGAGCCTCCAGTGTGTGTATTTATATGTACGGTGGCGGGAGTGTGGAGAGTGCAAACCCTAGAGAACAAGCGCCAATGCTCTAGCTTATATATACTGTAGTACGGGGTAAGCTCCGGTGCCTTAACTGCACCTGCTTTTGGCTGTATGACAGGTGGGCCAGCCACATTTTGGGCCCACCTGTCATAAACCCAAAGGCAGATGCACTAAAGTCAATGAAGTTGCGTCCATATAGTACTCGTGTATACGACTAATATATAGTGGAGTGGTTTTCTTATTCTCTCCATAACAATCATTTTAAATTGTCCAACTACGAAACGAAACTCTTTATTTAACGTACCAGTGAAGAAAACTACTGTCCACGCGTCCTGGTCGCACTTCCTATCCTTCACGTGTGGTACACTACCCTCCCTTAAGTGAACAACAACACATGCGCCAAATTATCAGAAACGTGTGAGAGTGTGTACAAATAAAGAATTTTAATTTCAATTATCGGAAAGGTTTGAGAGTATGTACAGTTTTCCCTCTCAAATAATTATGGTTTGTTGTGTTCGGCCTAAACTTGGTCAAACTTTACAAAGTTTGACTTTAATCAAATCTAATATGTGGAGTAAATAAAAATGGAGGGCTACTACGTCCATCTGGGTTTTTAGTCCACACCATTTTTTAATCAAAGTTAATAGCTGGACAAATATAATTACGGGGGAGCTGGAGACAAAGTTGTGAGAAGGCTTAGAAATCAATACAAAACTTATGCTCTTAGTACCAACGTCGATCCTTCTTCGCGGAAACATTTGGTTCATAGCCAATTGTGTGATAAAATTGCACCAACATGAAAGACGACTGCGTCTCCAATGCAACCAAGGTGAACTAACGAAGGATATCATCTTTGTGGGTAACAACCAAAGAGCACTGATGGAAGAAAACTTGTTTTTCATTGAAAATCGATCAGCTTCACCAGCCGACGCAACCATGAGGTGCAACCATGAGCATCGATAGGTCATCGTGGTGATGCATCATCCATTTGGAATCAAGTTTGGGTGAGGCACCTATGAAGTTCGAAAAATCCTCACTGTGGTATGTTTCTTCTCAGTAGTCAAGCTCGAGTAAGGAAGAACCACGTGGCAGTTTCCACTATAATTGAGGAAGACATGCCCACGTATGGAGATACGCATCGCTGTTTCCAAAAATATAAAAAAGGATATAGTGTTGTTACTTTGTTTTACAAGATTAACAATGACATCTCAATTGTCAATAAGAACTATAAAAAGTACACCAACAAACAGAAGCATCATGATTATCTTGATGGGAACTAAACCAGGATACCCGAGAAAAAAAGCATTTCTTCATTTAACCAGTGATAGTATTAGATTAGCAGCAGCAATAGGAGCATATGGACAATGACCGCACAACCACCATGTACTTTTTGCCGAAACATGTATACCTCCACCGACGCATAAATTAGGACAACTTTTCGAGTGGCATTTCCTCTATAATAGTAGGTGATGTTGGACCAGTCGACGGACCCTAGCTACTATACACGAGGAGCTGGGGAGTAGTCACATAGAAGAAAACCCGCATGCAGCGACCTGGGGAGCTGGACCAGTACAAGAAGTTATACCTCAGGTGGGCGAGATGTCACTTAGGCGAGCGGGTGGGATCTGCCCACACGATGGCAGCGAACAAGGGCGCGGAGGACCTTCATCTTCGCTAGCGCCGGCTCCGAGAGGACGGTGCGCATCGGCATCCTCCATCACCGACGGCGACAACGTTAACGCTGCACCTCCTCACCTCCCGCAGCGGACGGGATTTGGCCAGAACTATGACCACATGTGAGGAGAGAGATAGTGTGGACACTGTCATCTTGTTTTGATATGGAGAGGGTGAGAGAGCGAGACGCGAGAAACTCTATCAAACAAGAGGCTATAATGGAGTAAAACAATCTCTCCATAGCAGTGGTTTTAAATAGAATACGCGCGTTCCTGGAAAAAAGAAATGAAAACTGGCAGACAATTTTTTAACGTACCAAGAAAGAAAACTTGATCAAAAACACGCCCCTGCTTCGAGGTCGCGAGAGTCGTCGCGCACACACACACATAGACATAGACTTGCATATCCGTGTTTACGTAAAATTCCATTTCCATCTCCATCTCCAATCATATTTGTCCAACTGGCGCATTATTTATGTTGTTAATTATATACGTGACAATATTAACGTACAACATCTCTTGTTTGCGGGCGTATGGACAGCTGCCACGGCCGCTCCTAACCAACCCGAACCCTCTTCATCACCCGCGCGTGCTTCCCGCCCGAAACGGTCAGTGCCGCATTCAAGCCCGGCCAGAGCGGACGCGACCTCTCACTGGCACCGGCATTGAAGCGGTGCGCCGGCCAAGAGAGCGTTGCCCGCGCCGCTTCCTGGTGCACGCGACTGCTCCGCGTTCAAAGGTCGCAATAGCCGGCCACAACATGCATTTAAAAAGTTCTTAGGAGTCCGGGCTACAGCTAGCTGTCCTCCCCCAACTCGTCAATATCTTCCAGTAGTACTAGTACTCCATGGTGCGATCCATCAACAAGCAGGAGGGGAAGTTATCGTATACTTGGTTTACGGTGAGTGGCACGCCGAGCTACCGTGTGGGGTCGAGCCATGGAGGAGGGCGAGACACAAACGCGACAGACGTGATTTAAACGTTGGTTTTGCTCGATGGCGCGATCCAATGAAATGAAACGTTGATTTCTCTCCGTTTCCATTTTTTCTTTGGAAAAACGGAAACTTTCCAATCTATTTTCATTCCTACTCCAAGGTGGCCCCGTTACAACATTCCATCAAATACAAAGGAAAACTAACGCGCATGCTGATGCATCTCAATGATACATAGATCATAGCCAATATTTACTTCACAACTAAAGACAAAAGTTGTGAGAGCGTGTACGAAAGAAAAACTACTGATGGGGTCACTACGACTTAAACCCTAAACCCTAAACAGGATTTAATTTCCTGGCCATGTAGAACCTGTCGAAGGAAAGACGGTTGTCACCCTCCGATTATATGATGCTTTTATGCAGTTCCACTAAATTCGAGCTGAGCATCCCTGATGGAAAAGATATTAAAGAAGTGTGATTAGAATAATAGTACTAGCACTAGTTCATGAGAGATAGACTCATCACAAGTGGAAGCCGATAGAAGTAGAGAAAGATCGACATGGAGATGGAGCTATGTGGGGAGCTGCGGCAGTGGAGCAAGCCGGCTCCAAAAGGTAGATGGACTACCTGGGACGTCGGGCTGTAGCTAGAAGGGCGGTTGGGATGCGGCATCGGCACATACCGTGGTGACCCCCGGTTGGGACGCACGGACTGTGGATTTTCTCCCTCGCCGATGTCGACCGTGTCTATGCAGAACATTGTTCCCTTACCCCAGCTGCGGGATCAGGCCGGATATGTGACCAGCAGTGTGGCCACCATCGTTCTATGCTTGTGAAGAGAGCAACCCAAGAAAGTAGGCTTGTAGCTTAGGCTCCTGCTAGTGTATATATAGTGGTTTTCTTTTTCTCTCCATATCAACCATTTTATATTGCGTACGTGTCATTGAAGAGTGAAATGATGGTTGCTTCTTCCGACTAACTTACTGTGTGATTTGACTGCTCCTTTAGTGGCCCCTACACGTACTCCCCTACGTGTATGTAATAGTCACATGTACACATGGACGCAAAAACACGCGTGACGCCCTAATGCATGCATGTCTGAGCACATGATGGAACACACATGGTCATGCTCAAGTGCTCAACCTACATGTGCATGCACACACATACTCAGCCAGGGTGAGCTAGTGACCGTGTAAACACCAGAAAATGTATATATTGAGCGCAATGAGAGTATTATGAAGTCCACTGACCGTATTTTTACAAATATACAATGACAGACAGTGTATTTATCTCATTTGAAATTAAGCCATATTAACCGGAGAGGAGGCAGTATGGACTAGCATTACTTTGTTGTGTCCGGTCAACTTGTCGAACGAGGAGAAGCTTGTAGGACGGGAGAAGCTTGCACGCAATGGCTCGCAGGACAAGGAGAAACTTTTGACTAATGCAAGCTCTCCTTCGCTCAAGCGGTGGACGTGTAATAGTTAACTCGGTGTCAGATTGCCAGAAGCATACACTTTACTAGTACTATTATTGTTGCACTTCCCAAAAGAGGCGAACAGACAAGCGCAAAGTTTACTAGTACTAGTACTACTACTATAGTCTATAGAGGTACGTACTATACTAGTACTAGGAACCGGATGGAGGAGCGTCTGCACTCTTATTATATTTTTAAAATGTGATAAAGCAATCTTCAACACATTTGGTTCTGTTCGAGGGTTCTCGCATGTGATAATGGAAGTTGATTGCATGGAACACTCGCCACAATTCTCGCTTAATTCTGGCTCATATCCTATTACAAATAGGAGCGCTCGGTAATATTTCCTCTTTTTTGGTATTCAGCATGTAAACAGGTCAGCAAACCTTGCGGCGCATCTTTGTGCGAACCGTGCTTGCTGCAGTTTGAATGTGGCCGAGAGTTGGCCTAATGAAACACCTCGCTTCCTACTTATTTTTTTGCGAGGTACCTCGCTTCCTAGTGACCAATGTCTTGGCTGATCGTCCTAAGAATGCTTATATATGAATAAAGCTCTCTCATTTACCCGCAAAAAAGATTAAGCCATATTAACCGGAAAGGAGGCAGTATGGACTAGAACTACTTGTTGGTGTGTCCCGTCAACTTGCAGAACGAGGAGAAGCTTGCAGGACAAGGTGAAGCTTGCTTATGCCTTTTGAATAATGCAATGTACCCTCGCCCAGGCGGTGGACATGCATCAGTTCATTCGGTGTCAGATTGCCAGAGGCATACACTGTACTAGTATTGAACATGCGGAGTACCAGCATTGACCGAACATGCGGAGTACCATCATTCTTCGACTTCATGAAGAGGCGAAGAGCCAAGCACAAGGTTTAGTAGTACAAGTAGTACTACTACTAGAACCGCATGGTGGAGCCTCTGTACTCTTATTTTTTTAATCTTTGATAAAGTACACATTTATTCCGAAGAAGGGCAGAAAACGGCAGCCCAACATGTAATGATGATATCGATCAACCATGCTCGAATATATCTTGGCCTCCGTGCGAGCCCGTCTATGTGTTCTCGCTCCTCGTCTCTCTCAAGGAATGGCGGGTTGGCCATTTTGCCGTCAATTGAAATCGGTTTGCTCACACTCTGGTCCCACATGTCAGTGATATGCCAAGAGGAGGTGCGTTGACCGACTGCCCATACGCGTACTTGGCTTTGCACCTTCATACTACTCCTCCCTCCGTCACAGTTACAGGGCGCGCTTCATTATGATGCATTTCTCTCAATGCATTTCCACCACCAGAGAGACTTTAGACGTGTTTGTTTTAATGCTCAATTAATTAGGGCGTGGTAACCACAATTTTCTCTCGATGTAGTACTACGGAGTGGAGTAAGTGCATGCATGTGTGTACCCAGGGTGGAGGCACTGCATGCATGTGTGTACGCATTATTTCCTCCAGTTATAGACGCCGTGCTATAACTACCAACTTTATTTTTCAGGCCGATCGCTAGTCTTCTTGGTCCCAGAGATTTTCTCTTTTTCTGAAGCGCGCTCTATAAACAGTGACCTATGGAGTAGTAAGAGCGGATTCAAAGAAGAGCCTATTGATGGTTGCTTCTTCCGAGCAACTTACAGTGGGAAAGGTGGGGCCTATGATTTGACTACTCATTAATCACTATTAATGTGGCACAACGACCGGTCTGAGTCTCCCATGCAGCTGTGCACTACCCCCTCGGTTCTTAAATATACTCTGGAGTATTTTCCTTTCTAGAGATTTCAACGAGTGACTACTCAAATATTTGTCTTTTTAGAGATTCAAATGGACTACTACATACAGATGTATATAGACATATTTTAGAGTGTAGATTCACTCATTTTGCTTCGTATGTAGTCACTTGTTGAAATCTCTAGAAAGACAAATATTTAGCAACGGAGGGAGTACACATATGAAGAAAAATGAGTGAATCTACACTCTAAAATATGCCCATTTGAAATTTGTAAAAACACAAATATTTAGGAACGAAGGAGTATAATTTTGTGCATGGCACATGGAACCGGATGCCGAAGAGGCTTCTGGCAATGCTATCAAGCTTTCAGCATTTGTTTACATAATTGACGTACTATACAAATAATTTTCCAGCGACATGAAATTGTCCAATGGTGTGAGCTTTCAGCTTTTGTTTCGTGTGTCTTGCCATCGATGCTCTTTCAAAAACAATAAAAAAACTAACTTCCTTGCTAATCAAAGCTAATATTTACATCACAACTGAAGACAAAGTGGTGAGAAGGTGTTAAATCAAAATTGATCCATGCTTTCATTGGCAGCAACATCCCCCCAGCTCTGTCTAAATCAACAAGGCATGTTGGGAAAAAAGTAGCTGTCTGGAGCATGCAACATTCCGATCATTTTGCGCAGTTCCACTAAAATAGAGCTGAGTGTCCCTGTTCCAAAGATATTAAGTGTGATTACGATAATAGAGGACTACTCATGAAACAATAAACACACAAATAGAAGCCGGTCACCTTTGCAGTCTCTCTTAAGACTAACTAGTTAGAGAAGATTAGGCTCGGAGTTGGATGAGGAGGATAGAGCAAAACCAATCTCCCTTTGTGCAGTCGCACTGAATTGTCGAGACGTTTCCCATGTGACATTTTGGTAGAATTGCACAAAACACTCTTAAGAAAAAAGTGATTTGTGCAGTTCACCAAAAGGTCGCAATAGCAACGAGGTGAAATGGACAGCCCTGTTTGCAAAAAAGAGGTAGAAAGGAAACAATTACTGGCCAATAACAGTTGATGACACATGCTACGACAAAAAAGAAGCATATTCCTTGTCCTAAGGGAAGATAACAACACGGTTTTGTTTGTCTAAAATGGTGTGAGGACGAGATTGGAATATGGAAAGTACGGCGGACGAGCTACGTTTTGGGCAAAGAACTATGGAAGATCCACATGCAGCGACGTGGGAAGATGGGTAGTGGAGCAAGGCCGGAGGGGATACCTGGAGGTCGTCGGGATGTAACTAGGTGAGCGGCGGCGGGCGAAATCTTCCCATACTGCGGCAGCGAGCAGGTGGCGTAGGCCCTACCACACCGAAGCTTGGTATGAGAGAACGACGTGTACCGCAGATCGGGACGTGCTACCTCGGCGCCGTCGAACGGAGAAACAATGCACGTCCTCCCTTTCCGCCGGCGGATGGGATGCGGCCGGATCAGTGACCAATGGTGAGAGAGAGAGAGGCCACCGCAACCTTGTGTGAGATACTCTGAAGAGAGACAAAACCAGGCAGGCAGGCTCCATTGTATATAGTCGAGCGGACTACCTTTTCCTCCATAAAAATCGTTTTATATTCTGTGTACGTGCCATTGAGCGGTATAACTTTATTTAAAAATAACACGCCAATGCATCAAGTCGAACTTTGTTTCATGAACACGTGGTACATGACCTCCATAGGTAAACAACCGCTACACGCATTCAAATTAGCACGTGGGCTGCCATTTTGTACAGAAATGAGCTCCACCGTGTACCCGCGCGGGTGTGGCTGGGCACGAAGCGTGAGTACGTGCAAAGTGCACCTATTCTCTTCTTGTATATGTACACCACCTACATGGGGTTGTGTGAGAGAGATAGAAACATATAGAGATAGTATAGTGTGTGGGTTTATGAGATTTTGGGGGGGGGTGTGGGGCGTGGTCAATCAAAAAATGTAACATATGCTATGTGTGTGAAATAGAGTCCTGGATATATCATATATATAGAGGGGTGATCCACGAGGAGAGAGTGGAGGTATCATCGGCTTGTGGTGCCCATAGAATCGAAGAGAGGAATGATGTGTGTGTGTGTGTATGTGCGCCCGCGATCGATAAAGAGTGCCATCAAATTTGTGTGTGCCCACGTCAAAGATATAGAGTGGCTGGCCTACTGGAACGTGAGAGGGGAGAGGTGCAGTTTGTCTCTGTGGCATGGATACCAACCTACAACGCTCGACTATCGGTGTGTGATGGGGGGGGAGGGAGGCCTAATTAACTATAGAGGTACAATGGCTGGTATATGTGTGGAGGAGGAGAGAGGCCTACCTCATGTATTAAGGGAGATCTATCTACCTCATGTATTAAGGGATATCGATCGGCATCCATGCATATGTGTAGGAGAGGAATAAGGTTGGGAGAGAGACAGAGCTAGAGTGTTGGAGGGGGTAGTAGTGGAGTTGCTTCTAACAAATGGTGGGATAGGCTTGCTAGATAACCGGAGGGCACGCCTAAAATATCAATAAGAGACGGGACGGTGCCTGTCTGTGCACGTGTGAGTGAGAGACGGGTCAGGAGGCATGCACGAATGATGAGGGGGCAATATGGCTGTGGTAAGCAGACATAACTACATAGGAAGATCAACCATCCTTTGTCAGAGAAAGGAGAGACATAACTTGTGATGTACGTCGATCGATGGGGGGGGGAATAGTTAAAGTCAACCTAGGTATATGTTGGGAGATCGGTCGATATACATGCATGCTAGGCACACCTAGCTAGAGAGCCATATCAATCGATGTGTGTCGTAAAGATGGAGCTGGGGGGCCTACACACACCGTGGGTGAACGACCTAAAGTGAAAAGACAAATTTGCGCGATGGAGCTAGAGAATGCTGAGGGAGGGTGAGAGGCATGCGGGCGTGTGCATGCACGAGAGAAAGTTAGCGCTAGCTATCTACAAAGATAAGAGGATTGTGTGGGTGTAAAAGACGAATATGGATCATACTTCATTATAAAAAGCGAATTTGGATATTTGAAGAATTTATCATAGTGTTTTAAACCGACGCATGTGTGAATATATATAACGGTGATACACATGGTGTGGTTATGAACATGTTATACTACATATAATATATTTTATCTCTACTCTTATAAAAAAACGGAGTTGTTCATGATGGTGTACCTGCCATCCTCCAATTTAGGCCTTCCGATTTATATCTGACAAATAGGAAGGCAACTATGGCAATTTTGAAAAAAGATACCCACACTCCTCTCCATATTTGCAAATTAGGCCTCCCCTTGATCATGTTGATATTCTGTGGAACGCATGGGCATCTTGCTAGTACTACGTATAATATATAAAACATTGATCATAATTTGGGCTAATGTGTGGCTTTTGCAACTCAGGTCTAAATACTTGTCATGATGTAGGGGGCGGGGCACGATACTATCACTACTAGTGAAAACCCTAGTAGTAGCGCGGGTTTTGAGGCTATCAGTAGCGTGGGCAGCTGCGCTACCGATAAGGCGCTACAACTAACTGTTAGTAGTAGCGCGGTCTGTACCCGCGCTACTACTATTGACTATATCAGCAGCGCTTTTCCGGAACGCGCTACTATTAATTAGCTGTAGCAATTTTCTGGCCCCGCTCTACTGCTATATCTTTCATCATTTCCCCTGGCTTCCTACCCCATTTCAGCTTCAATAAACTGCAATTTCCAGATACTAGGTACTACTAGATATCTATTTCATAAAGCATTATAGGTACTAGGTAGTACTCCCTCGGTTCCAAATTACTCGTCGTGGTTCTAGTTAAAATTTGAACTAAAACCACGACGAGTAATTTGGAATGGAGGAAGTACTAGATAACAATTTCATATATACTCAACATGCATCCTCAAGCAGTACTAGGTGATATCGACAATGATCATCATATGTAGTTCTAGATGATATCGACGACGATCATCATATGTAGTTCTACCTGATATCGACGACGATCATCATATGTAGTTCTAGATGATATAGCCACACACACATATGTAGTTCTAGATGATATTGACGACGATCATCATCCTCAAGCCTGGGCGGTGGGTGTTCCTGATAGTAATTAGGATGGCCTGTCCAACAGGAAGATTCTTACCAACGAGGAATCTCTTCCACCCAACCGAGTTTAAGTGTGTGCGACCATCTGTGTCCATGCGGTAAGTACAGGTGGTGACGGAGCCCCTTGCGATAAGGCATAGTCCAGCCGAGCCTTCTTCATCAGGCTCTATACCACAACTCACAGATAGGTTCTTTGGCAATTTCTGAATAAGAAAAACATACCAATTAATAAATAGCCTCGCACAAACTCTTGCAAATATATTTCTATTAAGTCTAGATTTGTACACTATCAAAAGACACAGTACTACGTATTTGTACTAATTAATCATGAATTCTACTAATAAGTATATATGGATTATCTACACTATTAATAGTTCCTTGGATTCTACACTAATAAGCATGTGATCAGACTCTACACTTAAGCATATCATCAACTAGATTCCACAAAGCATATCATTGGACTCTACACTAAGCATATCATCGGATTCGCTAAGCATATCATCGGATAATTTGCATTTGTAAGTATAACAATAAAGCATATATATATATCATCAAATTACTACAGTCAGTATAACATACCATTTCATGCCGATCGACCATGGTACTTGTCAGGCGGGTCAGGAATGGCACCCTGACAAAGTCATCCCGTGGCGGAATTATGTCCCATAGGTTTCACACATCCTCCTCGCTCAGCCTCATTCTTTGAGCTACGATGGCTTCATGAAGTGGGTTCTCATCATCTTCATCGAGTGGTTCCTCTTCATCATCTTCGTCATCTTCATCATCTTCATCATCTTCGTCATCTTCATCATCTTCCACCAGGTTGAGATAAATGACAGCCAGCTCGGGTCTTTCTGCTCTGAAGGAGAAGCTGATCAACTCACCACCAGTAAGACGCATGTGGGAGAGGAAACGGGCCCATCCATCTCCTCCAATCTGCGACATATTGTGTCCTTTCTCAACCTCCATAGTGTACGGCCCCCCAGGAGCCTCAAATGTCACAGTGTCTCCTGTCAGCTTGTTGAATTTCAACCTCACATTGCATGGGACAATCTGTGTAAAAGAAGCAAAATGACACAATGCAGTAATGCCAACACTAAAAATAAAATAGTTGTTACATTTCATCTAATTTCTTACCGCCACATGACGAAAAATCGGCTGGAAGTAGATGTCGAATAGCTTGCCAGTTGCAAGGCTGCTAGCGCACCTTGACTTGCACAGTCAACATAGTGGTGGTGGTGGTGGCGGCGCCATTTTCCTAAAGCAATATGAGCAAAGGATTAACGATCCACTTCACGGGAAAGAAAAATAGTAGCATGTGATATTTTTGGTTCTTCCGCGAGAAGCAATTTTATGGACAATTATAATCCTAAGATCTAGTAACATATTAGATGACAAGGTACCACCTAATAAAGCATTTAGGTGGCACCTATTGCCGAGAAAACTTTTCACAAATATCTACCAAATAAGGGTACCACCTACCAAGACATTTCATCTAATTTGGCCCCTATTGCCTAAGATAATTGATTAAAAGAACAAGCGGCAAATTTAACTAAATTGGCACCTACATTTTTCCAAAAAATAACTTATTACAAAAAAACAAAAGCATCTACCTATCCATGTATAGAAAAAATAACAATAAAATGGTGCATACTAAATCTACCAGCCTACTAAATCCCCTAGCATACGAAATACTCTAAATCAAAATGTTCTAAATCAACTAAATCAAAATGTTCTAAATCAACTAAATCAACTAGCCTACTAAATCAACTAAATCAAAATGTTCTAAATCAACTAAATCAACTACCCTACTAAATCAAAATGTTCTAAATCAACTGAATCAACTAGCCTACTAAATCAAATAAATCAAAATGTTGCATATGAACTAGCCTACTAAATCAACATGTAGCAGGGAAGAGAGAGAAGGAGGGGCGACTCGAGGAGGGAGAAGAGAGTAGGACAGAGGAGGAAGGCGGAGCGAAGAGGGGCTAGCTGGCGGTGAGTCGAGGCAGGACTAAGGAGGAGGGCGCTACCGAGTCCAGTGAGGAGGAGGAGTTGACGGCGGCACAGTGGGAAGAGGGGTAGGCGACGGCGGCCGGCGGGGGAGGACCAGTGAGCGGGGGGGGGGGGGGTTGAAGGGGATTGAGTGTGAGTGTGAGTGTGGATCGGATAGAGGAGAGCGTGGGGGGTGGGAGATAGCTAGTTTTAGCAGTAGCGCTCTAAAGGCAAAGGCGCTACTACTAGTAGTAGCGCGCTCCGAATTAACGCGCTACTGCTAGAACTAGCTTCTTGGCGGGTCATGGGAATTATAGCAGTAGCGTGGCTTAGAGGAGGTGCGCTACTGCTACTTTTATTTCAGCAACGAGTACTGCCGGAGCGCGCTACTGCTACATTGCAGCAGCGCCTTAATTTAAAAATCGCTGCTGGTAAGATCCTGTGTATAAGCTTTTCCCTAGTAGTGTATGTGTGATAAACACGGTGTACACGTATGGAACATGGTTTAGATTATGAATATATAGTTAGTACATCAAATGTACTATTATTTGGAATCAACATCAAGTGTATTCAAAAAATAGAATTCGAGTTCATGTAGTACACATAGTTCGTATCTATCTCTATACTAATCATGTGGTGTGTCATTAAGGTAATACACGAATGATGGTTGAAGTTGGCAACAATCATGATTGTAGATTCTTATTGAAATAGGGAAACGAATTCAAATTCAGTTCGAATTGCAGCGGTAGTATAGACATTTGGAATGCACTAAAATGTTGGTATGAGTAGGTTACATGCATTATACAGCAAGCGAAAAAATTTAATTGGACATAACATGTATTCATACTCCTCCTTCCATCTATATAGGGCATAATGCGTTTTTTAAGACTGCTTTTGACTATTGACAAGATTAATAGTACATGACAATCACAATGTGAAAATTACATCATTGAAAGAACCTTTCACAAACGAATTTAACGGTGTGCTTTGTGTAAGTTGCATGTCATATATTATTGCTCTAATATTTGGTCAAAGTTAGCATCGAAAAACGCATTAGGCCCTATATAGATGGAAGGAGGGTGTAGCTTCGAATATCATTTTTTTAGTAAAACGGGGCAAGACTCTCTCTTTGTGTGGTGTGAATATTTTTATTTGTTTTGTTTTCTTTTTGCTTGAGGGAAGTGTGAATTGATTTGGTACATACAAGTACAATATTACATGTTAGGCTTGTCCCTAAAATTCAACCCGCGCCTTGTTATATCCTGAAAATTCAGATATCGTGGTCCCAAAACTTGCGTCTTCACAACCCGCACCTTGCTATCCCGAAATTACAACGCACGCGAAAACTCCCTCCAGCTGCGAAATCCCGACACGCGAAATCCCCCTTCTAACCCTGAGCCGAAAGGGCCGCTAGTTCCAATCGGTGGGGGGTACTTTTGTAACACACCCTACATTTTGGACAAGCGCGTCCCTAAGTCATGGTTCACCCCTCCCATCACCTTTTTTCCATTTGAAATCCTAGGCCGCCATAACCTCTCCGCTCCAGCCGCGAAACCCCACCGTCCTCCGTCCGCCACCTCACTGCTACCCAGCCGGAGCCTCTTCCCCGATGACGTCGTCCACCGCAACAGCTCGATGTCCCTCGTCCACCTCCTTGTATGAGGATCCATCGTCCATCTCGTCGTCCTGCCATATCAGCCACCCCGTCCTCCACCTCCAAGGAGATGCTCCGACGATCGCCTTGTCTATCGCGGCTGCTCCATCCCCACAGCGCTGCCTTAACTTGCTCCATCGGAACCGCAGCATCCTCACCGACTCCTCGAACGAAGCCGAGGCCTACTCGGTGCCACCAAAGAGGTTGTACACTCATCACGTTGCACCTTCTCCTTGGCTCGACCTCCCGGTGCTCCATCATGCACCCCCATGGAGCGGCTACCTTGAAGCCGGCGCAGCGGGCGACATCTCCACGGCGCCTCTCCCCTAGTGCGAGGCCCCTTCGGCGACGGCGTCCATACCAGTCGGATCTGCTGCTGCTGCTCCATCTCTCACTCGCTCGCGCTGCTGCTGCTGCTCCGACTCTCGCTCGATCGCTCGCTCGCCTAGCTGCTGTTGCTCCGGCTCTCGCTCGCTCGCTCGCGCTGCTGTTGCTGCTCTCCCCCTCGCTCGTGTTGCTACTCTGCTCCGATTTACCTACACTTTAGTCGACTGAATCGACTATTGGGTCACTCAATTTTCAGGGGGTGGGGTGGCTCACCGGAGTTAAGGAAGAAACACCCGCAGCGGGAATGGGGGCTCACCCGAGAGGTACCCCATTATCTATTTTAGGGTTCAGGGTGGGGGTGGGGGTGGGGGGCCTATAGGGCTGGCCAGGGCGGCGGCGGACCCGCGGTGGGGAGTTGTTTCGGGGCGGCGAGGCGGCGCTGGGGCCGGCGGTTCGGCCGGTGGTGCCTGGCAGCTTAGGGGGGTGCAGGTTGAAGATGAACTATAGGCCCTCCCTAAACTACATGTCAAGTGCCTCTCTGCTACCATTGCGTTCAGTTTCGACAGTAAAACTCAGATTCCATAGTAAATTTCCGTTTCTACAGTTAAGTTCAGATTCAACAGTTTTTACCTCATCTGTTGTAGTCAGGTGGTTTTTGGTGATGTAAATTTTACATCTATTTTACAACATCTATTGGAGATGCTATTAGAATCCCACTTGAGATTGACGATGTCTGTCTTGTGCTGCTTCAGCCTTGACATCTTACGGCTCACCGGGGCTGCTCCAACGACAGAACGATCCATCACAATAGAGCAGTGCCCTAGACGCCGTCTATAGATTCCTCAGATCTTCCTCCACACCTCCGACAGCCACATCTACCTCAACTGCTTCAGCGACCAACCCAATGATGTTGAGGTCGACATGGCTATGGCAAAGAGGTTGTACACTTGCTGCATCACTTATTACTATACATTCGTGTCGATCCATTAGGGCTATTTTGATTCGACAGAAAAACATAGCAATACGGAATTTTCCAATGGCACTCTACTATTCAATTATTCATGGATTTTGTTGAAAGGAATGAAGCAAAACATCCACCTGGACCTACTTTTCAAAATCCTATGCATGAAAACAAGACCAAGTGCATTAGTGGCAGAATAACATTCTAACTGTACACGCTTTCATATGGTTTCACTTTATTTTGGCCATGTTTCTTTGCATTCCTCTCCTCTTCCAATTCCTGTAAACCAAACACTCAAGTTGACAGAAATCATGTGTTTACAAATGCTCTGTTTACCATGTGCATTCCTATCCTATTCCGGTGTTTTTCCTATCCATACGATTTTAGAATCATGCAAGCCAAATGAGCCCTTACAGAATTACTTCAGTTACATGTAGGTGTCGAAGGGAACTTTGTGTGGTTTGTCCTGCTCCTGTCGCGACATCGTCCACCTCAACTGAGCTACTCCATCGACAGAAACATCCACCAAACTAGACATCACGACACCTGACCGTCTTTCGCCGCCTCAGATCTCCTTCTCTGCCACCGGCACCCACCGCAACGGCATCACCATCATCGACTCAGCAGATGAACCTGAGGAGTACACGGGTCCACAAGAGAGGTCACACTCTTTTGTTTCTGCTTATGTTATGCATTGCTTAAAATTACTTGCTACTTTATCGTCCTATTCACCTCTTGGACTCCAAGTCAGGTCCAAATTAATGTTCAAACATGAGTTCTAAATTAGTTGTGGGGCACATATCGAGGAAGCAATGAATAGTATCTCTGTCTAATATCTGGTTCACCTAGGGTACGCCTATGTTGTTCATCTTGGGTGGGAAACAAATAGTAAAGCAATCATCATCTGTCTTTTTATTAAATTAAAGTAATCATCAGCCCGCTATCATTATTTTTGGATCCATCCACTAGTTGTTACCATCACTCTAAATTTCTGCATGCTCTCCTTACATAATCTCACCATATTTTTTCGTATGCATGTCAGATATTGTACATAGTCATGCTAACATGTAGAGAAAAATAGAAGAGTTTTGCTCGGCAATACAATGTCATGCAGACATCGCTCCATGGTGGGTTCAATGGCAAACCCTCCCCACCCCTCTACAGATTGTAATCCAGAGGAAGATATCTGTTCTGAGGCGGATTCAGACGCCGCTGACCATTCCTATTTACCCCCAAGGTGTTTGCTCTACCTTGGCATGATGATGTTAGTCATATCATCCATATGTTGCCTTGAAGTGCCTACTTTTAACATCATATATGTCATATGCTTAGTTTAGACATGTTCTGTAATGACACCTATTTAGTTTCTATATCATATATGAAAATTATGCAGTTTCTATATCTTGCCCATCCTTTTCTTCATTACATTTCCATTTGTCGACAATGTTTGTACATTAAACTACTCTTCCTGTGAATCAGCCATTTGGGTGGGAGACTAAAAAATCTGAAGTGAAAACAAGGCCTTCAGAGCAGACAGTGCTACTTGTCAAAGTAGATCTCTTGTTGGGTCCCGATAGCTCCTCTGAGATGGATTCAGAGATAGATGACCAGTCCTATTCCCCCATCGAGGTGTATGATCTAACTTGGCACGGTTATACTGCTCATATCATGCATATGGTGTCCTGCATTGCATAGTTTAGACATCATATACAAAATATTCAACACCGTGTTCTTAGTTCAGACATCATATCTAATGCCCTGTGTTTAGCATATAAATCACATATGTGAATTAAATGATGCGATCCTGATTACTTAGATAACATGTAGGTGAATTATG
Organism: Triticum urartu; assembly: GCF_056163025.1. Lineage (NCBI taxonomy): Eukaryota > Viridiplantae > Streptophyta > Magnoliopsida > Poales > Poaceae > Triticum > Triticum urartu. Next base: position 195,945,448 of record NC_141877.1, on the reverse strand, counting down.
TCATGCGATCCTATTTAGTTATTCATCATATCTTTGAATTATGTTATGCTATGCTATCTAGTTTAGATAGACATCATATATGTGAAATTATGTCATGCTATCTGTATTACTTAAACAATATACATGTCAACTATTTCATGCCCTTTTTTTCCACACTATCTATTGCATCTGTCTCTCATACAATGTTTGTACACTCAACTATGTTTCCTGTTTATCAGCCATTTGAATTGGAGCGGATGATGCTAGCATCTAGCGGACTAAAAACACGGTCTTCAAATAAAATAGTGCTACCTATTGGTGGAGATAGCACCCCGGTTGTACATGCACGAGAACCAGCCCTACCACACATAACCCAAAGTCTCGCAGATTGTAACCCTACTGTGATGGACAGAGAACCAGCTAAGACGGTGCTACCTCTTGGTGGGGATAGCACTCGGCCGGTTGTACATGCACGAGAACCAGCCCTACCACACATAACCCAAACTCTCGCAGATTGTAACCCTACTGCGATGGACAGAGAAATAGCTAAAACAGTGCTACCTCTTGGTGGAGATAGCACCCCGGTTGTACATGCACGAGAACCAGCCCTACCACACATAACCCAAACTCTCACAGATTGTACCCCTACTGCGATGGACAGACAACCAGCTTCACCCAATCTAACCCCAACCCCAGTAGATAGTAACCCAGTTCCTGTTGACACAGCACCATCTCCACCACAGAGCTCCCAAACAAGAGCAATTTGTAACGTAGCTCCAGTTCCCAAAGGGCTAGTACTACCACGGCGAACCCCAACTACACCAGTTAGTACGCCTATTCCTGTGGAGGAAGCACAACCAACTAATCCTAGTTTAGCATCTATCGCATTTGATGTTGTTAAATCGTATGTGCGTTTCTTCACATCTTGGAAATATTATACTGAAGATGAAGGAAAATGACAGTTGCAGGTGTTTGTCCGGGAGTTATGTGTAAGTAATGTTATTCATGGCAATTACTTTGCTTTGTCCCATACATCCTACCTCCATGATTGTTATAATACAGCAAATTTTCCCATTTTTCTCTATAGAGAAGGATTGATTTGGAAACTCATGATGAGGTAACCTGTGCTAATACCTCTGCTATCTTCAAGAATGCTTGGTGGGTGTATCGGAATTACCTGAAGAAAACGTACTTCACCAGCAAAGAAACTCGTCAAATTCCCTTATGTTCTCCTGAGACACATTTACTGGACGATGACTGGGAATGCCTTGTTCTGTACTGGTCCCAAACCAAGAATGTGGTAAGGTCTATGAGCTCATTTTCTATTTTTAAGTACTATATTCTTGCATCTTAGTGTACTCTGTTCATGTAGAACAAGTGCCTAAACCTAAAGAACAACTGTTCTAATTTAAGATTCCATTGCTATCATAGTTCAAAAAAGCTCTAGGCGTTAATTGTGCGTTTTGCTGATGCCTTGCACTTTACTGACCAAAGCGCATGCTTATGCGCAATGCATTTCGCCAATGCCTAGAGCCTAGGCGCGCTTAAGCGCTTGCTTAGGCGCGCCCTTTTTAACTATGATTGCTGTCGTGCATACTGCTCTGCTCTTGTATCACTATATTTACTCATACAAACTTATTTTTAAACTGAAGGATCCAATCGAAACTCCAATGGCACAGCAAGTATGTTCATGCATGTTTCTTTAACAGGCTTGATCTTATCAATAGCTCTGTTGATTTCAATTTCAATTGTGTATACAGTTGACTTCTCATATCATGCACATTATATCATGACAACAGAGCCAATAGTGTTGTTGTACATGTAGACCCGTGGTACCCATCTGAAATCTTGTTGTGCCATGTAGTTTCCCACGCTTTGTATTCTTTCACTGCTGCTTTGTCTTGAACTGATATGATTTGAAGCGTGTCTCTATTTTGATTTGGCAAGACAATGAAGTGACCATAGGACATAGATATATGTTTGTTTGATGGTTTTATTATGTACTAGTACTTGGCAATAGAAGACTTGGTAGTTTAATCTTTTCCACCTTACTAATGAACTTGTTCACCGAAATGAGTTTCATATACTAGTACATGCTAAACCTGCTATGTTTCTGCTTGTTTCTTCTTTTAGAATGCTGTCAGAATATTGGGGAGGAGTGCCTTATTAAGCAATGGTAAATGAAGTAATGCAGATAAGGTTCAGGATAGTGACACATCCTTGTTGGTCTCCAACAAAGCTGATAAAACAGTTAAGGAAGTCTATCTCGAAGACAGTGAGACAACCCCAAAGTCCTGTCTTTGTTTACTGTTCGAGTTACTGGCCACTATCGCTTGCACAAGCTATTCAAACTCACTATCTGGTGCAACAACAAGCGTTGGAGGATTTTAGCGCCAAACATTACAAAGCTAATAAGCTTGCTAAGCTTATTGCCAGCATGGTGGATACCACGTTTCTTGAGCTCTTTTGAAGTTGTTTCAGTTATGCTCTTGTTTTGCTGCCGCGTTTATTTGCACTGGTGGCTAATTTTGACGTGCAGTGTATGTAATATGCTGCTTTGTTCCCTATTTTGCAGTGGTGGTGAACTTTGTCGCCCAGTGAATGTAATGTGTGTAATAGCGGTAATAGGCTAGCATTAATTGCTTGCTTATTTATTTCCTTATTGTCTTGTTTAGTTGTTTGCTTGTAGTCACTGCAGTTTTTTCTGTGTTTTTCTAGTGGCCCCAGTAACCTATTTTTGGAAACTAGGCCAAAATAATCATGGCAACACACGGACTATTTTAACCATGGCCCTCCCGCGGGCCGTATGATCCATGGGCCTTCTATGGGCCATAGGATCCATTGGCCTTCTATACGGGCCGTAGGATCCATTGGCCTTCTACGGGCCATACGATCCATGGGCCTTTTACAGGCCGTAGGATCCATGAGCCTTCTACGGGGCGTATCATCATTTCGCCAATCATGGGCCGTACTATTCATGGACAATAACGGGCCGTTAATAGGCCGTATTTGATAACTCTATGAAAACAGCCCAACGGGTTTTTTTCGACATGAAAACGGCCCAATGTATTAACAGGCCACAAACGGGCCGACTGTAACCACGGGCTGAATTTGGCCCACAGGCAGAAAATGACTGTAACGGGCCGTAAGTAACCAAATGCCGGAAATGAGCCCAAGAATAAATGGGCCCTGAGAAGGCCGAAAGATAACATGGGCTGGAAACGGCCCAATGGAATAATGGGCCGTTAATGGGTATAAAGTGATACACTGTTCATTACGGGCCAGTTTTACCACGGGCCGTTAAGGGGCTGAGGGTTACTAAGCGCCTCATATGGGCCAAAATACATCATGGGCCATACATGGTCCGGAAGTTAAAATGGGCTGGAATTATATTGGACAGTCCAGATGACACTACTGGGCCTAATTCGGATAGGTCGTAAACGGGCCCTGGGATAGTGGGCTGTAAGTGGGCTATATGCGAACAGGCCATTAACAGGCTTGCCATGCGCTGGCCCGCCACCTTTTGACCAAGTCAAGCGGGCCGACCTTTTAACAGGAATGGGCCTCTGTTGGGCCGTGCGACGTATCGACGTATCATAGGCGCTTTGGGTCCAATGAGTGGATGACATCTGTCCCAACGGTGAGCCGACGCGTGTTTCCTCCAGTCAATGATGATTTTACACGTGGAAAATCCCCATTGGTCGGGGCTGTTAATGGGTAATCGGATCCAAAACCGGACCCGGTAGCTTAACGGCGTTCCATTACGGAGGATGCCACGTGCCGGTCACCCTTGACGAAAGCACTTCTGTGACACGTGATTCATCGTCATGGAAGTGGACACTACCGTGATGATAATTTTGGTAATGTCATGCAACACTTCTACAACAGCACATGTATGACTATCTTGATTTTGTCATAAAATTTGTCATAGATGTACATGCATGACAGAAAACGTGACCTACTGTGACAAACACGTATCATCACGGAAGTGTATTTTTTTGTAGTGCATGTACACTCGAGCATACGCCATAGGACCTAAGGTGAACTCGCTCCTTTCCGAATCTTCCCTTTCCACATGGACGACATGGATGCTATTTCAATCGCGGACCTTGTGCATATTCAGGTACACTCGAGTAGACCATGGAAAGCCCAAGGACCAATGCCAAGTGTGTGCGGGAGCGAAGGAAGGAGAAGGAAGAAGAACCAGCTGCTACAGCGGCCGGACATCCGGCCCCAGCCCGAACATCCAGTCCATCCCAGACATCCGGCCCGACCCATGGAAATCCGGCCCCTTCCTATCCAGAGAGCTCCGGAAGCGACCCCTACAGCCCAGACATTCGGCACCATGCCCCGGGCATCCGGCTCCTGCCGAAGGCCCGGACATCCGGCCCGTTCACCCGGAAATACGGCCCCTCTTCACAGAATGCAACCGAAGCCAGCCAAGTCCATCCCGGACATCTGGCTCTTCGTGAGCCGCCGGACATCCGGCCCACAGCCCGAACATCCGGCACCTGCTAGTGCGTAGAGATCGGGCCAAGAGCCCATGTATCCGCCCTCTCACTTACCCCTTCGTGGGCTAGCACTATATATAGACCCCCCCTCCTCCTATTTAGGGTTAGCGTTGTGTTAGCTCATATGTGAGATAGAGCTTCGCTCATTCATCCGGATATACACCTTTGCGAGGGACCATTACCTCTTTGGAGACGATCAACCTTGGATTCAAGACCCCTTCATGGGAAGACCCCTCAAGACCTCCTCATGGAGAAGAACCTGTAACCTTTGTATCGTCCTTTGTTGATCATGGATCTTGTATCCCTTTCTGTGTTTTGAGTATCTAGCATATGTGTGACCTAATCTTTTTGGTTTGAGTGATTCCCTCGTGTTTCTCCTCATGTTCCTCGTGTTCCAAGTTGGGATCCGCTCCTTTCGTGAAAGGTCGGCCATATAGTGTTCCACCCTACATCATCTTGGTATCATGAGCCACGTTGATCACGATTTCAGAGCCTCCGATCTTTGTTTTCTAGCCTAATTTTGTTGATTTCGTCCTAAATTCGAAAATTCCCCGCAACAATAGCCCCCAATTTTTTGTGATTTTTTGGTTCGATGATGTTTTGTTGATTTTGATCCATGGATTCGTTGTGTTACTAGTGGATCTATCTTTCGCCAAGTTTCCCCACTTTCCATCCACGAAATCTCCGCAATTTTACCCCTAAAATCATCAATTTCCGGCGCCAAAATCGAGTTCCTCGAGTTCATCCTTGGATTTGCAGCTCGGACATCCGGCCCGTAGCCCCGGACATCTGCCCCCCCCCAACATCCGGCCCATAGGCCCAGACATCTGGCTCCTGGAGCACAATTTGTACGCTGTTCTGGACATCAGGTCTCGGATTTCCGGCCCCGACCCCCGGATGTCCAGCCCCTGGGATTTTAGCCTTCGGCGTTTAACCGTTTTGACCATAACTAATTCATCCGGAGTCCGATTTTAATGTTCTTTAGCTCATTTTCAAGCTATTGACATCCCCCATCCCACAAAAATACTATGATCATCATTTGACTCCATCAAATTTTTGCAACTTTGGCATCTTTTCCTAGTGCTTCCACCATATCTTCCGCAAAACCACCATAGCCTTCCGCAACCTAACCCATTTTGTCCCCCATCACATTTGAGGTTGTTTAAGTTGTGATTTGTGTCTCCTAAGGTGTTTAGGCTACTTAGGGACGGTTGCTTCTTTATCAACCACCACCATAACTTCCGCATAGGCTTTCCTACCATACACTTCTTCCACCCCAACTTAACCCAATTTGTTTGTGTTTGTGAGTTGTGTCTCCTAAGGTGTTTCGTCTACTCTGGGACCGTGCTTCCAACTCTGACACCGTGTATAGTCGACACACTTACCCTCCACTTCCGCATAGCGTCTCAAAACCCATCATTGCATTTCTGCAATCCCATTGAGCTTCCGCAACCACCACCGCATTCTCGCTAACACGATTTGACATTTGAGATTTTAAGTTCGTGGGTTTTCATTTCCTAAGGTGTTTCGGCTAATTAGGAATGGGTCGACATCGACAAAACCGCCTCTAATCATCGCTACGGACGATAACCTCGATGACATCATTGTATATTCTCCTTGCCATTGCATTGATAAGCCCTAGCCCATTTTGCGTCACTTGCCTATCGAGACTAGCAATTTGAGTATTTCCGGCAATGTTACTTGTGCACGTTAGTGATCATCGATCAACCCTTCCATTGCATACATACCATATCATATTGATATCGTATCATCCCTTGTGTCACCAGATTGTTCCCGTATATACACAATTGCTATCTTGGTTTGTGCATTTTGCATTGTGGCCATATCAAAAGAAAAAAAGCTTTTAAGCAAAAGAAAAAGAGAAAGAGCAAAGAAGCTTGTAAGCAAGAGCAATAGCATCATACCACATTGCACATAATATTGTCATATCTGATCATCTTGGATCATCTTGATAGAAACACCGGGAACCATACATACATAGCACACTTGGGATAGAAAGTTGATACATTTCACATCTTATAGGTTGTGCACAAGTGTCGAATCTGCCTATAGAGCAATCGTGCTAGCATCTCTCTTGAGTTGTGCAACATGAGTGTTTTCTGTGGATTCCACATTTTGAGCTCATTCCTTGGTTGCACGACCCCATTTATCTATCCAAGTGTGTGTTTCCGTGTGCCACATATTGCTATTGGTCTACTTTTTTCAATTGTGATTTTGTCAATCTCTTTCAACATTTTTGAATCTTGCTAACAATTTGCATCAAATTTTTGTGCCTCTATCCTTGCTGAGCTCCACCATAAGCCTTATTTGTGTTGGTGTGAGAAATCGACGAGATCGGAACCAATTGTGCTATTTCCTTGTTACATCATTGAGTGATCATTGATCCATTCTCAACATCGGTCAAGGTACATTTGGTATAGTTCTTCTCTTTCTCCCACTCATATTTGCTCGAGTCTTGTAATGGATAGGCAAGGCATTTCATCTCCGGTCTTCCACAACAATGATGGGGCGAACAACTACATCACCAAATCGTCATTCTTCGATCTACAACGACAAATGCAAGGCGCTCAATCAAGATTGCGAGAGCGCATTGGCAACCTCACCATGAACACATGACACTCTGAGCTACGTACAAGAGACTACCTCGACAACAAGCTTTCCGCATAAAAGGAGGAGGAAGATGCAAGGACGAAGGAGATTCGGGCCTTGTTGATCAACTGTCCTTCCCCTTCATCATCCTCAAGGAGACGGCGAGCAAGTCAATCATCTTTGGAGCGCCCACGCGACGCAAGCGCAATTCATCCACGCCCACATCTCCATGGCGACTATCATCACATTCGTGATCCACGTCATCATGAAGGGAAGTCAACTCCAAGCATCATGTGCACGACGACGACGAATGACATCTAGTACGATCTCAAGTACGACAACGAAACCATCAACATGAAGATGCTCGAGATGCACCTACCTACAAGTCCCAACAAGCTCCAGATCAAGCTACGACCAAACTTCATGATCACAAGAGAAGACCGCAAGACAAGCACCACCAAGAGGATGATACGGCTACTACCACCACCACTTCGGCATCTTCTCCTTTGGACATACGACATCTTCGCCTACTTCCCACGAGTACGCCTATATTGACTTCATCAAGTCTAAGGTGACCACCTATGAGCGAGGGCGACACTTCCATCTTCGGAAGCCCCTCAAGGAAGATGGTCGAGCATGGGAATTTCACTTCGGTCATGGAGACGAGCTATGAGGTGCCACATCATATGGGCCTCCAACAACAAGGCATCAACAAGAATGTCGAGCTACGGCCATCCACTTCGACTACATCTACAAACATGAACCTCTTCAACAACATCAAGACGGCGCCCATATTGGACTCATACTCCGAGTCAAGCTACGAGACCGCACATGAGACATTATCTTTGGTCTCGGAGGAGAGTGAAATTTTTCCACATCCTACGACATGCATCTTTGGAGGCGCTATGGATGAGGAGGTTGAGGATGGGACTATCCCTTCAACCAAGGCGACAATAGGAGTTGAGCATGGATACATTTGCACCAACATCACTCCGACGCCCACATATGACGAGACACCCCAATTCCCATGTGAGGAGAGCCACCCCACCATGAGTGATATGAGTGACTCCACCATATGTGACGTTGAGTGCATTTCCTATGAGAGGATGAGTGTGAGCACCACTAGCCCCACACTTGAGAGCATGCCACACATCCTATGTGAGGTTGAGAGCCATTTGATTGACTCCACCAACCATACGAGTGAGAGCATCCAAGAGGGAGTGAGTGAGCCACAACACTTAGTGAGTGAGGTAGTTTACACCGCACGTGAGGCCACTATGATTTCTAACGACTTACCCTCTACTCCAAGTGTGTTTTCTTCTTTGGTGCTAGGTCTCCTACATGGTGACATGCCTATCCTCGATGATTCCATACCTCCAATGGAGACGATGATGGCTATGGTGGAAGAAGATGCACCCCCCACATGGTACCATCAAGTTGCAACCTCACCTACAATACATGAGCGAAGCTCTAAAGGTCATATAGGTGATGGTACTTCTCTTGTCCCACTAGTGGACTATCTGACCAATGAATTCTTGCATGATCATGACCACCTTATGGATTCACCACATACTATGTCTTCTACATGCTTAGATATGTCACTTATTTATGATGAATATGATGAGGAGCATGTTGAGTTGCCTAGTTGTGATGCTATGCTCCATAGAATATCATGTGAAAATTCTATTGGTCACGTCATGTTTGACAATCCATTAAACTTGTCATATGCTATGAGTGAGATCTCCCATGTTGCATCATTTCAATCTCAACATAGTAACTATGCATGCCCCATTAAAATAAATCCCATTTGCACTTATGGCATAGATGACGAGATGATGGTCATAGGCTTTTGTTTTTCATGTGATGCTATTGCCCTGCTTCCTTTACATCATTTGCGCAATTCATCTACTATGCCATGCCATGATCACATTGTTCCAAATATGCATTGTTTTGGATGTTGTCAATATTCTCCATGTGATCTTTCCATTAATGTCATGAGGAGACCCCCATAGTTTCCTCATACATATTAGGAGATTTTGATGCATTCCATACTTTGCATGATTCCGATAATTGCGTGCACCATATGCATTCCATGAATAATGATGCTCTACATATCTCTCATGATGCATTACACAATTTGTGTGTCCATTATGCTATACATAATAAAGAACCTCTCATGATGGATGACATGTTTCTATATCACGCGTCTCATTTATTTGAGCATTGCATATTTTGTGCTAACCAACACATGCACGTGCGCATCATGATGGATGATGTGTACATATACCACGCACACACAATTTTCCTTTTGCCTTTGTTTTGTGTAGGTACTCATGTATATTCGTCAACCTCTCAATCCCAAGAGTTGACGAAACGAGCTCTTGAGAGCAACGACGATTTCGGATCCGGTGGACTATCCTTACCACCATTCCCTTTGCGCAAGGACTACGCGCATCTCTTCTACTTGGATCTCACACGACTATGGGCTATATATCACTTGTTACGTTATGCCCATTTTCTCGTGTTCACTTTGCATGCTATGCCTCTTACTATGATTTTGCCATGCAATTGTGACCCTTGGTTGCATTTACCCATGATTCACCATTGTACTACTTCTATGTGTATTTGCATTCTTGGTGGAGATACTTGTTGCTATTGCCATGTTATATACATGCTCTATGCTAATGTCGATTCTTGTGTTGGGAGAGTCGTGATGTTTCATTGCTATTCACATAGAACTTCTTGCCAATACAATGATGACACTTTACTCATATCTTGCTTTCATGCTTGTGATATGTCATGTGCATTATTCATGCCAACTATTTGCACACATGCCATGATTACCTCTATTATGTTGCATCTTTGCACCACTAGCTTGCTTGTCTTGATCACTATGATTGCTTGCTTTGTCGCATCACCCATGTTCCATTCTTACTCGCTTTCTTGAGTTGATGAAATATATGTTCATGCCTCTCACTTGATTTATCTTGATCATTGTCTCTTGTCTCCATTAGTGCCACCTCTCATATGCCATTATAGCGAGTGCACCCATGCATGCTATGCTTATCTATCTTGGAGACTTGGACATATTACTTGTGATGCATGCTTGTTTGATTGAGCCTATTGTATTTGGTTGTTCTCGCATCATATGCCTCCATACTATGAAATACTCCCTTGTCCTTTCTTATGATGAGCATGATGCAAACACTTGTTGGGTATCTCACCATTCGAATGATAGGTGTTGCATTTGCATGAAACTCATTTGTTTTTCCGAGTGTTTGTCATGTTATTTTGTTTTGAAGGATTCACAAGGCGGTACCATCACGAGACAACTTGGTCATGTGAAGGCACACACGGTAATGCGACACCAACATTTTCGACATCCTCATAGAGGTGAACTCCTTCCCTTTGAGCCATCCTCAAATACGCATATTGGATGGGTCATTCTTTCGTTCTTGCCTCATTCTTTTTGCCTACATGATACATCTATTGGATGGAGGACCAACATTGGAGATGGACCCTATGGACCTTCAAGTTGAGGAGTGCCACGACATCGATATATGGTACAACACCACCCATAACAAATTTGCATCTTATGCATGGATTGACCCACATTATGATTGTCTTGTTGCATCTATTTCCATGTCATCCATGATATATGAGCTTGTGCACTTTCTTAGCAAATTTTTTGTCATCTTTCTTGATGGCATATTCATACATCATGATCATATTGCCTACCATCAATTGCATGATAACTTATTCATATTGAGCATCCAGTGGCATATTCAGGCTATTGATAAACCGTCTCACTATGACATCATTTTGCACCATGGTTGCATTGATCATATTCACAACACATTTTGTGTGCACAATGAATACTTTTGCTCCCATGAAGGCTATGCATATCATTCTAAATCTTGATAAGCTTTATGCGCTTTGTCATGAACAATATTGCCGCACGGACTCATTCTTACATGATGGGCACTTTGTGTGCGCTAACCAGTGTATTTCCGAGTGTCGTTTATGTTTGCTTTTTTTGCATGTATACCACTTCGGCGACACCTTGGAGTACTTGGATTGCGCCATGTCTTCCTCTTCGTCCAACTAGAAGTCCATCCACGACAACCGTTTCCATGGTGATGAGGTTTTCAATCCGAGTTCGGATCTTTCCCAAGGGAGGGGAGATGATGCGCAGCATCCTACGATCATCCCCATGTATACTCGAGCAAACACCATAGGACCTAAGGTGAACTCGCTCCTTTCCGAATCTTCCCTTTCCGCATGTAAGACATGGATGCTACTTCAAGCGCGGACCTTGTGCATACTCAGGTACACCCGAGTAGACCATGGAGAGCATAAGGACCAAGGCCAAGTGTGTGCAGGAGTGTAGGAAGGAAAAGGAAGAAGAGCCAGCTGCTACAGCGGCCGGACATCCGGCTCGACCCCCGGAAATTCGGCCCCTTCCTATCCAGAGAGCTCCGAAAGCGACCCTAAAAGCCCGAACATCCGGCACCATGCCCCGGACATCCGGCCCCTTCACCCGGAAATCAGGCCCCTCTTCACAGAATGCAGCCGAAGCCAGCCAAGTCCATCCCGGACATCTGGTCACAGACCCGGACATCCGGCTCTTCGTGAGCCGCCGGACATCTGGCCCCCAGCCCGTACATCCAGCACCTGCCTGTGCATAGAGATCGGGCCAAGGGCCCATGTATCCCTCCTCTCACTTACCCCTTCGTGGGCTAGCACTATATATAGACCTCCTCTCACTTACCCCTCCTAAGTTTTTATTATATCCTTCTTGGATATCTATCACTTTGGAACTAATTTTCATGTGTTGCTTTTGATAAGCTCAAACAAGTGTAGGTGAAGATCATGAGCATAATATTTCTTTCTCTCAAATTAATTTAAGTGAAGCAAGAGAGAATTTTTCAAAAATACTAAAGAACACCATGCTAAAAAATATATAAGTGAAGCACTAGAGCAATTCCATGGAAAAGAGCTTCGTTGACGGGATGTGAATGCCGCTTACTTAGCCTCCCTGCAACTATTTGAGGACTCTATTTTATTTAAAAACTTTCAGATCTAAGTACTTTATTAAAAAAAAGCAAAACAAAAATAAAATGACATTCTAAGAATTGCACAACTCATGTGAAGAAGCAAAAACTTATGCTCCACCGATACTAACCGATAATTGTTGAAGAAAAAAGGTGGATGCCTACCGGGGCATCCACAAGCTTAGATTCTTGAGACTTCTTGAAATATTATCTTGGGATGACTTGGACATCCCCAGGCTTGAGATTTTGTGTCTCCTTAATTCTTCTCATATCATGGTTTTCCTAAATCTCAAACGCTTCATCCACACAAAACTCAATAAGTACTCGTGAGATAAGTTAGTATAAGCCAATGCAAATACCTTATCATTCTCTACTGTAGCAAATCAATAAAATTATTAGTCAACATAGCATACTAAATTCCTCTGCATATTTAATACTCCTATCCTTAAATAGAATCATTAAACAAGCAAACATATGCAAACAATCCAAACATAACAGCAATCTGCCGAACCAGTATAGTTTGTAAAGAATGCAAGAGTATCAATACTTCTTAAACTCCAAAAATTATGAAACAAATAACACACTGTAGAAAATTTATCTTATCTTATTTTGCAAAACTTTCAACATTTTATCATATTCTGACTTTTCTACGGAATTTTTGCAACATCGATAAACTTTCTGTTTTGAAAGAGCAACATGTAGACTTGCAAAATAAGCATAGTAAAGGCTATCATTCCCACTTTTATTGAAATAAAAGATGAAAAACATTATTCTAAATAAAATAAATAAAATACTAACAAAATAAAATGATGCTCCAAGCAAAACACATATCATGTGATTAATGAAAACATAGCTCCGAGTGAGGTTACCAATAATGTTGGAGACGAAAGAGGGGATGCTTTCCGGGGCATCCCCAAGCTTAGTTGCTTGGATCTTCCTTGAATATTACCTTGGGGTGCCTTGGGAATCCCCAAGCTCAGGGTCTTGTCACTCCTGATTCTCCTCATATCGACATCTCACCCAAAACTTGAAAACTCCAATCACACAAAACTTAACGGAACTTTGAGAGATAGGTTGGTATGATAAAGAGCAAACCATTTCACTTTTGATACTGTCAAATACAAGATTCATCATTGTTCTCACACAATGCCTACTGTAGCATATCATTTCCACAATTTATGTTGAGCAATATAAGCCATATAAACTAGAAAACAAGCAAACTATTCATTGAAAACAGAATCTGTGAAAAAGAGAACAGTGTGTAGTAATATGTACTCAAACCATACTTCTGCTACTCCAAAAATTATGAAAAAATTATGACCATGTGATACATTTGTATATTAATCTTCTTCAAAGAGAGTCAACGGAAAGTCACTCTTCTATTCAAAATTAGAATTATTTTCGTGGGCGCAAAAGTTTCTGTTTTTCAGCAAGATCAAATCAACTATCACCCAACATGATCCCAAAAGCTTTACTTGGCACTTTATTGAAAAAAGCTATGAAACATGATTATTACAGTAGCCTAATCATGTGAACACACAAAAACAGTAGGTAAAAGTGTTGGGTTGTCTCCTAAAAAGCGCTTTTGTTTAATGCCTTTTAGCTAGGCATGATGATTTCAATGATGCTCGCATAAAATATAAGAATTGAAAGATAAAGAGAGCATCATGAAGCATATGACTAGCACATTTAAGTCTAACCCACTTCCTATGCATAGGGATTTTTTGAGCAAACAACTTATGGGAACAAGAATCAACTATCATTGGAAGGAAAAACAAGCATAACTTCAAAACTTTCAAAATAAAGAGAGGAAACTTGATATTTGTAACATCCCAAAATTCTAAATTTTGGAATGTTATAATAAATAGATAGATTTCATTAATTGTTTGATTGATTGTCTGAAAGTGAGTGAATTCGAATTTTTTTGAAAGTTAAATGAGAGGGAATAAAAGGACTTTCCCAAACTTTCATTTTTCATCCGTGATCTCCGTGAATTCAAATTCTTCTCACCACAAAACCCTGGAGAGAAGATAACATGACTTCTTCCATTTATTTAAATGACAAGGGTTTTTGAAAACATTTGAATTTCATTTGGAAAATATTTCCAATTCAGAAACTTCATGCAGCTCAATGATTTTCATGAGAGAAGATAAAATGGCTTCTTCAAATTATATGAAATATGAGTTGGGAGTTTCAAAGAATTAAATTCAAAGTTCTTTTGAATTTATTTTCAATTTAGAGTTATTTGAGTTTTATTCAAATTATTTTTCTTCAAAAATAAAATATATGGAAAATAGCGTAAAATGATTCCCTACACTAGAAAATTGGAGAAAAATTAATTTGAAATAATTTTGGTATTTTTAAAATGATTTTATTGAGTTTTTATTAGACCAGTAGCACTCTTTGAATTATTTGAATTTTTTTGTATTTTATTTGATTTCACAAAAATGTTCATGATGTAGATATTCTTTTTCTGAAAATTTTGATATATTATATGCCTATATATTATTTTCATTTATTTTGATTTTTTTAATTTTAGTTGTCTGGTCAAATGTTAAAAAAAATTCTTCGCCGACTGGGCCGGCCCAGCACCCAGCCAGGCCGCGGCCCAGCCCAGCTCATCGTCGCCCCGTCTGCCTCGTCCCAGACGTGGAACGACTCCCGCCGCCGCACGCCGGCGAGTCCGCCTCGGCTACGCCACCACCACCGCCTTACCCCGCCCCCTCCTCCACGTCTCGCCTCTCCCCTCCCTCCTATAAATCCGGAGCCCCGGGCCCCGCCTCCACTCCTCCCCTCACGCCGCATCCCGCCGGAGCCCGCAGCCACCGCCGCCATAGCCAACCGCCGCCCCCACTGTTCTGCACCACCGCCTCGCCGCGCCTCCATCACATGCGCCGCGCCGCCGCCGCACTTTGCCGTCGAAGCCGCCCGCGCCTGGCCTAGCCCCGTGCCGCACAGCCCCGCCGCCGTCTCGCTGACGCCCGCCGCCGCGGGAAACCGCCGGATTTGACCGGTCTGCCGCCGTTAGATCCCATCCACCCGAACCGGTACAACCCCGTCCCCGGTCCGGTTTATTTCGGTCTTCTATGGTTTTCTTCTAAAAGACGGTTTTATTAAATAGTTAGGTTAGTTAGTGGACGTTCGCTAGTTTAGGAGTGGTAGCGAATGGTTTTCGTTCGGTAACGTTCGGTAGCGAACGTTCGCTATTTAGATTTTTCTTTTTTTTTCTGTTTATTTTAGCCGGGGACCCGTTTGTGAATAAATTATTTGCAGAATAGCTCCTGATGTTCAAAACACCGTAACTTTTTGCTCGTTAGTCCAAATTCAACGAAACCAACGCCCACGTCTTCGTTGTGATCTCCTCTATCCAGTAATCTAACTCAAACATGTTTTTGAAAAGTTTAAAATTTTAATTAGATCAGATTTGATTTCAAACTTCGTTTGATCATAACTTGAGTTTCGTAGCTCCGTTTGAGTTGATTGTTTTTGCAAATCGAAGCTCTTGACCTAAACATTCTAATAAGGCCAAATTCACATAATTTTGGTACTGTTACAAATTGTTTTATGTTGCAAGAGTTATTTTCTTGGTTTTGATGTTTTCCGAATTGGCTTCTTTGATCTTTCTGATATTTTGAGTGATTGCTTATGTGTGGTTACTATTGCTTGCCTACGATAGATTGACCGGAGTGTGACGAGTAGAACTATCAAGAGTTATGAGTGCGAATCATCTTCATCAACATTGCAGGGAAGTTCACACTTTGATCATATTCCTTTAACACCCAGTTTTTATGCATTAGTTCCAATCCCCAAACAATGCATGGTTAGGATCTGAATAAATTGTGGGTTGGGAAGTAGTTGATGAGGTAGGAACCTATTACCTGCTTATTAACAAACCCTTGGGAGATACTTTTACGTTATGCTTACATTGCCATGCTATGCTCGTAGACATGGATTGGGTATTTTGAGAGTATTCATGACAGATGCGAGATTGTTACTTAATGGTTTATTTAAGGTGTCAACTTAAACAAACATCTGGGTGGATTGAGGTACCTGGTTATTCCAGGATTGCCTTTCTAGGCACCTGGGTAGACCAGGATTGCCTGTCTAGGCACCTTGGTAGACCAGGATTCCCTGTCTAGGCACCTTGGTAGACCAGGATTGCTTGTTTTTTATGGTCCGCCACCGAGGCTCAAAGGGATCATAAGATTATTCATGCTAGAAACTTCCGTGTGCAACCACAAGCTATTATGGGCTCTAGCATAGTTGACTAAGTTGTGCAAACTCTTACAGTGGTAGACTAGAAGATGTAGGGGATGTAGGTTGTACGGTCTACCCGATCGTAAGGTGCTAGCGCTTCTGAAAGACTATGTCTCGGTCATCCGTCTTCTCAAACACCATGTAGTGCGAGAAACCAAACGGAGGCGATCGAGTCTTGTGGGGAAAAGTGCGCAAACCTCTACAGAGTGTATAAACTAATCATGATTAGCCGTGTCCCCGGTTATGGACATCTTGAGTATCTAGTACCTGGATTATCATGTGAATCTCATCACGTTACTTTAAATGAATATTGCTGGGTTTTAATGATGATACTTAATTGGGATTGAGAATGCTGTCAACCATTCTCAATGTTTAACAACCACCATGATAGTTAAATAAAATTTATTCCTTTGCAGTAGGGAAAAATTGGCTTTTCGCAAAAACCTTATAACCATAGAGCTTTTCCACCAGCCAAATATGCATGTAGTGATAGCCTTTATTCATCATTCTCTATGGTGTGAATTTGCCAGTACATTCAATGCACTGACCCTTTGTGGCTGCAACGTCTCATGTTGCAGGAATCTTACGACGAGTAAGTGATACGTTAGGGTTACTATTTCTACACTCAACTTTGCCGTTGGTGTTGATGGGAATCCACAACCTTATTACTTCCGCTATTTGGATTGAGGTAATAGTATTTAAGTTACTTGATACATGTGATTTACCTCTGTTATAATTCCTCGAGTACTGTGTGTGTCAGCATACCGATCCAGGGATGACACTTAAGCACAGAGACTTGATCCATTCGGGTCAGGTCGCTACAAGATGGTATCAGAGCACATGTTGACTGTAGGACGTGACCCTAGAAACTGGCAAGCCCATGGCAAAGATTTTTCTCTACAACTTTCCCTTCCAAAAAGATCTTTTACCTCTTTTCTCTTCTGAGCTTATTCAAAAATTCCCTTTTAGTGAGACCATATCCCTTTTCCCTTCGGATCACTCGAAGATTGGACGGATGAGACCACTCCAAGAAGTACAAGATATCAGACAACTAAGACCACTTCGGAATGAAGAGTATTTTCCGTGCATCTGAATAATGGAAACTACAACGGTTGAAGACCGAAGACAAGTAGAATTTGAAGGCCCTGTAGAATTTTCCAGATTTGTATGACCTAGGAAGGCACCCCTTATGGAACTTGGCAGACTAAGGAAGCTGTCAATACCCGAGATCAAGGTGTAGGAGAAAGTCCAGAACATGAAGCAGTAGAACTCAAAGTTTTTTCAAATAAAACTCCAAGTCAGGAGATATCTATTATGGAATGAAAGCTCATGTCAGTAACATGGGCATAGACATGGCTAACCATGGAGTTATCGCCGCTTACGCTATTATCACCGTACTGAGTTAAGCATGTATATGCATGGAAGGATTGGATGGTAGAAGCCTGATGGAGCACCTATCAGCAAAAGATGAAGTTTTAACCTTAGCCGGTGTATCTCCAGGATTTGGATTAATACATCAAGAAGTTTAAGATGGACTTGTAGGAAGTCGTATTAGACAAGGAAGTATTTCATGAGGAACTCAGGACCCTGAAGATGACAGTAGCCAAGCTGGAGGAGCTACAACCTTGAGACATCAAAGATTCGTCAGGAACTGAAGGAGAGTAGGATCATGGCTCATGTCGAGGTTGATGAAACTCAGAAGTTTGGAACGCAACTCCAGAAATATTAAATGAAATCACGATAGACTTTGCGAAAATAGAAATGATCTGGCAAAAGGATTTGAGAAAGACATGCATGATCGGTAGAAGCCATTGGAGGCATGAACAAGGCTTGAAGAGTTTGGAGACGTTGAAGATTTATTGACCTTTAGAAGACCAAACCCCTGTTATATACCTACGTTAGATGTGACGTTTGTGAGCTGTCATTTGTTTGATGTTTTTCCCGACAACCACAAATAAAATCTGTCTTTTCAAAACTTTTGTTTGTATTGTGTGTATCCCTCTCTATCTCTCCTATCTCACCCCAAACCCATGGACCCAATAGAGGATGAATGAAGATGAGCTTATATTTTCTAGACTGATGAGTCAATTGGAGACGGACCAATGGATTCAGAACATGGAGGATCACATGAAGAATAACCCTATAGTTGGAAAGGATATGATCCAGCATGCTCTTCGGTGCTTTGAAAGATGTGCTGCTACTTGGTGGAGGATGTACCAAACCATCTATGGATAGCAAGGAGTAACCACTTGGAAAGATTTTAAGTTGACTTTGCTAAAGTCTCGATTCATGTCCCAGATATTGAAGCCTTCTGGAAAGTATATGAAGAAACCTTGTGCATGCGCGCTTTGTGGAGAAATAGGACACAACCATAAAGAACACAAGGATGAATGCCCAAATTGTGAAGGAAGTCACCCAGTTGAAGAATGCACAACTAGGCAGATTAGTTGTTTCTTGTGTGAAGGGACTACCCACTATCCTACTCAGTGTCACATTTACCCCATGGTACAACGAACCATCATGCAAAAGAAAGAAGTAATGAAAGGAGCCCTCATGGAAATTTTAGAAGAAACTGTGATGAAGGAAGAGGTGGAGGACACGCCCAAAGAAGAACCAATTAAACCCTGCACCAAGTCATGCTATTCATGTGGAGAAGAAGGACACATCTCCCAGAATTGTATCAATGGGGATCTAGTAGAATTACCGACAGAGGAAGTAGAATATGACCCACAAGAAATAGAAGCCATGATTGGCATGGAAAGGTCCAGGAAGAGAAGCAGATTGGATTCCAGGAAGGACCTGAGTCATATCACCTATTACAGATGCAAGGAGTCAGGGCACTACCTCAACAATTTCCCAAAAAGGAAACCTCGATACTTGTCAGAAGTAATATGTTTTCGTTGTAATGAAGCAGGGCACTTTGCTAGAGATTGTCCCAAAGAGAAGGAGACTTGAGATAAATAGTTGAGTCTGTGAGAAGTATAGTAGTAGAAGTGAGACCAACTCTTTTGTATCAAGGTGTTGAGTTGGGACATCTAATGGAAGAGCGAGAGATTGTAATCATTGGAGAATAAATAAAGTTGGCATCGTTGGTACTGATAGGGATTTTATGAGTTGTTACTCTATGAAGAAGGATTGTGACCATTTTTGAGGATAAGAGAAATATGGTCTATGGAAGATTTATGCATTTTAAGGGTGGTAGTACCCTGTAAGAACCCTTGACCCCTGGAAAAGATATGGATACTCCACTGAGTGGATTTCAGACAAAATGAATACGAGTTTTGTCTCGATATGTGTGATGCCCCAAGAGTATGTGGGATGAAGTTGGAGACCGTCAGTTATTTGGACCGAATGTGATCAAAGAGTCAGAAGAGAATGTTAAGTTGATTCGAGATAGACTGAAGGTAGCCCAGTCTAGGCAGAAGAGTTATGCAGACTCAAAAACTCAAGGAGGTAGTCTAGGAGATTGGAGACAGAGCATGTCTTCATCCCCTCTGCGAGGAGTTAAACGATTTGTAGTTAAGGGAAAGTTAGCCCCGAGATTTGTAGGACCATACCGAGTTTTGGAGCGTACGGGAGAAGTGGCCAACAAGTTGGAGTCACCCGAAGGACTGTCAGGAGTTCAAGATGTGTTTCACGTTTCCCAGTTGAAGAAGTGCCATGCAGAGATGGCCAAATATTCCCCGTAAGGACGCTTGACCCTGGAAAGGATAATGATGTTCCACGAAGTGGAATATGGACTCCATAAGTATAAGTTTTTATCTAGGTATGTGGTATATCCCACGAGGATGAAGAGATAAATTACTATTGGATATAAAGGAGGTATGATGTCGGAAATATGGATCAATGGAAACTCCATGATGAGTCTGAGTAATCATGTCCTAGTTTGGTGCCAATCGAAGGAAGTAAGACAGTACAATTGGATGGATTTAAGAATACTAGGAAGTTGGAAGTTGGAATAATGATCAGTTGCCCGATGATAAGTTCAAGGACTACAAGTGATGAGATGGCCATAACCCACATGCCCCAGGACCTACCAAGAAGCAAGCACATTCTTGCTGAAGGAAAAACCCTGGAGGAAGATACGACGTTTATCGGTAGACGATTTTATAGGAGTTTACGCAATGCTTGTGAGGATGACCGAGTGTTAGAATGCGAGATTCGCTAAACCATATACAAGGTAATGATTTGGGTGCGGGATGGATTGATCACCATACCGACTTACTCTTATTGTTCGCCTTGATATATGGGATGGTAAATCTGAGTGACTTACCTATAGTAGAGAGACGACGATCAAAACCCTGTTTAAACCTTAGACTGGTATAAGAAATTTTTCCCTTGTACAAGGCAGCTTTTGCCAACCGTAGGTCATACGGTGAGGATCAACCCAGACCCATTTCCTGCAGGAGAAACCATAAATTGTTGACCACCATGAGATATCGATAGTTGTTTAGTAATGGCGCCAGACCCGTCAGGTAAGAAGACCCAGTCTCGGAATAACCTTACCTAGATGAAAGACAGAAGAATTGAGGAAAAGGTTATGTCACTACCGGAAGAGCTCAGAGAAGGAATTTTCTCGAAGATCTGAGAAGACCGACACTGTCAAGAATAAGGATGGAGTATATGAGTTTTGATGGAACAGTAACCATGCTTCTAAGGGTTATAGCACCCCAGACCCTGTGATGATTGATGGATTTTGAGAAGACCCCCAAACCCTAACCTTTTCTTGCTAGCCTCTCCGAATCTCGGGGACAAGATTCATTTTAAGGGTGGTAGGTTTGTAACATCCCAAAATTCTAAATTTTGGAATGTTATAATAAGTAGATAGATTTCATTGATTGTTTGATTGATTGTCTGAAAGTGGGTGAATTCGAAAAATTTTGGAAGTTAAATGAGAGGGAATAAAAGAACTTTCCCAAACTTTCATTTTTCATTCGTGATCTCCGTGAATTCAAATTATTCTCACCACGAAACCCTGGAGAGAAGATAACATGACTTCTTCCATTTATTTAAATGACAAGGGTTTTTGAAAACATTTGAATTTCATTTGGAAAATATTTCCAATTCAGAAACTTCATGCAGCTCAATGATTTTTATGAGAGAAGATAAAATGGCTTCTTCAAATTATATGAAATATGAGTTGGGAGTTTTAAAGAATTAAATTCAAAGTTCTTTTGAATTTATTTTCAATTTAGAGTTATTTGAGTTTTATTCAAATTATTTTCTTCAAAATTAAAATATATGGAAAATAGGGTAAAATGATCCCCTACACTAGAAAATTGGAGAAAAATTAATTTGAAATCATTTTGGTATTTTTAAAATGATTTTATTGAGTTTTTATTAGACCAGTAGCACTCTTTGAATTATTTGAATTTTTCTAGATTTTATTTGATTTCACAAAAATGTTCATGTTGTAGATATTCTTTTTCTGAAATTTTTGATATATTATATGCCTATATAATATTTTCGTTTATTTTGTTTTTTTTTAATTTTAGTTGTCTGGTCAAATGTTAAAAAAAAATCTTCGCTGACTGGGCCGGCCCAGCACCCAGCCAGGCCGCTGCCCAGCCCAGCTCGCCGTCGCCCCGTCCGCCTCGTCCCCGACGCGGGATGACTCCCGCCGCCGCACGCCGACGAGTCCGCCTCGGCTATGCCACCACCGCCGCCTTACCCCCCCTCCTCCACGTCTCGCCTCTCCCCTCCCTCCTATAAATCCAGAGCCCCGGGCCCCGCCTCCTCTCCTCCCCTCACGCCGCATCCCGCTGGAGCCCGCAACCACTGCCTCCATAGCCAACCGCCGCCGCCGCTGTTCTGCACCACCGCCTCGCCGCGCCTCCATCACACGCGCTGCGCCGCCGTCGCACTTTGCCGCCGAAGCCGCCCGTGCCTGGCCTCGCCCCGTGCCGCACAGCCCCGCCGCCGTCTCGCCGACGCCCGCCGCCACGGGAAACCGCCGGAGTTGACCGGTCCGCCGCCGTCAGATCCCATCCGCCCGAACCGGTACAACTCCATCCCCGGTCCGGTTTATTTTGGTCTTCTCTGGTTTTCTTCTAAAAGGCGGTTTTATTAAATAGTTAGGTTAGTTAGTGGACGTTCGCTAGTTTAGGAGTGGTAGCGAACGGTTTTCGTTCGGTAACGTTCGGTAGCGAACGTTCGCTATTTAGATTTTGCTTTTTTTCTGTTTATTTTAGCCAGGGACCCGTTTGTGAATAAATTATTTGCAGAATAGCCCCTGATCTTCAAAACACCGTAACTTTTTGCTCGTTAGTCCAAATTCAACAAAACCAACGCCCACGTCTTCGTTATGATCTCCTCTATCCAGTAATCCAACTCAAACATGTTTTTGAAAAGTTTAAAATTTGAATTAGATCAGATTTGAATTCAAACTTCGTTTGATCATAACTTGAGTTTCGTAGCTCCGTTTGAGTTGCTTCTTTTTGCAAATCGAAGCTTTTGACCTAAACATTCTAATAAGGCCAAATTCTCATAATTTTGGTACTATTAGAAATTATTTTATGATGCAAGAGTTATTTGCTTGGTTTTGATGTTTTCCAAATTGGCTTCATCGATCTTTCTGATATTTTGAGTGATTGCTTATGTGTGGTTAC
Source organism: Triticum urartu (assembly GCF_056163025.1). Taxonomy (NCBI): domain Eukaryota; kingdom Viridiplantae; phylum Streptophyta; class Magnoliopsida; order Poales; family Poaceae; genus Triticum; species Triticum urartu. The sequence continues at coordinate 195,922,429 of NC_141877.1, read as the reverse complement.
TATTGCTTGCCTATGATAGATTGACCGGAGTGTGACGAGTAGAACTATCAAGAGTTATGGGTGCGAATCATCTTCATCAATATTGCAGGCAAGTTCACACTTTGATCATATTCCTTTAACACCCAGTTTTTATGCATTAGTTCCAATCCCCAAACATTGCATGGTTAGGATCTGAATAAATTGTGGGTTGGGAAGTAGTTGATGAGGTAGGAACCTATTACCTACTTATTAACAAACCCTTGGGAGTTACTTTTACGTTATGCTTATATTGCCATGCTATGCTCGTAGACGTGGATTGGGTTTTTTGAGAGTATTCATGACAGATGCGAGATTGTTACTTAATGGTTTACTTAAGGTGTCAACTTAAACACACATCTAGGTGGATTGAGGTACCTGGTTATTCTAGGATTGCCTGTCTAGGCACCTGGGTAGACCAGGATTGCCTGTTTTTTTATGGACTGCCACCCAGGCTCAAAGGGATCATAAGATTATTCATGCTAGAAACTTCTGTGTGCAGCCAAATGCTATTATGGGCTCTAGCATAGTTGACTAAGTCGAGCAAACTCTTACAGTGGTAGAATAGCAGATGTAGGGGATGTAGGTGGTACGGTCTACCCGATCGTAAGGTGCTAGCGCTTCTGAAAGACTATGTCTCGGTCATCCGTCTTCTCAAACACCATGTAGTGCGAGAAACCAAACGGAGGCGATCGAGTCTTGTGGGGAAAAGTGCGCAAACCTCTACAGAGTGTATAAACTAATCATGATTAGCCGTGTCCCCGGTTATGGACATCTTGAGTATCTAATACCTGGATTATCATGTGAATCTCATCATGTTACTTTAAATGAATATTGCTGGGTTTTAATGATGATACTTAATTGGGATTGAGAATGCTGTCAACCATTCTCAATGTTTAACAACCACCATGATAGTTAAATAAAATTTATTCCTTTGTAGTAGGGAAAAATTGGCTTTTCGCAAAAACCTTATAACCATAGAGCTTTTCCACCAGCCAAATATGCATGTAGTGATAGCCTTTATTCATCATTCTCTATGGTGTGAATTTGCCAGTACATTCAATGTACTGACCCTTTGTGGCTGCAACGTCTCATGTTGCAGGAATCTTACGACGAGTAAGTGATACGTTAGGGTTACTATTTCTACACTCAACTTTGCCGTTGGTGTTGATGGGAATCCACAACCTTGTTACTTCCGCTATTTGGATTGAGGTAATAGTATTTACGTTACTTTATACATGTGATTTACCTCTGTTATAAATCCTCGAGTACTGTGTGTGTCAGCATACCGATCCAGGGATGACACTTAAGCACAGAGACTTGATCCATTCGAGTCAGGTCGCTACAATATTATTGCAATTCCTACAAGCATATGTTCCTCGCTCATAATAATTTTCAGTGACATCATGAATGAATTCAACAATATAACCATCACATAAAGCATTCTTTTCATGATACATAAGCATATGAATTTTGTTACTCTCCACATAAGAAAATTTATTGTCATCAATAGTAGTGGGAGAAAACTCAACAAAATAACTATCATGAGAGTGAAAATTAAAATCATGATGAAAAGGTTCATGGTTATCATTATTCTTTATAGTTTACATGTCATCACCATAATCATCATAGATAGCAACTTTGTTATCATAGTCAATTGAAGCCTCATCCTAAATGGTGGATTCATCAATAAATAAAGTCATGACCTCTCCAAATCCACTTTCATCATTATAATCATCATAAATAGGAGGCATGCAATCATTATAACAAATTTGCACATCAAACTTGGGGGACTAAAAATATCATCTTGTGGCACCCCGGCTCAGAGAAACCGGAACGCCACGTATTCCAGCCTAGAGATCGAGGAGAAGTCTCTGGAATATGGCACTGCTTGACATAGAACAAATCAGCTCTTATTACAAGAATAATAATACAAGGGTCTGATGTTACAAAGAAGCACATCAGCACAGCGACACTACGCCTGTGATACTACACTTGCTCTGTGCTAGCAGCGAAACAAATCATAGCAGCGGAATACTTCTAGAAGTGGAACAACGACGAAGGTGGTGAACTCCACTCCGCAGGGACTGTGGCTGGGACACGATCTAGCTCGCACGCATGGCAACCATCGACAAGCAATCAAGCAATCATGGCATCACCTACAATCTGGCATGACACGCCAGGTCAGTACATTGAATGTACTTGCAAGCTCACAACAACACATAAACATCAAGGCAAGACAATAACATAGCATGTAACAGGTTAATTAATTAACAACTACCATGCTGAAACAACTACTAAGCATGTTATGAAACTGATACAATACTAATAAATCACCATCTCAGATCTCCGTAACCATATCTCTCTTGGCTAACTGGCCAAGCAATATACCATCTCGATCACCTCGTGATCAAAACCAAACGGTGATCATTCCGGCGATCACTACCACTACCAACACTTGGTCTCAACCATGATCCTTCCGGCGATCACTACCATGACCAACACTTGGTCTCCAACATCATCATCAACACCCTGCCAATCTGTACTGCTCAACAGATCAACATATAAATGTATCACCTATAAGTCATTCCGTCGTGTAAGTGTTGATCGAATGGTGTGACCTAGTACAAACCCATGCCCATGACCGAGGACGCGGCTACCGATAGATTTCATTACACACTCTGTAGAGGTAGCGCGCTTTATCCACACCACGGAACCCATGGCCTCGCACTCCCATTCGGGTGGACCAATGGCGTTCTAAAAAAACCAAACTACTGCCATGACACTCTCCCGGCCACTCCGACCCACTCCCAACTGAGCTAGTCCTGGGTGGCCCCATGTCTGCCAAAGACACAATGACCACCGTCATGGACAAAACGTCACTCACGGGGACCGTGCACATAACAACAACAACAGGCACACAAGGCTTATGTCCGCATACCTGATCAGGTAGTGCGTTCCCATAACCTTCCCTAGTTGGAGGCACCGGCGAGAGGCTCAACAATAGATCACATTAGGGCCTTCCCATAAAGGCAAATGTGGTTGCACTAGAAAAGCCCGGTTCGGTGGCACCTGACCAACTTAATTGTAACACCCACGATGCGGCTATATCACCCACATGTCGGAGCACGACTTAGAGGCATAACCGCATAGTAGGCATGTCGCAAGAGGGGTAATATTTACACATCCCATGTACTAAATAAGAAAGAGGTACAGAGTTGGCTTACAATCGCCACTTCACACAATACATAAATATAGCATTACATCATCCAGATACAATCAAGGTCCGACTACGGAACCAAAATAAAGACAACCCCAAATGCATAAGATCCCCGATCGCCCCAACTGGGCTCCACTACTGATCCTCTAGAAAGGAAATGTAGTAACGTCTTGAGTCCTCGTCGAACTCCCACTTGAGTTCAGTCACATCCCCTGGAATGGTATCATCGGCACCTGCATCTGGTTTTGGAAGTAATCTGTGAGTCACGGGGACTTAGCAATCTCACACCCTCGCGATCAAGACTATTTAAGCTTATGGGTAGGGAAAAGGAATGTGAGGTGGAGCTACAGCAAGCACTAGTATATATGGTGGCTAACATACGCAAATGAGAGCGAGAAGAGAAGGCGAAGCACGGTTGAGAAGCTACAAAGATCAAGAAGTTATCATAGAACTACTTACATTCAAGCATAACACGAGACCGTGTTCTCTTCCCGGACTCTGCCGAAAAAAGACCATCACGGCTACACACGTTGTTGAACCATTTTAATTAAGTTCAGTGTCAGGTTTTCTACAACCGGATATTAACAAATTCCCATCTGCCCATAACCGTGGGCACAGCTTTCGAAAGTTCAAAACCCTGCAGGGGTGTCCCAACTTAGCCCATCACAAGCTCTCACGGTCAACGAAGGATATTCCTTCTCCCAAGATATCTCGACAATGGTAAAACAAGAACAGCAAAGCCGCCCGAATGTGCCAACAAATCCCGATAGGAGCTGCACACATCTTGTTCTCAGGGCACACCGGATTGTCCAAGACTCCGGTAGGCCAACACAGAGTTGCCCCTGGTGGCCACCGGCTGCTGACAGGTTGGACCAACACTCAGAGGAGCATTGGCCCAAGGGTTTAAAATAAAGATGACCCTTGAGTCCGCGAAACCCAAGGGAAAAAGGCTAGGTGGAAAAAGGTAAAACCAAGGTTGGGCCTTGCTGGAGGAGTTTTATTCAAGGTGAACTGTCAAGGGGTTCCCATTATGACCCAACCGCGTAAGGAACGCAAAAATCAAGGAACATAACACCAATATGATAGAAACTAGGGCGGCAATAGTGGAACAAAACACCAGGCATAAGGCCGAGCCTTCCACCCTTTACCAATTATATAGGTGCATTAAAGTAAACAAGATATGATATCCGAACAATAACCATATTCCAACAAGGAACAAACTCCAATCTTCACATGCAACTAGCAACGGTATAAGAGGGGCTGAGCAAAGCGGTAACATAGCCAAACAACGGTTTGCTAGGGCAAGGTGGGTTAGAGGTTTGACATGGCAATATGGGAGGCATGATAAAGCATGTGGTAGGTATCGAGGCATATGCATAGCAATAGAATGAGCAACTAGCATGCAAAGATAGAAGTGATTTCGAGGGTATGGTCATCTTGCCTGCAAAGTTCTCCGAGTTGACATAAGCTTGATCCTGGTAAGCATACTCAACGGGTTCCTCGATCACATACTAGTCTCCCGGCTCTAACCAAAGCAATAACGCAAGCAAAGGGAACCACAATCAACCACGGTGCAATGCGCAAGCAACATGATGCAAAACATGGCATGATATGCGGGATGTAACATGTAATGCATATGTGTGCTTCGGAAGGGAAAGATTGAACCAGGCCTCAACTTGGTGAACCAAGTGCGATGCTCGAAAGATGAGTTGATTTCAGTCGAAATCGATATAAAGATCACCGGAATCGGATGCACGGTTTGCAAATGGCAAGCAAAACAATAATGGCACTATTCTGCAATTAACAACATGATGCCATCTAAAATGCAACAAGAAAATAAGCTACTGCACTCCAACATAGCAACAAAGCACATAGTAGTGATCTACTCAAGATGCTTGACAAAAGACTAACACTGAGCTACGGCTAATTCACACAATAGCAGGGTCAAACAAGCATGGCAAAAGTGCAAAAATATCAGGTTCACAGACTTCGTGAAAATAACAAGTCAGGATTTAACATGAGGAAGCAATGTTTAGAGCAAGATAACAACATGCTACAGGAACATATCATGGAAAAGAAAGGCATGTAATGAAACTAATCAAAGAATATAACAAAAGTCCCTTACTGACCATAAGCCAAAATGGCACAGAAAACATGATGGCACACATGTAAACATAGGAAGTTTCGTTAACAGATTCAGACTTAGCAGAAAACTGGACATGGCAAAAATAGAGTTACGTAGGCACGTTTGCGAGATTGATGCACTCACCACAAGGCATTGCATGACAAACTAAGCATACACCCAGCAAAAAGACATGATCAAGTAGCTAACCATGGCAAGAACCACCTCATAGCATGCAAGGATCAACTACAACAACCTTGGCCAAATTGAATAACATGTAAAAAATCTGCCAGGAACATTTTATAGCAAAAGTAGAGCAAGATAGAGTCATGCTAGGGTACTCCATAATTGCAAACAAAGACATGGATGGATAGAACATAATAGTATCTCAAAATCATCCTTACTGAACATGCTCCAAAGAGGCATGGATCACTCTGTAGCAACATGAATACATGGCATAAAAATAACCTCACGGAAATGACTTAGAAGAATTCTAAGTCCCTGAAATCAGCAACATCAAGAGAGCTACTTTGCATGCTTGTGCTAGTCACCACATTGATCACAAAAATACATGGCAAAAATGACAAATGCTCAATAACTTATAAGAAAGAGAAACTAATATTACATAGCACTCTTGCAACAGCATTTTAGGCATCAAGATGGACTCAAACAAACATGGTGCAATGGAATGAAATGAAGAGCACCTCCAGACGAACAATTTGATATCTCACACGCGCAAAACGGAGCTACAGATGATGATATATGTGCGATGAACATGCCAAAAAAATATGCAGAAAAAGGGACTTAGGCAAAATCAACCGAGGGTTTGCCCGATCCAGATCTGGCGCGGTTCCCGAGGTTGGCCGGGGTCTCGCCGAAGTTGGATCTCGCGGTGGCCTGAGCGAGTGGAGGTCGCCGTAGGCTCGCCGGAGACGGGGGAGACGGCCGGAGTGGACGAGGTGGCCGGATCCGGCGAGGGGCGCGACCTTGGGCGGCGGAGGCGGCGAAGCTTGGCGGGGTCCGGCGGGAGACGCGGCCGGCGAGCTGCGGGCGGCGGCGGTGGAGAGCAGCACCGGCGCGTACGGCGGCGGGGAGCATACGCAGGCGGCGGGGCCGGCGCGGGGAGGCGGCTGGCGTCGGCGGGCTGCGTCCGGGCCGGGAGGGCCCCGCCTGGGCCCCGGCGGGCCGGCGCGGGCGGCGTCACGGGCGAAGTGGGTGCAATTGCCCCGACGAATGGGAAGATGACACGTGGCAGTGGAGAGGGGGCGGACACGTCCGGCTGATGGGGGTAGAAACGTCTGGCGGTGGCGGGGAAGAAAATTAGGGTTTCGGACCCGAAAATGAAGGAGGGGTGCACATATTTATAGGTAGAGGGAGCTAGGAGAGTCCAAATGAGGTGCGGTTTTTGGCCACCGATCGTGATCGAACGGCCGAGAGGATGGAGGGGGTTTAGATGGGTTTTGGGCCACTTTGGAGGGGTGTTGGGCTGCAACACACACGAGGCCTTTATGGTTCCTCGGTTAACCGTTGGAGTATCAAACGGACTCCAAATGGCACGAAACTTGACAGGCGGTCTACTGGTAGTGTACCAAGGCCACTTGGCAAATCTTGGTGCAATCCGAGAACGTTTAACACCTGCACGCGAAATGAGGCAAAAGGGGATGCCGGAGGACGTAGGAGTGTCGGATCGCGAAACAGACAACGGGGAAAATGCTCGGATGCATGAGATGAACACGTATGCAAAAGTGATGCACATGATGACATGATATGAGATGCATGACATGGATAGAATGCAAAATGAAGACAAAACCCAACCACGAGGGAATATCATAACTTAGTGCCGAAAATGGCAAGAGTTGGAATACAAATATGGCAAGTTACATATGGGGCGTTACAACACTCCACCACTACGAAAAGATATCGTCCCGAGATCTAGGACTGGAAAAACTCTGGATATTCGGAACGGAGGTGGTCCTCGCGTTCCCAGGTGGCTTCACGGTCGGAATGATGTGACCACTTCACTTTCAGGAATTTGATAGACTTGTTGCGAGTCTTGCACTCAGTTTCTTCAATGATAGCAACGGGATGCTCATGATAAGACATGTCTTCTTGGAGATCAATCTCTTCGAAGTTGATGGTGCGGTCAGGAGTCTTGAAACACTTGCGAAGTGGAGACACATGAAACACGTCATGCACATTTGCAAAGTTGGACGGAAGCTCAAGTTGATAGGCGAGGTCGCCTCTTTTGCCAATGATCTTGAACGGACCCACATATCTATGGGCAAGCTTCCCTTTGATACCAAAGCAACGAGTACCTTTCATTGGAGAGACGTGGAGGTAGACATGGTCTCCGATCTCGAAAGCCAAGTCACGATGCTTGCTATCATAGTAACTCTTCTGGCACGATTGCGCGGCTTTGAGATTTTCACGAATGACTTTGCACATTTCTTCAGCCTCTGTGATCAAGTCATTGCCAAGAAGTTGGCGTTCACCAGTCTCTGACCAGTTATGAGGGGTACGACACTTCCTGCCATAGAGAATCTCAAATGGGGCCTTGCCCGAACTCTCTTGGAAGATGTTGTTGTAGAAGAACTCGTCATATGGAAGACAATCTTCCCACTTCATACCGAAAGAAATGACACAAGCCCTCGGCATATCTTCAAGAATTTGATTTACTCGCTCGACTTGTCCACTAGTTTGAGGATGAAAGGTTGTGCTGAACCGAATGTTGCTGCCCATGGCCTTCTGAAAGGAGTCCCAGAACTTAGAGGTAAAGATGCTTCCACTATCTGAAGATATCAACTGCAGAATGCCGTGGAGAGAGACAATCCTGGAGGTATATAGCTCTGCCAACTGAGCTGATGTGATAGATTCTTTGATAGGAAGAAAATGAGCCACTTTAGTGAGCTTGTCGATGACAACGAAGATAGCATCATTGCCACGCTTGGACTTGGGGAATCCAGTCACGAAGTCCATCTCAATATGGTCAAACCTCCATTCTGGAATGGCAAGAGGTTGGAGGAGACCAGCTGGCCGTTGGTGTTCTTCTTTCACTCTTCTGCAGACATCACATTCATTCACGAACTGAGCAATCTCGCGCTTCATTCGAGTCCACCAATACGACTGCTTGAGGTCATGGTACATCTTTGTACTTCCAGGATGAATAGAAAGGAGTGAATTGTGATCCTCGTTCATGATGACTTTACGAAGGTCACTCTTAGGAACAACAATGCGATACTCGAAGAATAGAGTATCTTTGTCATCAAGGCGATAGCACTTGTACTTGGGTTGGCTCTTGGCAATCCCAATCTTCACCTTCTTCACCATGGCATCAAGAAGTTGTGCCTCACAAATCTGATCTTCCAAAGTAGGAGAGACTTGGAGGTTTGCAAAGAATCCTTGAGGAACAACTTGAAGATTAAGTTTGCGGAAAGCTTCACAAAGATCCAGTTGGAAGGGCTTGAGAATCAAACTGTTGCAGTAAGCCTTCCTGCTCAAAGCGTCAGCAATGACATTGGCCTTGCCTGGAGTATATTCGATACTCGGATTGTACTCTTGAATCATCTCGACCCAATGAGTCTGCCTGAGGTGGAGGTTGGGCTGAGTGAATATGTACTTGAGACTCTTATGATCAGTGAACATGTCCACATTCCTTCCCAACAAGAGATGTCTCCATGTTAAAAGAGCATGGACAACTGCCGCCAACTCGAGGTCATGAGTGGGGTAGTTCTTTTCGTTGGGCTTCAACGGGCGAGAGGTGTAGGCCACAACTTTCTTCTCTTGCATCAACACGGCACCGAGTCCTTGCAGGGAAGCATCACAGAAAACCTCAAATGGTATGGATTCATCAGGAGGAGTCAGAACTGGAGCTGTGACTAACTTCTCTTTGAGGGTGTTGAAAGCGATGTCACATTCAGGCGTCCAGACATACTTCAAATGCTTCTGGAGAAGGTTGGAAAGAGGCTTCACAATCTTAGAGAAATTCTCAACGAATATTCGACAATAGCTTGCGAGCCCAAGGAAACTGCGGAGCTGCTTCACATTTTGAGGCGGTTCCCAATTTACAATTGCAGACACCTTCTCAGGATTAACAGCGATGCCCTTGGCGGAGATGATATGCCCAAGGTAGAGAACTTCATCGAGCCAAAACTCGCACTTTGAAAACATCGCATAGAACTGATGTTCTCTGAGTTTGTCCAGCACTAATCTCAAGTGCTTGGCATGATCCTCCTTGTTCTTGGAAAAGACCAAAATGTCATCGAATAGACCAAGACGAAGTCATTTGTGTAGGGGTTGAAGATGAAGTTCATCATGCGAGAGAACGTTGGAGGAGTGTTGACAAGGCCGAAAGACATGACAGTGTATTCATAGGAACCATAGCTTGTTCTGAATGCTGTCTTGAGGATGTCTTGTTCACGAATGCGAATCTGATGATAGCCCATACAGAGGTCAAGCTTGGAGAATACTTGAGCACCTTTGAGTTGCTCGAAAAGCTCGTTGATGTTGGGAAGTGGGTACTTGTTCTTTATGGTCTTCTTGTTCAATGGACGGTAGTCGACACAAAGTCGGTCCGTGCCATCCTTCTTCTTGACAAAAAGAACACCACAACCCCATGGAGAAGAACTCGGTCGGATGAGACCCATACGCTCTTGTATATCGAGTTGTTTCTTCAGCTCCTTCAACTCTTCTGGTCCAAGACATAAACTTATAGTCGCCCATCTTGATAGTAACATCCGGAACCATGGAGTTAGCGTTCATGCATTTACCCGGTGAGACAATTGCTAATGGACTAGGCAAAACTTGGAAAGCCAACTCATGCTTAGATGCAAATGGTCTTGAGATGAAACAATGCGATGCACCAGTGTCAAAAAGAACTTTTGCTGGAATATCATTAACAGGAAGGCTACCCATGATCACTTCTGAAGAGTCCTCTGCCTGATCTGCGTTCATCATGTTGACCTTTGCAAACTTGGGATTATGCTTGAGCACTGCATTGCTAGCAGATCTCATAGGAGGAGGAGGCGGAAGACGCCTCTGGTTGAAGCATTTGTTTGCATAGTGACCCTTCTGCTAACACCTGTTGCACGTAACCTCTGAGAGCGGCCGGTGATATGGAGCACTTGACCTTGGAGCATGAGACGAAGCTTTGTTCTGAAAGCCTGGGTTGGGTGGGTGGGAAGATCCATTGCCACCTTTGCTCTTCTGCTGATAAGGCTGACGGAACGGAGGAGGAGGAGGCAACCAGTACTTTTGCTGCTCAGCTGCCACTTGAGTTGAAGAAGAAGAAGGAGTTGCATCCTTGGCTCTCTTCTTGGAAGCATCGCACTTGAGCTGAGCGGCCTCTTGCTTTACTGCCATATTGTATAACTCATCATACTTTTTCGGCTCAAAAAGCACAAGAGCTAGTTGCAGATCTTCTCTGAGGCCACCTCTAAATTGATAAATCATGCTCTTCTCGTCAGGGACGTCTTGCTTAGCGAAGCGAGCGAGCCTCTGGAACAGGATGTTGTATTGGTAAACAGACAAGCTGCCTTGCTTCAGATTGCGGACCTCCTCACGCTTACTCTCAACAATACTCTGAGGAATGTGGGGAGCTTTGAAGTCTTGGCGGAAATCATCCCAGGTAATCACACAACCTCCTCTGGAATCTTTGTATTGTTGATACCACTCAGCAGCTTGGTCTTTGAGTTGGAACGAAGCAAACTTGACAAAGTCCTCAAGCCTGACGTTGCTACACTCAAAATGTTTGTATATATCCACGAGCCAATCGTCAGCATCTGTGGCCTCGACACAGTTACTGAAAGACTTCGGCTGGTTTGCGAGGAACTAGTTGAGGGTAGCAAACTGAGTTTGATTGTTGTCATGGCCTTGATTTCCTTGGTTGCGTTCTTGCAAGAGTTGCATAATCAATTGCGTGTTGGGGTTGGTAGCAGCCATCACAGCTTGCCATGCCTCCGAAGGTGGAGGTAGTGGCGGAGGTTCCGGATTCTGACGCGTTGGAGGAGCCATCCTGAAGAGGGTGACATCCGTTAGCATCTTGACAGACATATATTCAAGATGAATCAAATGGATCGAAATTGCAACATATAGCCTTAACATTCGAACAAGAATGAATGAATGCCTTCCAAAGTAAATGATCACACTTCCATAAAGTTGAGAAGCCACTTAGATACAGGTAGATGAATAAAACAACAAGGTACGAATATGAAGAAATACTTGGTAAGGATCACCCAATCACAAACCAAATATCTGTGGAAGAAATACTAGAGCTACATGAATTCCCACATATGAAACTCCCGAAATTTTCCGGTTATGCAATCAGGTGTTGGGGATACACGGGAAGCATAATATCTCACCCAAAACTAGCAAATCCTACATCCACCTGTATCCATCCTTCAACACATAACTAAGAAACCTTCGGAAATCATTTACCTCAACCTTCGAAAAGCATCCGTTATACGAGTTATGGCAATACTCTCGAACTCCCGCCCCAGTAGTGGGTGGCGTCGAGGTTATCTCACCAACAACTGCATAAAAGATATTTTCGATGTCGGCGAAACTCAGGTATTCCAGAACTGCAACGATGAAATTGTGACGACAACACCTCGGAGCTCAACTCCCCGGGACACTGCCACAACCCCTAAATGTTAGGAGGCACCAAGAACAATGTTCTCATCACAAAACCATCGGAACGATTCCGAGATACCCGCGTGATCCTAATTTTTTTAGTGAAATTTGAGAAGAGAAGAGTCAAAACTCTATGTCAGGATGCCTCACCAGTGCAACGAAGGGACTGAGGAGTAAAAGAATCCTACTCTCCGATATATATAATCCTAAAAGACTCAAAACATTTTTCTAGACTCAACAACGCCAACGATTCAATCAAGCAGGCGGCTCCTAAGTCGGGGAAGGCTCTGATACCAACTTGTAACACCCACGATGCGGCTATATCTCCCACGTGTCGGAGCACGACATAGAGGCATAACCGCATAGTAGGCATGTTGCAAGAGGGGTAATCTTTACACATCCCATGTACTGAATAAGAAAGAGGTACAGAGTTGGCTTACAATCTCCACTTCACACAATACATAAACATAGCATTACATCATCCAGATACAATCAAGGTCCGACTATGGAACCAAAATAAAGACAACCCCAAATGCATAAGATCCCCGATCGCCCCAACTGGGCTCCACTACTGATCGTCTGGAGAGGAAACGTAGTAACATCCTGATTCCTCGTCAAACTCCCACTTGACTTCAGTTGCATCCCCTGGAATGGTATCATCGGCACCTGCATCTGGTTTTGGAAGTAATCTGTGAGTCACGGGGACTCAGCAATCTCACACCCTCGTGATCAAGACTATTTAAGCTTATGGGTAGGGAAAAGGTATGTGAGGTGGAGCTGCAGCAAGCACTAGCATATATGGTGTCTAACATACGCAAATGAGAGCAAGAAGGGAAGGCAAAGCACGGTCGAGAAGCTACAAAGATCAAGAAGTGATCCTAGAACTACTTACGTTCAAGCATAACACGAGACCATGTTCTCTTCCCGGACTCCGCCGAAAAAAGACCATCACGGCTACACACACTGTTGAACCATTTTAATAAAGTTTAGTGTCAGGTTTTCTACAACTGAATATTAACAAATTCCCATCTGCCCATAACCGCGGGCATTGCTTTCGAAAGTTCAAAACCCTGCAGGGGTGTCCCAACTTAGCACATCAAGCTCTCATGGTCAATGAAGGATATTCCTTCTCCTAGGACGACCCGATCAGACTCGGAATCCCGGTTAGAAGACATGTCGACAATGGTAAAACAAGACCAGCAAAGCCTCCTGAATGTGCCGACATATCCCGATAGGAGCTGCACATATCTCATTCTCAGGGCACACCGGATTGTCTAAGATTCCGGTAGGACAACCCAGAGTTGCCCCTGGTGTCCACCGGCTGCTGACAGGTTGGACCAGCACTCAGAGGAGCACTGGCCCAAGGGTTTAAAATAAAGATGACCCTTGAGTCCGCGGAACCCAAGGGAAAAAGGCTAGGTGGCAAAAGGTAAAACCAAGGTTGGGCCTTGCTGGAGGTGTTTTATTCAAGGCGAACTGTCAAGGCGTTCCCATTATAACCCAACCGCGTAAGGAACGCAAAAATCAAGGAACATAACACCGATATGACGGAAACTAGGGCGGCAAGAGTGGAACAAAACACCAGGCATAAGGCCGATCCTTCCACCCTTTACCAAGTATATAGGTGCATTAAAGTAAACAAGATATCATAGTGATATCCCAACAATAACCATGTTCCAACAAGGAACAAACTCCAATCTTCACCTGCAACTAGCAACGCTATAAGTGGGGCAGAGCAAAGCGGTAACATAGCCAAACAATGGTTTCCTTGGGCAAGGTGGGTTAGCGGTTTGACATGGCAATATGGGAGGCATGATAAAGCATGTGGTAGGTATCGAGGCATAGGCATAGCAATATAGCGAGCAACTAGCAAGAAAAGATAGAAGTGATTTCGAGGGTATGGTCATCTTTCCTGCAAAGTTCTCCGAGTTAACGTAAGCTTGATCCTCGTAAGCGTACTCAATGGGTTACTCGATCACGTACTCGTCTCTCGGCTCTACCCAAAGCAAGAACACAAGCAAAGGGAACCACAATCAACCACGGTGCAATGCGCAAGAAACATGATGCAACACATGGCATGATATGCGGGATGTAATATGCAATGCATATGCGTGCTTCGGAAGGGAAAGATTGAACCAGGCCTCAACTTGGCGAACCAAGACCACCGCTGGAAGAGAGTTGATTTCGGTCGAAATCGATATAAAGATCACCGGAATCGGATGCACGGTTTGCAAATGGCAAGCAAAACAATAATGGCACTATTCTGCAATTAACAGTGCGATGCCATCTAAAATGCAACAATAAAATAAGCTACTACACTCCAACATAGCAACAAAGCACGTGGCAGTGATCTACTAAAGATGCTTGACAAAAGACGAACACTGAGTTATGGCTAATTCACACAATAGCAGGGTCAAACAAGCATGGAAAGAGTGCAAAAATATCAAGTTCACAGACTTTGTGAAAATAATAAGAAGTCGGGATTTAACATCAGGAAGCAATGTTTAGAGCAAGATAACGACATGCTATAGGAACATATCATGGCAAATCAAGGCATGGAATGAAACTAATCAAAGCAAATAACAAAAGTCCCTTACTTACCAGAAGCCAAAAGGGCACAGAAAACATGATGGCACCCATGTAAACATAGCAAGTTTCGTTACCAGATTCAGACTCAGCAGAAAACTAGACATGGCAAAAACAGAGTTACGTAGGCATGTTTCCGAGCTCGATGCACTCACCACAAGGAACTGCATGACAAAATAAGCATACACCCAGCAAGAAGACATGATCAAGTAGCTAACCATGGCAAGAACCACCTCATAGCATGCAAGGATCAACTACAACAACCTTGGCAAAATTGAATAACATGTAAACAATCTGCCAGGAACATTTTATAGCAAAAGTAGAGCAAGATAGAGTCATGCTAGGGTACACCATAATTGCAAACAAAGACATGGATGGATAGAACATAACAGTATCTCAAAATCATCCTTACTGAACATTCTCCAAAGAGGCATGGCTCACTCTGTAGCTACATGAATACATGCACTAGTGCAGAACAGGGCAATAGCACCCGTTCGTAAGGCCCTTTAGTGCCGGTTTCGGAACCGGCACAAACATTTCGGCACTAAAGCCCCCCCCCTTTAGTACCGGTTCAGCACGAACCGGTGCTAAAGGGCAACCACGTGGCACGAGCCAGCTCCGGGGGCCGGGAGCCCTTTAGTACCGGTTGGTAACACCAACCGGTACTAAAATGTTTGGGGGATTTTTGGTTTTATGATTTCTTTTTCATTTAATTTTGTGTTTTCCATTTTAATTCTTTTTCGTTTGCTGGTATTTTACGGTACTACACATTGTACACGTTATGCATATATATATATATAAATAGAATTTCTAGTAGAACCAATCATATATATATATATATATCATCAATGTCTCACAAACCACCATATTAATTTACACATACACTCATGTATAGCTATATACAATTTCTCCTACATATGCATGTTGCCTTCGGAGCCAGTGGCATTAGCCTAATTGGTGCCTTCGGAGCACGATGACAATTGGAAGTGGTTCATGACATGTTCGATGGGGGTGGTAGCGGGTAATAGTATTCTCCCTTCGGATTTATGACCTGGTCGAGCAAAAATCCCGCTATTTCCTCTTGAAGTGCTTCTACGCGCTCCGTTTCTAGGAGCTTGTCCCGCACCTCTTTGCACTGTTAAGAAGGAGATCAATATGCATGTGTATTAGTTGTGTGACTAGATATCGATAATGGTGTAAAAATTGTGAATAGGGTTCTGACAAGCGTACCCATTCCTGTCTTTGAGATCTGCTCCTTTCGGACGCCATCATGCGAATGTTCTCACAAACGCAGTATGCACACAGATTAGTCCCCTGCGCCTGCTTCAGGGCCTTTATTACGAGAATGGAATTTAATTTGATCAGATAATAATTAATCAAGCATGATAATTAAAGATATGGTAGCTAGCTAGCTAGCTAGTACTACTTAATTACTTACCTTGGATCGAAACCATTTCAGCTGTGGTTTCCATTCGCCTTCCGTGACGCTGATGAACCTTGCCCAAGCCCTGCCCGCCGACAAAGAAAATGAATAAAGGGATTATTAAATAGTTCATATCATGAAATGACGAACTAAATAGGCCGAGATATATAGTTAATAATGATTGAAATTACCTGTTGACTATCCCATACAAGATGTTGTAGTCACTATTTTCTTTGAGTAGCGAGTCCAGTATTTCAACTGTTCCGGCGTCAACTTTAATGATACACAAGATCCAGTGAAATCTGCATGCACACACGTTTGCATGTCTTAATTAAGCGCGCATATGTAAGCAAAAACATGTAGCTAGCTAGTAGGCAAAAACAGAGAATTTGTAGTACAAGAAAGTGTGACTCACTCGAAGTTGTAAGGAAGTAGTATATCTTCATTGTATTTGAGGCACTTCAAGAACTCTAGCATGCTGTCCTCTACCTGCTTTTCATAATACTTGCTCATTTTCCATGTGTATTGATTAACGGTGTTTGGGTCAATGAACCCAATGCCATAGTGTCCACCTTTTCTCATTTCATACATCTTCATCCTGCATAATACCACAGAAACGAATATAGTGAGGATAATTACAGGTAATGATTGATCAAAAGGATCACTACAGCTAGCTTGAGACTTAAATTACAGAAAGAAATCACTTACAGACAATAGCAACTGGCGGTAGATTTGTCGAGTGCGTCTTGATTGTATAACTGAAACAGTTCAGAATACTCAACGGCCACAACTTTCCCATGGTAGTAATGATCCTTCTTGACATACACCACGAGGGACTCTCGATCAGATCTCTTGGTAATGTTCATGTACCATTGATGCAATTCATACATTCTCGTTGGGAGCTTCTTGACATCTTCTGGCTTGACCAAAGGTTGGCCCCGGACATATTTCCGTTTTATTTCCTCCTCTGTAATCACAGGCATGTCCTCGATCTCGAGGAGTTGTCCAACAGTGATCTTGAGTTCTTCAGCCTGCATTATATGCTCCTGGGTTATTACCACATCGCCCACCTCGGGAACGTAAACTCTTTGGCCACAATAATATTGGGCGCGCGTACTGTCACGTGTTGTCGGCACAACAAGCGGGGGGGGGGGGGGGGGGGTCGATTGCGCCGCCTGTTCTCCCAGCTGGGCAACGGTTTTCCCGCATTTTTCGACAGTTGCTTGTTGTTTGCTCAAGCTCGAGCTCGCCTCCTTCTGTAGACGTTGTCGATGTAACTTCCTGATGTGGCGCTCATAGTCTGTGTCAACAGGCTTAGAAGCTGGTGGTTGAGCCATACGAATGAAGTGGTCAACTACTTCCACAGGCACTTTTTTCCTTTGGCCGCGGTGGCGGTTTCGGTCCAAAATGGGCGTCGATTTCTGCCCGCACTATGGCATTGGTTTGCTCCTCGGTCCTGTCGTAAGCCCTCACAGGAAGAGGCTATTTATATCGCTTGCCTCCGCCTGTACTTCCTGTACTATGACCTCGACTGGTACCGCTACGCACCATAGCTGCGGGGTGTCTCTTCTGCGATTGCTGAGGCGGCGGAGATGGTTGACGGGGCTGAGTTGGACGAGGAGGAGTGGCCTGAAGCTGTGCCGGACTTGGAGGAGGAGTGGCCTGAGGTTGTGCCGGACTTGGAGGAGGAGTGGACGTCTGACGCTGTGTCGGACTTGGAGGAGGAGTGGCTTGACACTTTGCCGGACTTGGAGGAGGAGTGGCCTCACGTGTTGGTGGACTTGGAGGAGCGGGAGTCTGCTGACTCGGTGGCGGACTTCGACGAGGAGTCGGGTGACGCGGTGTCGGTGGCCTTCGAAAAATGATGCAATCCTTTCTCCATAGGATGATACGATGTTTGGCATCTCCGAGTGTGTGCTCCTCATCACCTCCAGGAATGTCAAGATCTAGCCCCGAATATTGGTCCACCACCTCATCAACCAAGACACGAGCATAGCCCGCTGGAATCGGGTTGCAATGGAAGGTTGCCTCGGGGGAATTTGAAAAAGCAACGGCGTCCGCCACCTTCATGGATATGTTCTTCATTTTGAAGTGTAGCTCGTAGTTAGTGTTCTCCGTGATGTCATCCACGGGGTATCTATCCAGCACTACTGCGTCACCCGGGGCGGAACCCACGCTGCTTCTCGGCATGGATGGGGCGGTGGTATCCAATGCCGGATCATCCGCTAGCTTCTGCAGCTGCTGAGACCCCCTTTGCTAGCTAAGTGAGTCGATCTGCTCCTGCTGCCGCTGGAATTTAGCTGCCAATTCCGCTTGACTTGCTTCTAGGCCTTGAAGGCGTTCATAGTCGAGCTTCCTTTGCTCCTCCTCCATCTTCCTCTTCTTCTCCTCCGTAATCTTCTTTCTTGCATGGGTTCTGTAGTCGGCGTTCCAGTCCGAAAACCCCTCATAACACGGAATAGCGCCCTTGCCTCGTGTTCTTCCCAGGTGTTCAGGATTTCCCAGGGCACGCGTAAGCTCGTCGTTCTCTCTGTTGGGCTGGAGCACCCCCGATCGAGCCTATTCTATTGCAACAAGTAGCGCATCGTCGGCTCCGTTCAGACATGCCTTCGTCGAAACATTGCCTGTCTTCGGGTCCAACTCCCCCCCCCATGCGCATAGAACCAAGTCCTGCACCTGGGGGGCCAGCTCTTACTAACCGGAGTGACACCTCCATCCTCCATCTCTTTCTCAGACTTATCCCACTTAGGCATTGCCACCGCGTAGCCACCTGGCCCCAGCTAATGGAACTTATCCTTTTTTTCGGCATTCTTCTTGTTTATTCTCGACCGTTCCTTAGCTAATTCTGAATCCTTGAATTTCATGAAATCGTCCCAATGAGCACTTTGATTCTCTAGTATCCCCTCGAATACTGGAGTCTTCCTTCCTCCCTTGACGTACTTCTCCCACTTCATTCTCTTGTGGTTCTTGAATGCAACCGCCATCTTCCTAAAAGCAGCGTCCTTGACTTTCCGCACGTCTGCTTCTGTGAAATTATCTGGTAGGGTGAAATGTTCCATGAGAGTATCCCAAAGCAAATTTTTTTGATTCTCGTCGACAAAAGTAACATCTGGATGTGGATTTGCTGGCTTTCTCCATTCTTGAAGGGAGATCGGGAGTTGGTCCTTCACAAGAACTCCGCACTGACGAACGAACTTGTCCGCAATCTTCTTAGGCGCTAATGGTTCGCCATTAGGTCTGATTGCCTCGATATTGTACTTTACGCCCTCCTTCAACTTTTTGTTCGGGCCTCGTTTCGTCCTTTTGCCTGAAGATTTGCTCGATCCGGATGGCTGAAAGAAGAAAGATCGATTCGTTAATATATCTTCAACTCATTTAAAACATGCGATGATCACCAGATTCCTGCTTATATAAATATATATACCTCGCTGGTGTTTGTTGTTTCAGGATCAACATGTTCTTCGTCGTAGTTCATGACTTCATCTTCTCGGTCGTTGCGATCGAATATCATATCACCCTCTCCGGTGTTGTTTAGAAATTCGGAGCCGTCAAAATCTTCTTTATTCTGATCATCATCTGGCCCACGTATGATATCGAGCATGGTCTGTTCTCTCTCTCTGTCGGTATTGTCCGCCATAGCTTTTATTTAACTATGCCAAAAGAAATATAAAACAATTTAGTATAATCTCGAATAATAGATATAATCTCGAATACATCATCTCGAATAATAGATATAATCTCGAATACATCATCTCGAATAATAGATATAATATTGAATACATCACTAGCTAGCTAGCTAGCAAGCTAATAAAGATCGAATAGTACAGAGTAATCTAGGCCACTCGCGGTTCCTGAGGTGCGGGCGGTGGACACCCAAAGAGAAGGAACCATCACTGGATCATAGCTTGGGTGATCTCCCCAAAGAACCTGCCAGGTATTGGAGAACCTGACGTCCATAGCAGCCATGTAACGATGGACGTGCTCGTCCTCCTCCCTGACACGGCGACGTACCACCTCCGGCGGGGCCGGCTCCCTCCGCACGGAAAGTGGCCCACGTGAATGCCACCAAAGGAGATGAGGGTCGACGATGGGACCCGGGGCCGGGTTCCTCACCAAGCGTCGTGCCCCTGAAGGTAGCACCTCCCAGTGCCAGCCCGGCGGAGCCCAGTCCCGGACATGGGTCCTCTGAAGCAGGACATTGTTGCGGACGTGTCAACGGCGAGGATGCAGGCCGGTCATCGTCGACAACAAAATACTATATGCCGCAAAAGTTAAGTAACATTTTTTAAATGATGGATTGTGATGATTTCATATATGCAAATTCTAAATTTTATAACTAAAAATATAAGAAACTAAAAAAACATCGATCATCGTCTAACAATTTGAAATTAATCTAATTCATCTAGCTAGCTAAAACTAACATTTCCAAAATTTCTAACATTTCTGTATAACTAACATTTCTATAACATTTGACATTATATATATTATAACTAACATTTCTACATACTATTTGACATTAATCTAATCTAATTAATTAATTCATCTAAAACTTTGGATGAAAAACAGAAAAACAGAAAAAACTAAAAGCTAAAAACAGAAAAATTGTGTGTGTGTGCGCGTCTAGTGTGTGTGTAGTGTGTGTGTGTGTAGTGTGTGTGTGTGTGCGTGCGTGCATGTAGTGTGTGTGTGCACGTGCGCGTGGGTGCGCGCTACGGTCGGCGCCGGCGCCGGCGCCGGTGTGCGCTACGATTGATTGGAGGGAGGAGAGGGGCCGGGGGAGGTGCTCACAGCGCGCGCGGGCAAGGTCGAGGCGACGGCGACGGCGAGGGCGAGGTCGATCCAAAGGCGACGGCGACGGCGAAGCGAGGGGATCGGCGACCGGGACGGCGACGGGGGTGCCGCGGAGTCGACGGGGACGGCGCGATGAGGACGGGGGCGTCGCGGATTCGACGGGGACGACGCGACGGGGGCGGCGACGGCGCGGGACGGGGCGGCGGCAGAGAGAAGTGGGAGATGAGAAACTGAAAATTTTCGAAGTGTTTCTTATATAGGGGACACCTTTAGTACCGGTTGGAGCCACCAACCGGTACTAAAGGCCTGTTTTGGCCAGGCCAAGCGCGTGGGGGGGGGGAGCACCCCCCTTTAATACCGGTTCCTGGCTCCAACCGGTACTAAAGGCCCCCCCTTTAGTACCGGTTGGTGCCACGACCCGGTACTAAAGGGGGTGCGCTGCCAGGCGAGGGGCGCAGAAGTTTAGTCCCACCTCGCTAGCCGAAGGGCGCTCACACCTGCTTATAAGCCCCACCGCCGCTGCTGTCTCGAGCTCCTCTCTAAAGCAGGCCTTCTGGGCCTACCTCTGCTACTCTGCCCTGTGGGGCCTATTGGGCTTGCAGGCCTGCATCCTAGCCCAACAACAGGTTGGGTTTCTAGTCGTATGCAGGCCGCTGTGGCCTGGTAGGTGGGCTTTTTTCATTTAGTTTTTTCTTTTCTGCTTTATTTATTTTGTTTTATTTATTTTTAGTTGTTTTTTGCTGTATTTAGAGTTTCTTTGTGAATATTTTTGATATTTTTTAGAAACTTTCAGTTAGTGCCGGTAGTTTTTAAATTTGAATAGTTTAAATTTTGAATTATTTGAAATTTGTGTGAATCACTAGTTTGTGAATAACATAACTTTAAAAATACATTTTCCAGTGATTCTTTTTTCTTATGTTTAATATTAGTGTGTTTTATCATTATATTCAATTTGGTAATGCTTAAGTTATTTAAAAATGAAATGCCTTTGTAACAGATGAGTTTTCGTCCGAAACCCTGATACTTCGAAACAGATTGTCCATTTTGTACACGAAGTGCATCCAGTTTTTGCGGTAACCCTCTCTACTTTTTTGCACATGCTAGGTGGGTGAAATTATGATACCATGCCAACTTTCATCCTTTTCTGAGTTCATTTGAAATGCTTTTCAATTTCAGGGTCATTTAGCTGAAAAAATCAATAAATGCATGAAAGAATTTGCTTGCACATAAAATTTCTTCGCGTTTCAAATGCCAAAACACATAACTAGCTACCCTAACTATTACAGAGATTCCCTCCTGGGTGTGAAACACAGAAGAAAGTGATGATAGCTAAGCCGATCACATCCCAGATCTTTGGGTGTGAAACTTTTTCTTCGCGTGTGTCCCTTTGCGTCGTAGCCATGGAAAATCTTCATCATTTAAAGGGATGCTCGGGTCAATATTCACTGTGAATGGAGCAATTTCATCAAACTTTTCATAATCTTCTGACTTGTCTGTCTTGTCATCCACTCCCACGATGTTCTCTTCCCAGAAAGAACTATATGCCGCTTTGACTCATCGTACGATGCATTCGCTTCCTTATCTTTTCTTTTTCTTGGCTTGGTAGACATGTCCTTCACATAGAAAACCTGTGCCACATCATTGGCTAGGACGAATGGTTCGTCTGCATACACAAGATTGTTGAGATCCACTGTTGTCATTCCGTACCGCGCGTCTTCCGTTACCCCGCCTCGTGTCATATTGACCCATTTGCACCGAAACAAAGGGACCTTCAAACCACGTCGATAGTCAAGTTCCCATATGTCCTGTATATAACCATAATATGTTTCCTTTCCCGTCTTGGTTTCTGCATCAAAGCGGACACCATTGTTTTGGTTGGTGCTCTTCTTATCTTGGGCGATCGTGTAAAATGTATTACCATTTATCTCGTACCCTTTGAAAGTCATTATATTAGAAGATGGTAACTGGGACAGCAAGTATAGGTCATCTTCAATAGAGGTGTCATGCATGGTACGTGCTTGCAACCAGCTGGCGAAACTCCTGGTTTGTTCACGTGTAATCCAGTCATCAGACAGCTCCGGGTGTTTGGAGCGTAGCAAATTCTTGTGTTCATCCATATATGGAGCCACCAAGGCGGAATTCTGTAGAACTGTGTAATGTGCTTTAGTGAGAGAATGTCCGTCCATACATCTTATTTGTTCCCCTCCTAGCGTGCCTTTTCCATCCAGTCTGCCCATATGCCGTGATTCAGGAACACCAATCGGCTTAAGGTCAGGAATAAAGTCAATACAAAACTCAACGACCTCCTCATTTTGACGGCCCTTGGAGATGCTTCCTTCTGGCCTAGCACGGTTATGAACATATTTCTTTAAGACTCCCATGAACCTCTCAAAGGGGAACATATTGTGTAGAAATACAGGACCCAAAATGTTAATCTCTTCGCATAGGTGAACTAGGACGTGCGTCATGATGTTGAAGAAGGATGGTGGGAACACCAACTCGAAACTGACAAGACATTGCACCAAATCATTCTGTAACCTTGGTATGATTTCTGGATCAATTACCTTCTGAGAGATTGCATTGAGAAATCCACATAGCTTCACAATGGCTAATCGAACGTTTTCCGGTAGAAGCCCCCTCAATGCAACCGGAAGCAGTTGCGTCATAATCACGTGGCAGTCATGAGACTTTAGGTTCTGGAACTTTTTCTCTGCCATGTTTATTATTCCCTTTATATTCGACAAGAAGCCAGACGGTACCTTAATACTGAGCAGGCATTCAAAGAAGATTTCCTTCTCTTCTTTGGTAAGAGCGTAGCTTGCATGACCCTGATGTATGCCGTCTTTTCCGTGCATATGTTGCTGGTCCTCCCGTGCCTCAGGTGTATCTTTTGTCTTCCCATACACGCCCAAGAAGCCAAGCAGGGTCACACAAAGATTCTTCGTCACGTGCATCACGTTGATTGCGGAGCGGACCACGAGGTCTTTCCAATAGGGCAGGTCCCAAAATATAGATTTCTTCTTCCACATGGGTGCGCGTCCGTCAGCGTCATTCGGAACAGGTTGTCCACCAGGACCCTTTCCAAAGACCTCCTTCAAATCCTTGACCATATCATGTACATCAGCACCAGTACGGTGGCGAGGCTTCGTCCGGTGATCTGCCTCACCTTTGAAATGCTTGCCTTTCTTTTTTACGGGATGCCTGCTCGGAAGAAATTGACGATGTCCCAGGTACACATTCTTCTTACAATTAGCCAAATATATACTGTCGGTATCGTCCAAACAGTGCGTGCATGCGCGGTATCCCTTGTTTGTCTGTCCTGAAACGTTACTGAGAGCAGGCCAATCATTGATGGTCACGAACAACAACGCCTTTAGGTCAAATTCTTCCCCCATGTGCTCATCCCACGCACGTACACCTGTTCCATTCCACAGTTGTAAGAGTTCTTCAACTAATGGCCTTAGGTACACATCAATGTCGTTGCCGGGGTGCTTAGGGCCTTGGATGAGCACTGGCATCATAATGAACTTCCGCTTCATGCACAACCAAGGAGGAAGGTTATACAAACATAGAGTCACAGGCCAGGTGCTATGGTTGCTGCTCTGCTCCCCAAAAGGATTAATGCCATCTGCGCTTAGACCAAACCATACGCTCCTTGCATCATCTGCAAACTCCTTCCCGTACTTTCTTTCGATTTTTCTCCACTGCGACCCGTCAGCGGGTACTCTCAACTTTCCGTCTTTCTTACGGTCTTCTCTGTGCCATCGCATCGCCTTGGCATGCTCTTTGTTTTGGAACAAACGTTTCAACCGTGGTATTATAGGAGCATACCACATCACCTTGGCAGGAATCTTCTTCCTGGGGCGCCGGCCCTCGACATCAGCAGGGTCATCGCGGCAGATCTTATAGCGCAATGCACCACATACCAGGCAAGCGTTCAAACCCTCGTACTCACCGCCGTAGAGGATGCAATCATTAGGGCATGCATGTATCTTCTGCACCTCTAACCCTAGAGGGCAGACAACCTTCTTTGCTTCGTACGTACTCTCGGGCAATTCGTTGTCCTTTGGAAGCATATCCTTTATCATTACCAGCAACTTTCCAAATCCCTTGTCACATACACCATTCTCTGCCTTCCATTGCAGCAATTCCAGTGTGGTGCCCGGCTTTTTCTTGTCACCTACGCAATTCGGGTACAACAATTTTTTGTGATCCTCTAACATGCGCTAAAACTTCTTCTTCTCCAAATCACTTGCGAAGTTTCTCTTTGCATCGGCAATGGCCCGACCTAGATCATCAACGGGCTCATCTGATGCCTCTTCTTCAGCTTCTTCCCGCATTTCCGGCTCAGCTTCTTCCCGCATTACCGGCTCAGCTTCTTCCCCCATTGTTGTATCGTCGTATTCAGGGAACCCATGGCCAGGATAGTTGTCGTCGTCCTCTTCTTCATTGTCTTCCATCATAACCCCTCTTTCTCCATGCTTGGTCCAAACATTATAATGGGGCATGAAACCGGTCTTAAACAGGTGGACGTGAATGGTTCTTGATGTAGAGTAATTGTGACCATTCTTACAGCGAGCACATGGACAAGGCATAAAACCATCCGCCCGCTTGTTTGCCTCAGCCGCAAGCAGAAAAGTACGCACGCCCTCAACGAACTGGGGAGAGCATCGGTCATCGTACATCCATTGCCGGCTCATCTTCATTACACAACACCAAATAGACCAAATTAATACAAGTTCATACATAAAGTTCGTACAACACTTAAATGCAACAAACAAATAACTCTCTAGCTAAAGCATTTAAATGCAACAACAAATACGATCAACATCGCAACTAAGGTAACAATGGATCCAACAGCATAATGATACCAAGCCTCACTATCGATGGCATATTTTCTAATCTTTCTAATCTTCAAGCGCATTTTCTCCATCTTGATCTTGTGATCATCGACGACATCGGGAACATGCAACTCCAATTCCATCTTCTCCCCCTCAATTCTTTTCAATTTTTCTTTCAAGTACTCGTTTTCTCTTTCAACTAAATTTAACCTCTCGGCAATAAGGTCGGTTGGAATTTTAGGTTCAGATACCTCCTAGAAAAAAT
Organism: Triticum urartu; assembly: GCF_056163025.1. Lineage (NCBI taxonomy): Eukaryota > Viridiplantae > Streptophyta > Magnoliopsida > Poales > Poaceae > Triticum > Triticum urartu. The sequence goes on along the minus strand of NC_141877.1, from coordinate 195,896,539 downwards.
TTCTATGTTAACTTGATGGGCATAATTTGTCATAAACACGAAATGCAACTAGTTTTAAAAGAGAATATACATACCACATCCGAATCATAACAAGGACTAGGGCCGACGGGGACGGATATCAAAACCATGGCACTATATGTATAACAAACAATGTACGGGTAAGATAATTATACGAGTAACTATATATCCAAATCACACACATCAATTTTTATATAAAATTTCATGAACAAGAGGCTCACCACAAGGTGGTGCCGGCGACGGGACGGTGCGGGCGATCGACGGTGGCTACGATGGAGATTTAGAAGGCACTAAGTAAACCACACCTACATATGCAAACTAAGTGTTATTTTTGACCTCAAATTGCATATAAATCAAATACTAGCACATATATATATATCCTCCCAAATTACTAAACTCACAAATTAATCACTATATAAACCAATGCAAGAGCTAATCTAGCAATGAGAGATGAAAGGACAAAGTTGCTAACCTTTGTGATCATTTGAATGGATGAGGGCCTTCAAATCTTGACAAATTTTGGGCAAATTTTGTGATGAACTCGAGAGGAAGAAGGGAAGAACAGAGGAGAGGGACGGAGAGGGGAAAGGGGGAAGAACAGAGTGCTGGTGGACGAAGGGTTTATATAGGACGACCTTTAGTACCGGTTCGTGCCAAGAACCGGTACTAAAGGGGCTGGAGGGGCGCCTGTCTGACAACATCCTGCCACCACTCTCATTAGTACCGGTTCGTGGCACGAACCGGTGCTAAAGGTTCACCACGAACCGGTACTAATGAAAGCGGCCCGGCTAGCCGTTGGAACCGGCACTAATGTATACATTAGTGCCGGCTCAAATACAAACCGGCACTAATGTGCTTCACGATTGACCCTTTTTCTACTAGTGATGGCATAAAAATAACCTCAGGGAAATGACTTAGAAGAATTCTAAGTCCCTGAAATAAGCAACATCACGAGAGCTACTTTGCATGCTTGTGCTAGTCACCACATTGATCACAAAAATACATGGCATATACCACTTTAAAGATGGCATGGCATAGCCCAAAACACATGTAGGGCTTAAGTTCATAGATGGCACACAATAATCATGGCAAAAATGACATGCTCAATAACTAATAAGAAACAGAAACTAACATTACATAGCACTCTTGCAACAACATTTTAGGCATCAAGATGGACTCAAACAAACATGGTGCAAGGGAATGAAATGAAGAGCACCTCCAGACGAACAATTTGATATCTCACACGCGCAAAACGGAGCTACGGATGATGAGATATGGTGCGATGAACATGCCTAAAAAACATATGCAGAAAAAAGGACTTAGGCAAAATCGACCTAGGGTTTGCCCGATCCAGATCTGGCACGGTTCCCGAGGTTGGCCAGGGTCTCGCTGCAGTTGGATCTCGCGGTGACCGGAGCAAGTGGAGGTCGTCGGAGGCTCGCCGGAGACGGGGGAGACGGCCAGAGTCGACGAGGTGGCCGGATCCGGCGAGGGGCGCGGCCTTGGGCGACAGATGCGGTGGAGCTTGGCAGGGTCCGGCGGGAGACGTGGCCGGCAAGCTGCGAGCGGCGGCAGTGGAGAGCAGCGCCAGCGCGTACGGCGGTGTGGAGCGGACGCGGGCGGCGGGGCCGACGCGGGGAGGCGGCTGGCGTCGGCGGGCGGCGTCCGAGCTGAGAGGGCCCCGCCTGGGCCCCGGCGGGCCAGCGTGGGCAACGGCGCAGGCAAACTGGGCGTCGCTGCCCCGACGAATGGGAAGATGACACGTGGCGGTGGAGAGGGGGCGGACACGTCTGACCGATGGGAGAAGAAACATCCGGCGGCGGCGGGGAACAAAATTATGGTTTCGGACCCGAAAATGAAGGAGGGGTGCACATATTTATAGGTTGAGGGAGCTAGGAGAGTCCAAATGAGGTGCGGTTTTCGGCCACGCGATCGTGATCGAACGGCCGAGAGGATGGAGGGGCTCTAGATGGGTTTTGGGCCACTTTGAAGGGGTGTTGGGCTGCAACACACACGAGGCCTTTACGGTTCCTTGGTTAACCATTGGAGTATCAAACGGCTCCAAATGGCACGAAACTTGACAGGCGGTCTACCGGTAGTGTACCAAGGCCGCTTGGCAAATCTCAGTCCAATCTGAGAACGTTTAACACCCGCACGCGAAAAGAGGCAAAAGGGGATGCCAGAGGACGTAGGAGTGTCGGATCACGAAACGGACAACAGAGAAAATGCTCGGATGCATGAGACGAACATGTATGCAAAAGTGATGCACATGATGACATGATATGAGATGCATGACATGGACAAAATGCAAAACGAAGACAAAACCCAACCACGAGGGATTATCATAACTTAGTGCCGAAAATGGCAAGAGTTGGAATACAAATATGGCAAGTTACATACGGGGCATTACATTAATGACGGAATTTAACCCCAAAATATAATAGTAAAGACTGATACTCCGATATCATCTATCAACTTATAATCCAAGTCATAGCAATATCCAACAAATAATCCAAAGCTTAATATCATCATACCAAAATACTTCCAGGACATTATAACACTACTATCATGATGAACCCAAGAATGATAATACTACTACTCAAATAATTATCCAGCTATGATCCACATGCAAGCATCATCTCCATCATCATATTCCATAACATAATATCATCTAGCATCATGATGAAAAATAACACTAGCCACTAATAATCCAAAGGCAACATGATATTCAAAGTAGTGCTCCAAGATAATAACAGATACCATCATGACAATAATCATACTAGCCACTAAGAATCCAAAGGCACATGTCATCCACATAATCATCAAAATATAAGTCCTAGAACTCCAAGCAATATCAACATCAAAACAATACTCCGAGTCATGCCATGAACAGAACATACATAGCTAATATAATGTTTTAAAGAAGTTCAAATGAATAAACCATGTCACTTCATTACAATCATGCAAATGGAGGGTGTGGCTTGCCTGGGGTAGAAGAAATCACCGGGAGAAAATGTGAGAAGCTCGCGAACGAATCGCCGGAAAACGTTTACTCTCGGAGGGGGCTGAATAAGCGCAGGGGCAAAATGGTCATTTCATAATGCCAAAACATTGTGAAAATGATTCCATCGAAACGGGCTCGATGAAATGAAGAAGTGGGCTTTGGAATCACCTCATTTGGAGTTAGGAGCAAAAAGATATGATTGTTTTTTCTGCGAGGGACCTATCTATAATGAAATCATCACAAACAAGTCCTCAGCAGGAAAAACAGAATGCGCCTTCTCAGGAAATACGTTTTCCAGAGCAGAAAATGTACTTCTGGCCCAAAGAAGAACAAAGTACGCTTTCAGAAGGGGGAAGCGCACACGGGCAAATCCCGCGTCCCCTTATCCACGTCAGCGAGGGGGCAGGGCCGGGCCTTGTGTCGCTGACATGTGGGTCCAGCGCGGCATCTCTTTCCTCCTGGCCTTCTCCTTCTTCTCCCTCGACGCGCGCTCGCTGCACAGACGAGGACCGCCGGCGCCAGCGCTCGCCCGGTCAGCTCTGGCCACCTCCGGTGGAGCTCGGACCACCGGAGTGACCAATGCGAGGAGCCGCACACGCCTGATGATTCTGCCCACGTCGGAGAGCAACGGAACAGGCGGAACGGGGAGCCGCGACGGAGAAGAGCTTCGGCCTCCGGGGAGTGCGTGGCAAACGACCACAGGAGGAGGAGGAGAGGTGCTGGGGTGGCTGCAGGGTGAGGATGGAGGTCTCTGGTGGTGTAGATAGGGAGGGAGGAGCTCGGCGTTGAGCGAATTTAGGCCGAGGCGGAGGAGGGAACGGCGGCCATGAGGAAGGGAAGGGAGGCGCTCGAGCTATGGGGAGTGCTCGGGGAGGCTTCTAGGATGCGGTGGAGGCCAGTGGTGAGGAGAAACGGAGACGGGGTGGCCTTATATAGGTAGGGCGAGGGAGGTTGAGCTGGCGTCGCCGCGGACGCGTGTCCAGCTCCGCGGACGAGTGCCCACGCTCGCGAGCTCAGAGGTAGGCGACGATGGAGGCACAGGGAGAAAGCTCACGGGTTAAAGGAGGCCAAAGGAGAAGCAGAGGAAGAAGCCGAGCGCCATTAAAACATGTCGGGGCAGTGTGCTCCCGTGGGCGTTCGGCGGAGAGCGTCAGTGAGGAAACAGACAGAGGGGAAGAGGCGTCCAGGGGAACGACGACGACGCGGGCTAGCTACTGGACACGTAGACGCATGCGAAGGCGACGAGAGGAGGAGGGGGTCCAGCACAAACAGGCACTAGACGCGGCCACTGCACACAGTGCGCGTGCATAGGCACGCCATTACCGCAGTGGTATCTCGGTTAAAATTGCTATGGTTAACTAGAAATCACCCTCGGAAGTTTACTGCAGTAAACTTGGGTGAACACTGGTGATCAACAGGGATTTTACTGGTGCCAAAGAGTTTGTCTGGGGTGATTAACTAAGGAAGGACTATGATCCTGGAAGTTTTGAGGCATAATGGATCACAAACTAACATAGTTGCTTTGTAACTCACATTATGTGTCCAGAATCAATATTTGGATGATGCACTCACATGGAGTAACCACTTGAGGTAAAACTTGGCAGAGCTTAGTGATTTGGCCAGATAAAGGTACTGTAAAAATTTCATACCAATTGGTTTTACCAAAATGGTACTTCCATCACAGCTATTCCCTCTGTCCAGAATCTTGCAATTTTTTTGGAGAAATATTGGCTAGGTGGAATGGTGCCAAATTTGGTGGAGAGAAGTTATACAGGTAGGAGAATGATATGGTAAATTTTTTGGCAAAATGAAGCAATATAAAATATACTTGCTTCACAACCTGAAAATATTGACAGAATCAAAGATTTGTTGTTGTGGTCACATAGATCAAGGGACGGAGCTAAAATTTGTAGGAGGCTAATTATATGAGCACATGAAGGAGTGTGAAAAATTTCAACTCATTTGGATAACCCTAGCTAGCACTTCCTTCACAAAGGTTTCCCTCAGACAGGAACTTTGAAAAATCACTGAGGAAGTTTGGCTAGGCAAGTAAAGTTGAATTTTGGCACAGGGCAATTACATGGATATGAGAAGATGTACAAAAAGTTTGGGGTCAAATGGGCAAATATAAATAGCACTTGCTTCACAATGTGCCATTTAGGACAGAATGAATTTATTGAGAATGATGGAAAAATATGGCCAATGAAATATTTTGCCATATTTGATGAAGATATGACCCAAACAATTTATAAGAATTATTTGAGGATTTGTGGATGGACAGAAATATAGTTTCGTGATGACTAAGATCATTAAGGGTTGCCAACACGACAAAATAAAAAGGACAATCCAGGATAGAAGCATGTCTACCACCGAAACAAAATGGGGCTGAAGGAAGGAATTCGGCACGATACCTGAGCACCATTTCTGAAAACCGTGTCAGGATCACTTGGCATCGCTCTGCTGGGACAGAAATGACATCAAACACCGAAGAACGAACAGGAAAAGAAAACTGCAGAAATGCAAAGGCTGAGTTGTAGTGGATCCGAACCGATGCCAGCTACACTCACCAGATAACCGTTAGCAACAACATAATAAGGCTATATGCATGTTGTGCAACAAATAAATGCAGCAATCAAATGAAATAAACAAGCCAAACTCTACACTACCGATTTCTACCGGTTTCTACCGCTCGCACTGACTAGGGCCTCCTACAGCCAGACCTGCTCTAATGCCAAGCATGTGGCACCCCGGCTCAGAGAAACTGGAACGCCCCATATTCCAGCCCTGAGATCGAGGGGAAGTCTCTGG